>NC_045791.1:108864974-109171780 GCF_009873245.2 Balaenoptera musculus
TCACGGAGAGGATGAGTGCAGCCCCGCTCCCCGAAAGGCCCAGGTCTCTTTTTCCCTGCGAGCACTGGCACATCGCAGACACCTAACAGGTTGTGGAACTTGAGCCGGGTTTTGTGCATTAATTCGTCTAATGCCTCCTCACGTCCAGGCCAGCGCGAGCCGGTGACCCAGCCTGACATCTCCTTTATTCCTGCTTTGAGGTTCCGAAGCAAAATCCTCCTAGGTTGCCTCAGATCTTTAGAGGGGTGATGTTGCATTTGCGTCACTGCTTGTATCCTGGGATATATTCCCACTCAGCCCGGTCAGGTTCCAAACAGGCAGGTGCTGGGAGATGCCCGGTGCTCATGACAACAAAGCCACGCGGGCCCCAGGCCTCCACCGGGACCTTGGACTAAGGTGTGGGGGGAGACCAGCGCCCTTATCCTCACCTTCTGGGATGGCGCGGGGCCTCCACCTGAGCACAAGCTCTCGCTCCTGGGCTGCCGGGGCCGGAATCTGCCCACCCGCCCCCAGCCCCTGCTACCTGGCACACTTCACTGTGACTCGCCGAAGTAATAAGCCTAATGCAGTTGACTTTATTTAATTAATAATGATCCTGTTCTGTTCCTCCGAGCTCATAAAGCACCCTGCAGGTTGGCAAAAACACTCATAATATTGATCCGAAGTCAGGCAGGATGTTTATTTTGTCTTTGCCCCGTGAGCATAAATCCTTGTTCATTGCCTCCTGCTCTCTGCATGTGGGATTTACAGTGGCCAGTTCCTTAAAAGCTTTTGGTAATTAAGGAATAAATAGCCATCAGTCTTTGTTGGCTGCCCTCCCCCATCCCGAGGCCGGCCCCCTTGGCAACGCGGCCGGGGGAGAAAGCATGCGTGCCGGGGCTCGCAGTGGGCCGGGGTCTTCCCCTGCAGAGAGAGGAAGCCCCTCTGTTTTCCTAACATATTGTTCCAGCCCCCTCTACCATGCCTCCCCTCCCAGTTCCTGTTTTGCTTGAGGCCGAAAGACACTTGGGAAATTCCTTGCTGCTAGCTAGCGCTTTCTTTCCTCTTCCTGGCCTCTTGGGTCACCATTTAAAGCCGTGCAGGTCTCCTCCAGTTTCTCCTCCTCATCCCTGAGGACATTCCTCCACTCCGGTATACTTTGCTACAAAATCTCCTTTGAAATCACTGTTGAGAGACTTCCCTAGAGGTCCAGTGGTTAAGGCTCCACGCTTCCAATGCAGGGGGCGCGGGTTCGATCCCTGGTCAGGGAACTAAGATCCCACATGCCGCGCGGGGTGGCCAAATAAATAAATAAAGTCACTATTGAAAAATCCTTTCCCACCCCGTGAGGGGGAAAGAAGAAAGATGTTTCTGGAAGAAGCAGTGTGATAAGCACCCAAAAAGCTCTTGGCCTTGTAACATTTGGGAGGAGGGTCTCCCATCAAAATGAACACATTAGACTTGACACTGAGGGGGCTTTTGGGAAAGGCCATTCCTGCCCAGCGTCTTAGCCAGAGAAAGCCTCGTTTGTGGAGATGGAAAGGCTGACCACTCCTCACGTCACCCCAAAATATCGTCCATCCTGCCTCCACGATGGGCCCCTTGAGGACCAGGGAACGTCTGGTCACGGCTCCCGGGTCTGCTCCTGGGGACCACAGAACAGTGCTGAAAGCCAGTCAGAAGCTTTGTGGTTATTTGCTAAAATGGTCTTTGCTGGGAATCCAGCGCATTAACCTTGTTACCCTTGGCCACCTGCTGGGCCCTCCCTGCCAGACCCCAAACACAGCTGGTGGCAGCCGAGTGTGTGTGGCTGCATCCTTGTGGCCCTCCAGTGGACAGAGGAGGGGCCACCGACCGCATCAAGACGGCGTTTCTCTAAGGGGGGTGGCCCCGGTCTCGTGCGGCTCCAACTCAGCCTCAGCTTTCCCGAAGGGTCTGTGAGACCCGCCCTGCCCTTTGCTCCTTGCTGACAGCACACATTTGCGGTGCTCCAGTGACGTCATGGCCACCAACGGGGACAGGTCCCCCCCGGGACCCGGCTGCTAGAGAGGCTGCTGTCCTGAGCGCTGGCATCTGCATTGGCTTCCGTTCCACTCAGTCTCCCCCACACACATTGGTGATTTCCTTTCTCTTCATTCTGCATTTATTGTTATTCCCAAATAATTTTGGTAAGAAAAACAATGGGAGAGAAAAACCCTCCCTCCCGCTGATC
Organism: Balaenoptera musculus; assembly: GCF_009873245.2. Classification (NCBI taxonomy): domain Eukaryota; kingdom Metazoa; phylum Chordata; class Mammalia; order Artiodactyla; family Balaenopteridae; genus Balaenoptera; species Balaenoptera musculus. Next base: position 108,867,166 of record NC_045791.1, read on the forward strand.
TAGACAGGTTGTCTAGATCAGCACTCTCCTCTGCAAGGATGGAGAAGTTCTAGATCCCGTCATAGAGACGCTCTAGATCATCTGCACTGCCCGAGACAGCCACCGCCAGCCCTGGCGCCACTGAGTACTTTACCTGTGTGACGCGTCTAGAGGAGCGGGACTTGTTGTTTTATCTGGATTAATTTAAACACCTGTGTGTGGCTCATGCTGCCCCCGGGGTGGTACAGCTCTAGATTCTCCAAAGCGACGCACACTTGACCCATCACCACGTGGTGAGATGGTTGAAGAGGACGGGCGGGCGGAGTGCTGGGGACTCAGCTGGAATCCCACAACCCAGGCGATGCCCTTCCAGGTGGGACCAAGTTTCCTTACTCGGGAGGTGGCAGAGCCCGGAGGAAGAGCTCAGGCAGTGACCACCGGGGACAGCCGCTCGGCCGTCACAGGTCACGGGTCGGGGACCCAGCAAGACCGTCTTCACCTTCTAAAATGTGGGGGAGTGATGGCAGGACCTACGCCACCAGGTGTTGTCAGAATGAAACCAGATAATTACTCGGCCCAGCGGCTAACACATCAGAAGGACTTAATAAACCTTAGCTCTGAAGCTGCTGGGGATTTTCCTAGGGTGTGTAACGGAGTCCAGCTGTTTTACCAGCGACCTGTCCATGGTCGATCACCGCGTGCCCATTGCTTGGCTCATGCCGAATGGTAAATAAAGGTCAAGGAAGGATGAGAAAGGCTTAAAGTTTACTATAAAACTGCAAACAGGGCTTCCCTCGTGGCGCAGTGGTTGAGAGTCTGCCTGCCAATGCAGGGGACACGGGTTCGAGCCCTGGTCTGGGAAGATCCCACATGCCGCAGAGCAGCTGGGCCCGTGAGCCACAACTACTGAGCCTGCACATCTGGAGCCTGTGCTCTGTAACAAGAGAGGCCGCGATAGTGAGAGGCCCGCGCACCGCGATGAAGAGTGGCCCCCGCTTGCCGCAACTGGAGAAAGCCCTCGCACAGAAACGAAGACCCAACACAGCCAAAACAATAAAATAAATAAAGAATTATTTTTTAAAAAAAAACTGCAAACAAAGATTGACATATACACAGTACTATATATAAAACAGATAACTAATAAGGACCTACTATATAGCACAGGGAACTCTACTCAGTACTCTGTAATGACCTATATGGGATAAGAATCTAAAAAAGTGGATATGGGTATATGCATAGTGGATTCACTGTGCTATACACCTGAAACTAACACAACACTGTAAATCAACTATACTCCAATAAAAATTTTGAAAAAACAAAGAAAAAGAAAGAAAAATACCTAAAAACGCCCCCCCCCCCCAAAAAAAACAGCAAACATTGTTGAGGACAACATCCTAGTCAATTCACATGGCCAAGGCATCCCTCTGCGGCTTTTCTGCTCACTGGGCTAAGAAGGCACTGGTCCCCGTATCAGGCAGGCTGAAGTGCTAGGGACACCCAACCCTTCCCGTGACACCCTTCAGTTACTTGAGGGCAGATGAACCCTCACAATGGGTTGCTGTCTTTGTCCCCACTGTAATCAGGTACAGTGCTGTCACGTGGCTGGTCTTGCCCCAGTGGCATCCTTGGCTCCTGGATGCCCGCAGACCTCACCTGGCTCGCCACTGACCCACGTGTTTCCCCAGAGCTGAGCACCACAGTGGTCTTCCAGCGCCTGGCACAGCGGCCCTCGCCCCAGGACTGGCCCCCGGGACTCACGATGGAACCCAGCCCAGCCCACACGTGGGTCGTGGCCACAGAGATTGGAATGAAGCTCTACTTCCCCACAACCCTGAACTCCCACGTTTTCTTCTGCAAACGTAAATGCTCATTTCTGACCCCTCATTTTCTCTTCTCGACACTAACCTTGATTCTGTCATGGTCTGAGCTAGCCGTCCTCGACGTGTGAGCGTCACCTGGTTTATGTTAATCGGCCCCGGGAGCTGCTGACACCGCAGTGGACGGGAGGGGACCAGAGTCAGCCTCGCTCACATTCAGGCACGCGTGGTCTAGAAAGCCCTCCCGCCCTCTCCGTCCGGTCCCCACGGGCTGGGAGAGCCCAACATCCATCCTTCTCCAGAGAGGAGATGCAGCCGGTCCACAGGCCGGTCTTGAAGCCCAGCGCCATCTGGGGGCCTGATCCCCAGTCCCCAGCTGGGGCCGCGTCCATCCACAGCCCTGTCAGCCTGGATGGTGTGGGATTCCTCAGGTCTTGGCATCCGGCTGTCCTAATTCAAAAAAGGAAAAGCCGTGTCCGTCAATTCCAGACTCCACCCTTTTCCCCATCTTCTGAAGCTTGCCACAAAAATGACCCATCGGGGCTTCCCTGGTGGCGCAGTGGTTGAGACTCTGCCTGCCAATGCAGGGGACACGGGTTCGAGTCCTGCCCTGGGAAGATCCCACATGCCGCGGAGCAACTAGGCCTGTGAGCCACAACTACTGAGCCTGCGCGTCTGGAGCCTGTGCTCCGCAACAAGAGAGGCCGCGATAGCGAGAGACCCGCGCACCGCAATGAAGAGTGGCCCCCGCTCGCCGCAACTAGAGAAAGCCCTAGCACAGAAATGAAGACCCAACACAGCCAAAAATAAATTAATTAATTAATTAATAAAAATAAGGTATCACTTACTTTAAAAAAAAAAAAAAATGACCCATCTCTTTTCCTGAAGCCTTTCCTTTATGTCATGATTTCCCAAAACATGGCCACAATTCTGCTGTCACACATGCATGGTGTTCAGCATTCGACATGTAGGTCACTCGTGAGAACGTGGAGGGTGTTCCGGGGTCAGGAATCGTCAACAAAGCCGGTCCCTGTTGTCACCATCGTCACCGTCACCAGCAGCACCATCACAGTAAGCGCTCCTGCGGCTTGCAGGTGGCACCTCCTCAGTGGGACCTCGCAGTATTTACTGGTGCTGACAGTTGATTCCATTTGGCAGGCACTAAATCTGCGGGTTGCAGGTGAGGTGTGCCCCAGGGATCACCTTTGGTGGAGCCTTGGCCGAGTCAACACCCTTCAAGGTCAAGTGCGGCAAAGCCTCATCTGTCCGGCTGCAGGCCTAGCAGACCAGCTGAGCCCGGCAGACCCCACAGGACCCTAGACTCACGGCTTCCGAGACCTGGGCCCCAGGCTCACACCCCAGGCGGTCTCCTGGGCCCAGAGAGCATGGACGGCTACCTAGAAAGGGTTTCATCTTAGGCAAGAAGGAGAGAAAATATTTACTATTGTGCCTTCGATTGTATCTTGTCTTTCTCTTTGGGGGGATTGGGTTGGTGTCTTTCTTCTGATTAGTGGCCCGTTCTCTCATTTTCCCTGGTCCCGTGCAGTTGATTTATTTAAAGGTGTGTCAGCACAGGCCTCAAATGAGGAGCCGGGCCTCCTCCTTTCTGCTGATGGCCGGCCGTGCCAATAATTCATTTTTTAGCTCATTAGCCAACGGAGGCTGTGAGCCGCGGGCCTCCAGGGGACTGGAATGAGGTGAGGTGATCTACTGCCAGCTACGCTGCTCTTGAACTGGCCTTCCTTGGGGAAGAAGAAAGGCTAGACCGAGACAAGCCGGGAATCCCAGAAGCAAGATTGGGACGTCAGAGTCTCCATTAGGGTATCTGTGCTTTGGCATCATGGTTTCTTGGGGCGAATGGTTTTAGACAGAATATTCTCGCAGAAAAGGAATCATTGTCAGAGTATCCATCTTTCACACGGTAACTGTTGGCACAGAAACCAAGTGGAAACAATGGACCATGTGGCTGTCCAGTGTATTGGTCAGACCAGCTGCCATAACAAAATACCATAGACGGGGGTAGAGGAGGTGGAGGGGTTAAATAATAGAAGTTATTTTCTCACAGCTCCGGAGGCTGAAAGTCCAAGGTCAGGGTGTCGGCAGGGTTGCTTTCTGTTGAGGCCTCTTCCTGGCCTGCAGACCCACCTACCGGCTGTGTCCTCTCCTCTGTGCACGAGGAGAAAGAGTTCCCAGCTGTCTCTTCTCCTTCTTATACGGACCAGGACCGTGACCTTGGTCAACCTCAATTACTTCCTAAATGCTCTGTCTTCAAATACAGTCATATTGGGTGGGGTAGGGCTTCAGCACATGAATCTGGGGGGGACACAGTTCAGTCCATAACATCCAGGAAGGCTTTAGATGCCTCAAGGCCACGGGCAGAGGCCAACCAGACTTGGCCCCAGTGGTCCTGACAGCTATGGGGTCGTTTGAATTTGCTGAGCGCTCCTCATCCCAGTGTCTCAGGTCCTTCTGCACCCTGGAGGGGGAGCCCCACAGGACACCCATGGGTTTGTCAAGGCCTCTGGCCAGGGTCCCCTCACCCACCCAGCGGGAGTGTCAGGCCCCACCCCCCTGCCACCAACACCACCTCGTCACCTGCGCCACCCCCATGGGGAGCACTTGTGTGCATGACAGCAATGCGAATCTTGAGAGATGTTATTCTCTTCAAGCATCACGACACCCACGGCTGCCGTTTGTCAGGTGACCACTGTGCACGGCCAGCACATCATCCAAACACGTGACTTCAAATTCCAAAACCACCTTGCCTGCTGTAGACGTCACTGTGCCCGTTTTACAGGTGAGGAAACGAGACCCCAAGCAGTGACTGAAGTTGCAAAAGTCTGCACCACAAAGAAGAACAAAGCAAGCACATAAATGCCAGCCTCTCCAAGGCCGAAAACCGCAGCCTTTTAGCTCAACGTGGATTCTCTTCTCCCTCCCTCTGGCCGCTGCAGGAAGCATGCAGAATTAAGCTTTCCTCCTAGTTTGTTAGCGTGGACACTGACCACAGGACATAGGCTGTAGCTAATATTAAGTGCTGATGCACGCGTGGGGGTTGCTGAATTAGCTCCCACAAAACGGAAACGTTCCCGAATCCCCTGTTCCTTCCAGCTGGATTTCAGCTGTGGAGAAGCAGCACGACTGACACAGACTCAAGGCCCAGTGGTCTGCCTTCCTTTGCTCTCCGGCCTCCTGGTGTCTGAAAAAAAAAACCAAAACACTGAAACATCACCGTCCTGCAGGACCCAGAAGCCGGCATCGAATGCTTATTTTTAAATAACACAAGAAGTTTTGGTGAAGAGCCGTGGTCCTGTCAGATAATAAAAACCACGCACTGAACAGATCTGGGGGCGCCCTTGGTGGAGGTGAGGGGCCATGTGGACGTGGGGCTGGGAGAGGTGGACCCCAACGAGAAGGCTGCCCAGAGGCTTTCACTGGTTTTGTCTCCTTGCAGCATCGCTTGGGGACGGTTCCCAGTATCAAGCCTGTTTTCTGTATTTGAGTTGTTGGAGGTTCTGAAACCCTTACAAATAATCATCACGCCGCTCCAAGCCAAGGAAGCCCAAGCCCCAGGCCCTTCTCCCTGTTCCTCATTTCACATACATAATCTCAGAGTCTTCCTCTTAAAGAAGTCTCCCCAAATGGTATGTGTTTTCAGCCCCACGATACCTGGACCCGCCTTTATTACGTATTGCAAATGACACTGATTTTTAAAAGCAAAGAACAGCTTAAATGCACTCATCATTCAGACACGTGTCGAGTTCAGTGAATTCAGGTGAGCTTGGGGTGGGGCGTTCCCCAAGAGAACACACTGACCACGGGAGAGGAGCTAGAAGCTGGGGGGTCTGACCTCGTTCTTTGGCTGGGGTCTTCGAATATTTTTTAAAAAATGGAATAATTGCAGTTAGGACTCTAGCTACCATGTTCCGTCCTCTGGTTTATCCCTGAATGACTTGGCAATGAGTATTAAAATCAACCGGAGCAGAGTAGAAGAGGTCTGATTTTAATGCCTACCAAAAAATGAGAATTAGCAGATTGGAACTTGAAAATCTGGCTGTTATCTCTCCCACTACTGTCCCTTTTCATTTAATTCGCGTTTTGCTCTTCGGCGATTTATGAAATGCATCAACATATGTTTAATACATTTTAAATAAGGTTTTTAAATAACACGAAAAGCACGGCCCGTCCTGGGGTTTTTTTGTCTTTCACCTCTTCCGGTATCTCCAAGGTGTTGCCGGCGCTTTTGTGCTTGCGTTTTGGCCCAAGTCAGGGATGGTGTGCAGCCGGCCTCCGAGCTGCGGGCGCTGGTGTGAGTTCTCGGCTACAGCCACGCGCTTGTCCTGGAAATCGCCTAATGAAAAGGGTCGGGGGGTCGCTCGGGGGTCCCTCGTATGGACCAGGAAGTGAAGCAAAACTAATCCAGATTTACTCCTGGAAGAAAATGTTTGCCTAAGTATTTAGAAACAGATTAGGGCTAACCCGACACTAGATCACCAGGAGCAATGTAAACACGGGTAAAAGGTGTAAACAGGGCCTTTATTCTGTACTTGGAAAGGAAAAATGTCACGGGGGTAACGAGTTTTCTTTCTCCAGTCTAGCGGAGGCCCCAGGTGATTCCTCTGTGTGGTTTGTAGCTATGTACCCTCCTGACTCCCCCGGAGAAAATGCTGAGTTTTAGGAGAGGGCAATTGTGGATCACTGTATATGTATGTCTCTGGGGGTGATTACAGTCACTTCTTATCTCTAGGGCTTCTGTTTCTTCTTTCATCAGCCTCATCAAAGAGCATCCGTCCGGGGACTTCCCTGGCGGTCCCAGTGGTTAAGGCTTTGCCTTCCACTGCAGGGGGTGCAGGTTCAATCCCTGGTGGGGGAGCTAGGATCCCACATGCCTCGCGGCCATAAAACAGAAGCAATATTGTAACAAATTCAATAAAGACTTTAAAAAAATTGTCCACATCAAAAAAAAAAAAAGCATCTGTCCGGCCTAAGGTCCCCCACCCCACTCCCCCTACCTCCCTCACTGCCCCGGCCTCATTCTGTTCCCAGACTCTCTCATTTCAAGAACTACTTGTGAAATCTCACTTCTGTCTTTTGCATTTCCCCCCCACACTTTTTTTCCCCCAGCAGTGCTGCAGTCTTGAGGATTACTGAGTTGTTTTCAGTGGTTTTCACCTTTATTAGAAGAGGCAACACCCAAATCCACCATTAGCGGCCCAAGTGCAGGAGTAGACGGTCCGGGGTCTTCTCCTTCCGGTCAATATGAACACACCTTGCTGTTGGTTTCTTCTGCTCTCTTTCTTCAGCTCCTCTTCCCATCCTGCCCCCTCCTCCCTTCCCCAGCCCTCCTTCCAGATGTCTCAGGCAACATCCTGTCCTCTCTGGGCCCCAGAGAGGGGGCCTGTTGCCACTCCCACCCCGCTGGGGTCATGCTCCTGGGGGAGGGGCACCAGCTGCCATGCTCATCGTGCCTCACACCTTCCCTCCCCATGTCCTCCTGCCCTCTGCACCCTAACCCACCTGCCTGGCCTCCGAGGCTGGGCCCCAGCCCACTTTCCCTCGAAAACCCACCCGGCTGCTCTTTGTGTTGAAGGAGTTGTTGACGCCCTCACCGCGGCTCCCCCAGGTATCCCGAGAGCTAACAGCCGAGCAGGGTCACTTGCATCCCTTTTCCCCATTGGATTCGCTGCCTTTTCATATGTGGTCTGTAGCAACATTTTCTTCTACGGGAGTGTGTATAAGACCCCCGAGCTCACACACACCCGCTCCCCGGCCGATGAGGTTGAGAACTAAGCCCTCGAGGTCACACCAGGTGGGAGAGCCCGCCGGCCGCCCTGCCCCCTGGACTCCAGCCACGTGGTCTGTAATCCTGGCTCTGACTGTGGCGCTTAAAGTGGATCGGGCCTCCGGGCCTGTGGCATCCATCCTGCGTTGGGTGGGACCCCGGGCAGCAGGGTGATTCTTCTGGGGCCACAAAAAGCACAAGAAATCCCATGAGAGCTCAAGGCCGATCCCCGGTTCTCACACCTTAGGGCGTCAGAATCCCCTGCAGGGCTGGTTAAAACACATCCCAGGGGTTCTGATTCTGGGGACTGGGATGGGGCCTGAGAACCTGCATCTCTAACAGGTGCCCAGCTGGTGCTCCTGGTGGGGACCCACTTTGTACACTGTAGGGAAGCCTTTCCCCGGAGGGGGGCTTCCTGGTGCCGGGTGAAGACACTTGTCACCGCCCCCTGGACGCCTCTGGACCACGCACCACACGGTGGTCGCTGGGCAGAGGGGTGCAGCCTCGGTTCTCCCGCGTGATCGTGACCTCGCCTGTCTGGTGACTCTTGCAGGGAAGAGAAGGAGCGGTGGATCCGGGCCAAGTACGAGCAGAAGCTCTTCCTGGCCCCGCTGTCGTGCACGGAGCTGTCCCTGGGCCAGCACCTGCTGCGGGCCACCGCCGACGAGGACCTGCGGGTGGTCATCTTGCTGCTGGCGCATGGCTCCCGGGACGAAGTGAACGAGACCTGCGGGGAGGGGGACGGCCGCACGGCACTGCACCTGGCCTGCCGGAAGGGCAATGTGGTCCTGGCCCAGCTCCTCATCTGGGTAGGTCGCCCACGTGCCCTCGGCCGGGAGCCGAGTCGCGGCGGGCACTTAGCGCTGCTCCGCGGGCATCATTCCGGGAGAAGGCTATCGTTGCCCGCCTGGAAGTGGGAAGCATTAGTAATAGGGAATTTAGGATTTGGGGCGGGGGGCTCCCTTTCAGCCCAGCTGTGTGAGGGCACACACAGAGCACCAGTTTAAAAGGGAGGAATGAAGTCTCCTTACGCGGGCACAGTGGTCCACTTTGCACAGCATTTGCTAGCGTTTCTGCCGAGTTCATCTTTGGGATGACCCCCCCGCCTTGGGTCAAGCATAGTTGGTGATGTCGCTCTTGTTGCTTTGACAAAAGACTCCCATCATCGTTTTGTGGGGAAGGGGGGAAGGGAGAGGATATAAACTGAACGGTTTATGTGGTTTTCCCGTTGCCACACCTTTGGATTTTTCGTTTACATAACACAAAAATGCTGGACCCTAGACTTTGAGATTTGATGTGATTGGAGTTTGTCAAAGGGCTTCTTCTGGACTCTTCCGATTAATTTCCACTGGGGAAAGTTATCTTTTTAATCTCTATTGAAGCATTTGCCACGCAGCTTGAATGGGGAGAAGAAAGGGAGAAAATGACAGTGCCAGCCAGGAGCTGCTTCTGAGAAGCCCACGCCCCCTGCCTGGCCGCTGCCTGCGTGCCTTTGGGGTCCTCGGCCACAGCAGGTCCCCATTCGAAGGGTGGCAGAAAGGTGCCCATTGAGAGGGTCCTGGGTAGGGAGGGGAGGTGTGTGCTCACCAGTAGTGGGACACTGTGCAGAGGTGGGTCACCTGCTGGGGGCTCTTCTGTTCCCAACCCCAGGGGCAGGCGATGGGTCTGTCCAGCACAGCTGAGAACGATGCCAGTTTCTACATATTTTTACCTGACTCTTGGGATGGGTGTGATGGGAGAATTAGATACACAGATATCAGAATCACTCAATGTTCAGCTTCATGTTAGCAGTTGCATATGAGTCTGCTGGGGCTGCCCTGACAAAACACTACAGACTCGGGGGATTAAACAACAGAAATTTATTTTCTCACAGTTCTGGAGGCCAGAAGTCCAAGTCCAAGGTCAAGGTGAGGGCAGGGTCTTTTTTCCCTGAGGCCTCCTCTCCTTGCTTGCAGACTTCTCTCTGTGTCCTCACAGGGCCTTTCCTCTGTGTGCACATGCATCCCTGCTGTCTTTTTCTCTTCTTATAAGGACACAGGTCATATTCGATTAGGGCCCCACCCATATGACCTCAGTTAACCTTAATTACCTCTTTAAAGGCCCTATCTCCAAATACAGGCACATTCCTATGTTGGGACTTCAACATATAAAGTTTGGGGGAACACAGTTAGTTCCATTAACAAATTGCATGCCATCTTTCCCCCTCAAATTGGCCAAGAGTTCCTTTAATGCTAATGCTTCCTGAAGACGAGAGATGAGACTCCCATCCATGGTGGTGGAAGAAGTGGACATCGGTCCACCCTTTCTCGAGAGCCAGAAGCTTAAAAATATTTGTGTAATTTAATCTCGTATTACCCCTTCTAGTCATCACTCTGACAGTCAGAGATCCTGAGAAAGATTCAATGCGAGGATGTACACCACAGCACTATTTAGACCAATGACAACTTTAAAACACTACGTATAGGGACTTCCTGGTGGTCCAGTGGGTGAGACTCCACACTCCCAATGCAGGGGGCCTGGGTTCAATCCCTGGTCAGGATTCTATCCCCACATTCATGCCATAACTAAGAGTCCGCATGCCGCAACCAAAAAAAAAAAGATCCTGCATGCACAACGAAGACCGGCACAGCCAAAATAAATAAATAATAATTTTTAAAAAATAATAAAAAATATAAAACACAATGTGTAGCTACCGAGGACAGAGTAACTGAGTTACGTTCATACGGAGGAATATTCTATGGCTATTATATGTCATGCTTTTGAATAACTTTTAATGATCTGAGAAAATGATCAGAGCACCAAGTTCAGTAAAAAAAAAAAAAAAGATACCAATTATTTGTGCAAGTTTTATCTCAGTTATTCATATATGCGTTTAGATTCAAAGAAAAACCATTAGAAGGAAATCCGCTGAGAGATTAACCAAGATTATCTCTGAATAGCGAGATTATACATGATTTTTTCTCCTTGTGCTCTTATATATTACCTATGTATTTCCTACAATGAAAATGAATCGCCTGTGAGATCAAAAGTGTGATCGTTTTTTGTGTTTATAATTGGAAAGTCAAAATGGAAATAGCAAAACTAGAGTTATCCTTGGTCCGTTTCTGTTGCACAGGGGAGGGGCTTTTCGATGCAAAAAGCACATTCTTTTCTGAAAAGAATACACCTGGCGGGGGTAAGGGGGACGGGGGCAGGGACACTGGACGCTGGTCTCCCCCGCGGGTTCCCGGTAGCGCGTCCCGGCCGCATCTGCCCCAGCTGCCTGCGGGGTTGAACAAGGTGCCCTGTCCCCTCCCTCCCGTGAGCCTAACGCGGTTCTGTTGCCTCCGCAGTACGGGGTGGACGTGATGGCCCGCGACGCGCACGGGAACACGGCGCTGGCCTACGCGCGGCAGGCCTCCAGCCAGGAGTGCGCCGACGTCCTGCTGCAGTACGGCTGCCCCGACGAGCGCTTCGTGCTCATGGCCACCCCCAACCTGTCCAGGAAGAACAATAACCGGAACAACAGCAGTGGGAGGGTGCCCACCATCATCTGAGGACCGGCGGTGCCCGCAGCCTCCCGCGCGCCCTCAGGGATCACGCCACGTGAGTCCCATCGCGTCCCCTCACTCCTCCTGGTGGTCCCCAGCCAACCCTCCACGCCTCCACCCCCCCTCACGCCAAGCGAAATCACAAAACCCGGATGGGTCCTCAAGGGGCGAAGAGGAGGCCCAGAGGCTGCAGCATTGATTCCTTTGCATAAACTCCCCTGATCAACACACAGGAGCGACCGGCGGGCCTGGGTTCGTTGATAGTAGCACATGGCGCCGGACCCTGGTCCTGGTCCCCTCGTGGCCGGGGGAGACAGAGCGTGGCACAAGGGCGGGACATGGGGGAGGGGAGGCGCGCAGCCAGGAGAAGGGGTAACTCTCCTTAACTGGCAGTTCAGCACATCAGTACATTTCACCTCTACCAGACGGAACACTTGGGTTTCATCTCTTCTCCGAGGAGCTTGACGGCATAAATCAGAAGCAAGCAGAGTTTTGTCAGGTTTGAAAGCCCCTATGATGGTATGTGTCAAATCAGTTGTAGCTAATCTGTCCAGGGAGAATACTGGCTTCATTACACTCGTATAGTTGAGTTCTTCCAGCATTACCGCTGTTTAATAGAACATGATTAGTCATCACCGAGAAGAAAGCATATTAGCCAAGGAGGTAGTTACACAGCACGCTCTGATGATTGCCACGATGTGATTGCAATACTCTTAGAAGCATCATATTATCCCAGACATGTTCTTTCAAGCCCTTGGAGCCCTCCTTTCTAAATTCACTGTCATAATTTAGTATCTGTTTAATTTTTCAGTCCAAAGAGGAAATCAGTTGCCGAGTATTATTTGACTGCAGTCTCCTTGGCACAAAAACAAAATGGAAAAAATAAATAAGAGTGACTTGGAAGTTCAAAAGGAAATCACGAATTCAGCTAACAACAGCATTTTGAGCACATTTAGTGAACTAAGTAAATGCATAAAAGGCTATTTTAGCCCAAACCTGAGAGATAGTTTGTGTCCTTTTGCCAAGGTGGGTGTCTTGGGTCTCAGTCACTCTGGGGCCGTGTTGCCCAAGTCACACAGGCTTCTGTATTCTGTCTTTAGATGAGATGTGTTGAAAATCTATTTGAATAAAAGAAGTTCATAAATATGCATTGATTTCTGTACAGACAAATGGCACCTCTGTTAATTTATAAATTGAACTGGATGTGAACTAATAATATGCAACTAGTTGAGATAAGAGGGTTACAGATCATTGTACACGGGAAATATTCCCAGCAGTAAACACTTCCATTAATGTGATATACAGCTTCTAAAAAGGAGCATATCAGAATAAGATGGTGGTACAATTTGCTTATTAAAATCAAGAAAGGGGGGGATAAAAGCATATTAGAGGGGGAAAGAGGCATGTGATTCCTTGTTACTGGAAAGCACGATTTAGATCTGACCCTACTTTTGCCCACCCAGAGGAACAGGCTGTGGCAACGCGGGGGGTGACTTTCCAAATCCCAGACCCGGGCGCTTTGCAGAGGTCCATCCTGACCGCCGCTGCCGATTTGGGAGCACAGACTGACTCATGAAACGCCCTGAGACTTTTTTTTTTTTTGCCTGGTGGCCAGGCCCGTCATTTTAGTACATCGCCCGATTTGCCGTCGTCATGGTTTCTGGCTGCTTCAGACTTCGGCCACCTTCAACGTGGTGGCCAAACATAGTAAACCAGATCGTGACACCTTAGGTGAAAAAGAAAAGGGGGCAACTGTGCCTTGAGCCCTTTGGCAGTATGACGGGGGAGAGGGCGTCACCTTGAAGGATGGCCTGGGACCGATGTAGCACAGAAACATAGGGCCACGTTCACCCTGCCGCCTCCGGGGAAGTTCCTTGCTCTCGTATATTAAACCTTCTATTTTGTAAGAGTTTTTCCTCTTCTTTCACTTTTTAAAGAAAAATTAAAGTAGGTGGGGAAAAAATAAAGCTTTACACAGTTTCTACCTGGGTCAGTGTTTCATGGGCATTTCTAAGCTTGATGCAGCTCAGTGGAACTCGGCGGTTTCCCAGGATAACAGGTGTGGAAGCCTCCAGCCTGGGAGCCTTGACAACAGGTCCGTAATCCCTCCACCCGATTTTTAATTCTGTTTCATCGCTGTGTGGTTATTTTAAATGTGAATAGAGGAAAAAAGAAAGTCCTTCCTGTTTCTGAAGAAACGCATTACTCTTCTATCCAGCCACGCGCATTGGCCTCCCCATTAGCGTAGACGTTATGTAGTGAACGCAGATAGAGTATAAACGAAATTCCTTAAATTATTTCATTGTAGTTAATTCCCACTGTAGGAATGCTTTATCACAGTGAAGCCCTTCTTTGAAAAGAACGGAATTCCTTGTAAGGCTTCTCTTGGGATGTATATGAGTGTGTACAGATTATTATATGTGTTTATAATATAATATTTTCCCAGATGACTTCTTTTTTCACTTAGCCTTTCACGACCTGAATGCTAGACTGGTTTCTTCCCTTCCCTCCCTCGAGCGCTGGGACTTCATTGATTCCTCCTTAGAAAACTCGACCCCTCTCCTGCTATTTTTAGCGATATTGATCTGCTGCAGGGGGCAGCCTGCTTTCTCGAGCCCGAGTTTTGGCAACAGAGAAAAGGCGGTAGTGGGTTTCAAGGGTTTTCTTTTAAAATAAAGGTGGCCGGCGGCCTCGTCTGTTTGTATGTCAGTGTCAAAACTAGAAGTCCTTTCTTTGCTGACAACGCTCTCATTGCCATCTTAAAGCCTTACTAACACCAAGGCCGGAGAAGCAAGGACCCAGGGCCAGTGTTAGAAATAACCAGTTGAGGAAGGGGGTCCAGTTTTCATAGTTTATTTCCATGTAAGTTCAGGGACGTGACAGTGACACAGGAAGCCACCACTGCAGAAGCCACGTAACCTTTTCTATTCAGAATTCGAATTTTTCCTTGACGAGAAACCCGCTGGCTGGGGAAGGCATGTGATAAGGCGGCCACTCGTGAGGGCACCTGCACAGGTGAGCTGGGTGTATTGCAGACCTCTCTGGATTTCTCTTGCGGCCCAGAGAACCCTGCGGAGAAAGGAGTCTTGATTCTGACGGTGCATGGGTGGACCTCGAGTTCTGGGGTGGACAGACAGATGGTTTACCAAGCCAGGGTCCCAGGTTCCTTCCGTCTCCGGTCTTCCCAGGAGATGAGCAGTCGAGGGCGAGTGAGTGACGTTACTGCCGTGAGTCTTCGGTCCCATAAGCAGGTACAGTTTCCTGTCCCCCAGGAAGCCCACCCTATGTGGAATCATCCCAGAAAGGAGGTGAGGGCAGCGGGCGCTTGCTGACCGCTGGGCTGTCGGGTGCAGGAAAGCAGCTCTTCCTGAATTACTCTGGCCTGGAATCCTTAAAGCCGCACCTTCCCTGCAGGGCCACGAGCCCAGGCTGTGGCCCTTGTAGCACCGGTGCAGGGCCGTGCACTTCTGCCCCCTCCTCTGAGGTTTTGTGCCGCCTGATGCGGTCCGCTTGGACCCAGCCTCGGCCTCCAGCATCGGCTCCGGGCCTCCCAGTTTGGTGCCACCTGAACACATTCAGGCTCATTCCCCACGTTTGCAAAGGAGCTCTCACTACTTCACTAGGGAACAACAGTCCAACAAGAAAGGCAGCCCTGGGGCCGAGCAGACCTGGGTTCACCTGGCCTTGCCGTCCCATCCAGCTTCCCAGGGTCCTTCCTCAGCTGTGAAACCCTGTGGCCTTGCAGGGTGTGGTGACGTTTGGACCAGTGTGATAAATGCCAGCCCGATGCCCAGCCAGGGGCGGGGTGCTCAGGAGAACAGAACGTGGATGGGACGGGGCCAAGAGCACCAGCCGGGAAACCTGCCCCGAGCCAGTGCCCTGGGGGGTCGGTGGCGGCCAGCTTGCCAGCCCCTCCCGTCGAGGCTCTGACCCTCCTCTGTCTCTGCTGAGCCCGTGGTCGTCAGTGGGAGCGAGGGTCTCCGAGGACCCCTGCTCCCGGGCAGCCCCTCCCCCAGGGATGTGCCCGCACTGCCCCCTCCCCGTCGCGTCAGCCCACTTAACCGCCATGCGCCCTCCAGCCTGAGTCTGAGTTTGATTTCTTAGAGGACAGAAGGGTGAGTGTCCCCCTCAGGCCCTTCACTCCCGCTGCTTCTGGCCGAGACCACCCTTCTCTCTCCCACACCCTCTGCTGTGTTGTCGATCCCAAGGCCTCTGTCCTTCAGACGCCTCCTCCGGCACTGAGAGGCCACTGGACACACTCGCGTTTGGGGACCGTTGAGTGTCCTTTTCCTGCTTCCTCTTTAAAACCAGAGCTTCTTGCAGGCACCCTAAGCTGGCAGGGTGTGGCTTGAGGCTCCAGGGCCCCCTTCTCTCTCCCTCTCTCTCTCTCTCTCTCTCTCTCTCTGTCCCTCATTGAGCTGCTGTGGCCGGTCAGTGAGCTGTCTTCCCTCTCAAGGGTGACAGTGACCTTGTCCTCGGCCTGCCCTTGGTGGTACCATCTTCCCCCTTGGGAGTGGCCATTGGCTCCTGCCCAATCCCCGGCCTGAGCTGTGCTCACGGGTGACGTGGGCCCCGGTGGCTCCAACCCCGCCAGTCCTTTCTCTTTGCATTTAGAATGTTCTGGAAGCAGGGGGGGGGGCAATCCACATTCCCACCTGGGGGGCTCGGAAGCCTTGCTGCAATGTAGGTCCTCAGTGAGTAAAGTAGGGTCAGGTCTCAAAAACTGCTCAGGAGGCACAGATGATTGGAAAGCAAATCCGTCACCTCTGGACGGGCTGCTTCCCTCCCTCACATCCTCTCTGTCAGGTGCCCCGCAAGGTCATCGCGACTTTCCTGGAGCTCCCCTGGACTGTATTTATGTCCTTCAAGCAAACAAACTGAAGAGCCGTCAGGAAGGAGCTCAGATAGAAACATGCTGAAGATACACATCTTTCTTTCCCAGGAAATATGATTTATTTCTAACTGCCCCTTTACACGTGGGTTTCACACGCTGTGAAGTCGTGTCTTGGAGTGATTTTCACCCCCATCCTTCACCAAAAAGCTAAATAGGGCCTTTGGCATCCAGACTTGCATTTTCTCTTTTAGCCATGATTTCGACATGTTTCTTTTTTGATTCCCCAAGTGGCTGTCCTCGGGAAGCCCTGTGGTCAGTTGGGTCTTCGGTGCGGGCTCCGCCCCGGCCAGGCCAGGGCCCCCAGGGTGTGGGCAGGGGGGCCCAGATCACACCCTGGCCTGCCCCTGCTCTGCTCTGTGCCCTGTGCTGACAGGTCCTTTGTCATTCACGTTTCTAAATCAGCTTGCCTTTCAGTCAAGACATCACATTCCTTCCAGTTATGCGGATGAGAGAAGCGGGGTGGGCAGTCACTTGGGGTAGATGAAACAGTGCTCAGACTTTCAGTTCCATCTCTGCCAGGAAGTAGTCACTGGAACCCAAGGTGCTGTGACATCTGAGAGAGAGAAATGTTGCCACACAGGGTCAGCACCTCCACGTTGGACGTTCAGCCACCTAAGTAAGACGTGATCATCCCCAAACCACAGATTTTCTCCCCCTTAGAAAAGAAATGCTGTCCTAAAATAGATTTTTTAAAAAATATGAATAAATTCCCTGTCTCATTTTGGATGTCTGCTGCTTTTTAAACATAGATTGACACTTTTTTTCCGGTTGGCTTTTTCAGTTTGGGTCTGAGTTGAAATTAGAGGACATTTCATCAGCAGGGGATTCTGTAAAAACGAAAAAGTCTGTTTTTAATCTGTGAATTTTTTTTTAAAGCCCAGATTTTAGAAGTATTTCTGTTTCACCAGTGTAGCAAGCACCCTCCCCAAAGGAAGGGTGCAGTGACCATGAACTTGAAAAGCTCTCCTTAAGGCATTTCACCTATGAGGTGTTGTTTTTGTTGACAGCATTTGGTTTGGGGGTTTGCGCCTTTTTGGTAAAAGTGTCCTTATCTGAGGCCCTCAACCCATCCAGAAAAAGGCCTTCAGTGCCGGGGAGAGGGCAGGGTTGGGGCAGGCGTGCCCAGCAGAGACCCAAGGTGGCTCTAAAGGCTGCCGGTGTACGAGCATGAACCTGCCCCGTTAAAAGGACAGGATCGCTGGATTCCAGACACCGCGGGACACCTGGCTCCCAGCAGGCGCCGGCTGTGCGCAAGGAGAGGCAAGGTGGCTGCGTGAGAGAGAGGTGGGCTTGAGGCTTGTCTTGTGTTGGGCCTGGCTGTGGCATCTGTAGAGAAGGACCCCCGAGGGTCGTGATCACGGCGTAAGAGAGATCCTCGCCTGTCCGACTGCGATTAGGACTCATCCAGATTTCAGTGTCAGTGAGCATTCCCTGACCTTCAGCTTTTGAGATGCAGATGAAAGAAAGGAACCAAACAAGGTGTGAGAGGGCTGGAGAGTCTTTGGAATGGAGCAAACCCCCTTAACACACCCGCCGTCGGGAACAGTCGCCCCTAAATCAGATTATGCCCCCGTCTCCCTAGTGCCGGACGGCATCCACACCGGCCCGGAAGCTAATGCCTGAGCTGGTTCAAATACTCTTGTAATAAGGAGACTCTGCCCATCCCCTAGAAGCTCATACTCAGAACTGGCGCGTGGAAATTAAAGGTGTGTCGGGCTGGATGAAGGACGCCCCGGGTCTCCCCACCCCTGTAACGACACCTGTGTTAGAAACCCTGGGTGCCTGGCTTCGTGCAAAGACCTTGGTGAGCAGCCCAGCTGGGGACACGGCACTCAGCTCTGCACCTGACGGTCCACTGAGTCGCCTGGGGAAAAGGTACCTCCCGCCTGGGAGGACAGAGACTGGACCCAGGGTGCCGTGAGCTGGGGACAAGCCAGGGAGTTAGCTTTTATTGCTCATGTGAGCCCATCACGCACCTCTCAACCCCACCGGTCCCACCCACGGGGTCCCGGCAGCTTTCCCACCAGGACTGTTACGCGTGCACTGGTGGACCTGAGTGAGGGTCAGAGCCGTTCTGTGGTGCACAGGCCGTGGGTAGGTACCCTTGGAAACTGCTGTGTGGCTGTTCACGCATCTTGGTCTTAGAAATAATGCCTTCTCCAAACGTTCAAAACCAGCACGGTTTCTCTCCTCCGACTGAGTTTTTGTGTCTAAAATTTATCAAATTCTTGGGGCTGCTGCCCCTGCCCTGGTTTGAGTGCCCGTGTGCTGGTGATGCCGTGTGCACTTGATCAAAGGCGCTCTGCCGAGCCCCGGAAGGACCGGGCTGGCGGCCCAGGGAAGGGCTGGAATTCGGCCACACCAGCCACAGGCATTGCCACGTGGGTCCTAGGGTGTGGCTTCCTGCCCCAGACAAGCCCCACTCTCCTGTCCCTGACTTGGAACTGGGTTCTCATCTTGCCACTGGGTGTGTTTCTGAAAGGGAAGCCTGAGCAGGTCAAAGGTGATGACTGAGAGGCATTTTTAGGAGGCAATAGGGAAGGCCGCGCCTCGGCACATTTTAGCACATTTCTCTGTTCTGTAAATAGCCATGTATAGAAGATGGAAGAGTAGCCTGGGGTTTATCCAGAGATGGGTTTTTTTTTTTTTTTGGTTGTTTTTATATTACCTCATTCAGCAAGTTTGTTTCACAATGACTCAATGATGCTTTATTTATATTGTTTGTACTGTAATTAAAACCATTGACAGACATTTCACTTGGCTTGTTATTTCATATGATCTTGTTTTGATTAAATATGCCAGTTTGTATTTTCCTGCCTTGGGATTTTTTTGTGTCAGCTGTACAGTATTCTAAGGGGACAAAAAAAAAGAAAAAGAAAAATGTGTAAAGTAATGGAGAGAGGTGGCTATAGTGTAGAGGCCTCTTTCTAATAAAGAAATGGAAATATGTCTACACCGCTTCCGTGGAGGTTTTTCTTGGGGTGTTTTTTAGGGGGGCGGGGAGGGGAAGGCATTTTTTGTCATGATTAATTGGGTCTCTATTCCCAGGTCAGTGCTTACGGAAGGGATTCTGCTAGGCCCAGGCAGCCCCGTGCATGAGCACACTGGCCCAAGGTGCTACAGTCATGGCAAGAGGGAAAAAACAAGGAGCAGCTCTTCTGACTTATTTACAAGAAATTCCAAGAGGCCCTGGTTCCTCCAGCCAGGGATCACCTTGGCCAGGAAGTTCTGATACATCAGATGCTTCAGATGTATCTTTCCACTGGACCCACAGTGCCCCAGATACGTGATAAGGACTCAGCAGTGGCTAGAAAATAAACCCATTCCAGGACGATGTTATTACTAATATTATTAAAATGTTCTCATGCAAAATAACATCCTATCTTTATCCCCCAATTCAGAAAAGTATAAAGAAGGTAAGACTCACCCAAAATGCCACCACCTGGATGTCACCACGGTTAGTGATTGGAGCACCTTCCAGACTCTTCTCTCTACAGACAGACGGATGGCTTTCCAACCCCCGGTCTTCCATGTCAGTAAAGATAGAGCCGCGCGATCACAGGACACGCTAGTATTTACAGTTTCTGTTGAGATTTCCCCGTGGCCTGGGGAGCCCACAGCGCCACAGAGTGTCTGGTGAATTGCGCAACACAGAAGGGAGCGTGCCACCCAGCCACGCAGTCACGTGACCCCCAGCAGGCCAAATTCAAACCATGACAAAGGTGACCTGTCTTCTAGTAAATAAGCCAAAGAAGGACCAAGAAAATTGCTTTCTGGAGGAATCAGTTGCATTCACATGCATATTGGTTATCTATGTGGTAAGAGATTTACAAAACAGTTCTTTTAAGTAAGGGATGACACCTAGAGGTAGGCAGGCCAGGGCTGCGTGGAAAGTTCCAGAAGGCCATCTGGGCCCAGCCTCCTCCCGGCCACCTGGTCAACCGTCACCTCCTGGCCCCCGCAGAGGGCTGTTCCACATCCAGCGTCTGCCTTCCAGGTGGGGAGAAGCGAAGGGGCAGCCGAGTCGGCCCTTTTATTTGGCGTCCTCGAAGCCCCGCTCGTGACCACTGCCACACAGCTGGCCAGACCAGGTGGCGGCATTCAGGGCTGCGAGGGGGGCTCAGTGGGGCGGGGTCTGGTGGTAAGGAAGGGCAGGGAGCAGGTGTTGAGTGGGCAGCCCTCGGTCTCCGCCCCTCCACCCATGAGTTTCCCCAACATCCAAACACACCCTTGTGTCAACACCCAGACTCCCCAGAGAGCTGCCCGGTAGGCGGGTTGGCCCGGCCTCACCGCTACGCAGCGGCCCCTGGCCTGTCCTGGTCTAGGGCATCCTGACCGCTCCCACCTTCCCTCCAGTGCTCTCACGTCAGCCTCAGGGTATCCATGGCCCTCCTGGGAGGTCACAGCTTCTCCGCCTCCAGGGTGGGGAGCTGAATCACTCACCTTCCCAGGCCAAGGAAAGTTCTGCGGCCTCAGTGAGGTAACTAAAGTGAGACTGAGTGCCTAGATTTTACAGCCAAGATTTTTTAAGTGATCGTATGCAGTGCCGGCCAGGCTACAGTGGGACTGTCCCTAACACGCTGTTGGTGGAAACGAAGTAAAACAGCATTTCTGCACAGCGATACGGAATTGTGTTCAAAGACACCGAAAATCTTCCCTCTGGCCCAGGAACCCAGGGCCTAGACAAGCCTTCATCACAGTGGGGGGGCTCCCTAAATGTGTTAATTACATGAATAAATTCAATGTCTAGGAATCTGGCCAAGGAGTAATGTGAGCACTTCGACATTTGTGTAAAAGATCTTCATGGCTACAGTTTTTATAATAACAAAATATGGGGAACAAACACAAAGTCTAACGGATTTTATCGAAGTAGAGTTGATTTATAATATTGTGTTAGTTTCAGGCACACAACAAAGCGATTCAGTTTTATATATATATATATATATATATATATATATATATAAGAGAAGACGAGTCATTCCAAATTGTGTTTATCACGTGAGGAAATGATACAATATAAATTTTAAAATTAGGATACAGAGTGTGTTTAAGACAGATCTCTATTAAATAAAGATATTTTTATATCCAGAAAAAAACATCCAAAATGTTAGCAATGGCATCTCGCTATGAGGAGTTCTGGGTGGTTTCTATTTCCTTCTTTATACTTTACTGTCCACCTCTTCTCCATAAGTATGTGTGTTTTTTAAGAATTATTTTGAGGTACATTTTAAAGCTCACAGTTTGCCATTGACTTTCAAGAAAGTGGTTGGGTTTTTTATTCATATATTTTTCACTCATACTAAGATTGGAGAACTGATTCGTTAATTGATTAATAAACTACAGACACAAATTGATTAAAAATTAGGATGCTTTCAGGCCAGGAGCAAAACGTAATTTACAGACTCTGATGGAACGAAGTTCAGACGGACCCCTCAACGCAGTCAGTGCACAGAGCTGGGAACCATCCAGAAGGCCGGGCCTGCCAGGGGCCTCCTCGTCCCCTCCCCTCCCAAGGCTCATCCATTCGTTCCCCTCCCTCCCTCCCAGACCCCTCTCACCCTGGACCACAGCTGCTCCCCTGCTGACGCGAGACCCCTCGAAACCCTCCTCTCTGCAGCCGACAGTTCTCCTGGGGCCCTGATCTTGCCATTCCCCGCTTGAAACCTCTTAACCGCTCCCATTGTCCCCACGGGAACGTCCACAACCCTGAAGGCGGCCCCACTGCTTCCTTGCCCTCTGCCCCCACCCTCCCTGCCCACGTCCTCTCGCCCCTCTGCCCCTCACTCTCAGCTGCAGCCACGCCCCAGCCTCCAGGCCTCTCTCCTGCTCCGGACCTTTGTCCACCGTTTCCTTGCCCTGGGGAGACCCCGCTAGCTCCTTCTCATCTTTGGGGTCTCCCGCGAAATGCCCCTTCCTCAAAGAGGCCTCCCCACCCTAATGCCCAGCTCAGCCCCGCCCCCTGCGCTCGCAGCTGGCTCTCCTTGGCCTTCACCGTGCACTTCCTTGTGGGGTAGATCACCCCCTACCGCACCTCACTCGGGTTCCAGGCCTCCGGGTCTGTCCGGTCGCCCCCAGGGTGCGTGGGCTCAGCCCGAATATCCCCTGAATGAGGGCGCGCATGAGGTCAGGAACAGGCCCACCTGCTGATGCCCTGGCCCTGCCTGGGGCACCATTTTCTTTTTTTCAAAAAGTATCTATTTATTTATTTAATTTTTATTGAAGTATAGTTGATTTACAATATTGTGTTAGTTTTAGGTGTACAGCAAAGTATACATATATTCTTTTTGATAATTCTTTTCCATTATAGTTTCTTACAAGATATTGAATACTGTCCCCCATGCTGTACGGTAGGACCGTGTTGATTATCTCTTTTATATATGGTAGTGTGCGTTCTGTTAATCCCATACTCCCAGTTCATCCCTCTCCCCTGCACCATTGTCTTTGGGTGGTTCTGCTTTTCGGGAAACCAAACCTCGTTGTCACTGTGAGCGGGCTGAAGGGGGAAGGGTCCGGAGGGAGGCCCGCAGCTGGGCGCTCAGCGCCTCGCCCCTTCCGCCAAGTGGTCGGGTCCCTCCAGAGGTCCCCGGGCGCTTCGGTGGAGCCTCAGCCTGGCCCGTGCCCCCGGGCCAGGGTCGGTCATTGATGTGCGGGGCTTTCTGGGCCGCCCCCCCCCGCCGCGGGTCCCAGCGCGCTCGTGCAGGGACAGCCAGCAGCCCACGTGGAGCGCCACCCACCCGCCGGCCCTAGCACATTCCCGGAGCCGCTAAGCCACGATTTATCACCATCGAGTCCCGTAAGGAGCCTAATTGGCCCATAAACGCAGTCCGATAACTGCACCTGACACCCAAAGACACTGCAGGCAATTAGCACTTATTTATTTGCATGTGGTATTGACCAAGCTCTGCTCCGGCCTCAAGGTCTGTCTGTGCTCCAAGCTGGAGAGAAAGAACCTGGTTTACTGCACTGTGGAGGGTACACGACCCACACATACACACACCACACACACACACCACACACACTACACACATACACATCACACAACACACACATATACATAACACACAACACACACACATCACACAACACACACATATACATAACACACCACACATATCACACACATACCACACGTGCACACACACCACACACACACCACACACACTACACACATATACATGACACACCACACACACACATATACATGACACACACCACAACACATCACACAACACACACACACACATAACACACCACACACACACCACACACACTACACACATACACACACACAACACAACACACACACACATACACACACACACCACACAACACACACACACACATATACATGACACACCACACACATACCACACGTGCACACACACCACACATATACCACACACACACCACACACACTACACACATACACCACACACATATACATGACATGCAACACACACAATCACACAACACACACACACACACACACCCCCCACATGAACAGGAATGATGAGAGCTTGGCACCGCACTGCTCCTGGCTGAGGACCCAGTGATCATTTGTGTGCAGGGTCCTCGCTTGCTAAACGCTCCACAGATCAGGCACCCCAGGGGCTGCCCACTCCTGTGCCATCCGTCCAGGTGACTCTGCACCAGGCAGGCTGGGGAGGGGCTGGGAGGACAGAGTAGCCCAGGACCTGTGCCCTGGTTGTGCGGACTTTCGAAATGCACGGCAATTTGGTCACTGTCGCTCCATCCCATTCACCTTGGCTTTGCCGAACCACGCTCAGGGAGATGACTTCCTTGAACAGAAGGTGTTGGCCTGGATGCCGAGTTCTCAGAGAGCTTGGCTGCAGCTTCTCCCAGTGCCTGAGCTGTTTGCTATGAAAATGAAATATTGCCTTTTAGCAACAAACTGTCATGCTCACTGCCAAAGCAGTGTACTGGATTAAGACGTGGGCTGTCCACCCAGACAGCCTGGGCTTCCTGGATCCTCTTGTTACCAAGTCCAAGCTCTTACGGCTCGCCACATGACAGGCCAATAAATCGAGAGATGAGTGGCTGGGGCAAGGAAGAGGGACTCTATTCGGAAAGCTGGCAGACCGAGAAGATGGAGGACTCGTGTCCCAAAGAACCGTCTTTCCTGAGTTAGAATTCAGGCTTCTTTTACACTAAAAGGGGAGGGAGTAAAGTCAAACATCTCCTGGTTCCCATCAGCCTCCGGAGGGGATGTGTTCATTTCTTCCTTCCTGCAGTCATTCACAGGTGGGCCTGGTCAGGATGTTTCCTGTGAGCTAAACAAAGGCATTGTCGCTTAATGCTCGTTACCTGGGAGGCAGGGTTCCCAGTGATGGGTCATTACATATCACTTAAGCTTATAGGCAACATCCCTGTAGTGATGAACTTGTAATAGAGGGAATTCCCTGGTGGTCCAGTGGTTAGGACTCAGCACATTCACTGCCGGGGCCCAGGTTCGATCTCTGGTTGGGGAGCTAAGATCCTGCTAGCTGTGCGGCGTGGCCGAAAACAAAAAAAACAACCTTGTAATAGAATACAAAATTCTTCCCTATTACAGTCTGATTGCTCATCTGTATAATGGGTGTAATGGTAATACTCACATTGGAGGGTGGTGAAGCCTAAATAAGTTAATACATTTCTTAGAACAGTGCTTAATGAGTGCACAGTAAGTATTAAAAACCATCACCATCATTCATATCACAGAAAATTTGGAACATCAAATTAAGCAACACCATACAAATATTAAAATCCCCCCTAATCCATATGCAAGCAATAAACAGTTTGCAGGAGACGGGAAGATGTTTATAACGCAGAGTGAGAGTTTGCAAAAAGCAAGTTATCAAACAGTGTGTATACCATGAGTTCTATTTTGGTTGGGAAAAAATACATAGAATTAAATATATGTATATATGTATAGAAACGCTCCAAAAGATGATGCAGCAAATCTTAACAGGAGTTCTCTCTCAGATTATTCATGATTTTAACTTGTTCTCTGCTTATTTGAATTTTCTGATTCATCTGAACATTTATTACTACTATAACTGTTTTTAAAATAAGGAAAGAAAGTGAAATAAACAACTACCAACACCTCAGAGATGGGCACTCTTAGCATTTGAATGCGTGTCCTTTCAGCCTTCTAAAAAATACAGATGTACTTTTCTTTTAAAAAATAAAATAACATTCTTCAAACTATTTTGCAGCCGCTCTTCCCTGCAGATGTTTGTTTTGAAATTTTTCAAGCCTACAGAAAAGTTGAAGAAATATTTCATTGAACATCAGAGATACCTCATTTGTATTCACCAATTGTTAACATTTTAACACATTGGTGATTTCTATATAGATGATAGATAGATAGATAGATAGATAGATAGATAGATAGATAGATAGATAGATAGATAGATATAAGATAGATGATAGATATAGAGATTAGAAAGATGATAGATGATAGATAGATGGTAGATAGATAGATGATAGATAAATTGACAGGTGATAGAAAGATGATAATGTACACACACACGATACTGAACCATTTGAAAGTAAATTACCAACATCATGATTTTTCACCCTTAAATAAATAAGCACAAGGACTTTCTCTGTCGTAACTACAAGACCATTATCACTCCCAAGATAGTTACCATTGATATGATATAATATGCAGCCCATATTCAAATCTCCTCAATTGTCCCAATAATGTCTATAGCTGATTTTCCTCTCATCCAAGATCCAATCAATAATCACTTGGCGTCCTTAATTGTCATGATAACTTACTTTTTTAAACTTAAATGAGCATGAACAACTTTTCATGTCAAAAAAAAAAAATAGCTCATATGATTTAAACACTCACTCAGGAATGTGGCTGCCTGGTCCCCAGCACTTTACCGATATGGTGCTAACATTTTCTTTTCCAATGGGAAAGGCAAAAAAATAGATCTCTTAGTCTATCTGCATTTTAACACTACTGGGGTTGAAATTTTTTGCTTAATAACAGTTTGTATTTTGTTACTGTTACCCTTGTATATACTTTGCTCACTTTTCTTTCTGAGCATTTACATTTTTCTTAATGATGTGTAAACTTAGAGGATATTAACCCTTTATATAGCATATTTATAAAAATTTTTCTCATTGTTTCATTTCCTTTCCAATTTTATGATTTTTTTAATGTAAAGAATTTTAAGATTTATGTCCTCAAATAGTCTTTACTTTTATGATTCTTGCCCATCGTGTGATGCTTAGAAAGTCCTTCCTCACCCAAATTACACAAAACTCAATTTCTCTTCTAGTACACTTCTATTATTTTACAGTACTTTATTTAAACCTTTCATCCATCTTCCATTTGTGAAAATTTTATTTCTTCCAAATGGCTAGCTAATCGTACCAGTTCCATGTATTAAACAATAGGATGGAAGTCCTTTTTAATATATGATACATAAATTATGGAATATCCATATAATAGAATAATAGTAGCCATTAAAAAGAATAGAGTAGACCCGTATGTACTGATGGGAGAAGGTGTCCATGATATACTGTTAATAAAAAGTCAAGTTGCAGATCAGTGCATAGACATGTAGCATGTGACCCCCAAACCAAAGGTCCCATGTGTGTATGTGTTTGTACACACATACACACACACACACACACACACACAAAAACATACTCTGTTGTCCCTCTTGGTCTCCTCTGCTGGCTGCTCCTCCTTTTTTGACTCCCAAATGCTAGATGTCCCAGGACTTAGTCTTTAGACTATTCTTTATCACAAGACCTTCCTAAATGATCTCATCGAGGCCCAGAGCTTTCAATATTTGCCCTTGACTTCCAAATTCATATCTCTAGCCTTGTCTCTGCCCTGAGTTCTAGACTCCTATATCCACCGCTGAGTAGGTATTTGGATGTTGTATAGGTACAAATTATTTTGGTTATAGATAATGGAATACTCAAGTAAAACAGAGGCTTAAGCATTAAAGATGCTTAATTGTATCACATAACAAAATATTTAGAGGCAGACGGTCCAGGTCTGGTACTGTGGCTCAGCAGTGTTAATTTTTGTAATTCAGGTTCTTTCTTGCTGCTCCACTTTGTTAGCAAGCCACCTCACAGTCAAAAGATGGCTGCCATAGCTCCAGACATTGCATTCATGTCCATGAGATAAAGGGATGGCACTGGCCACATCTATCTCTTTTATCAAGAAAGCAAAGGTATTCCCAGATTTTCCACCATTTTCCAGCAATTTTTCCCTTTGTGACTAACTCATTGGCCAGAACTTGGTCATATGAAGCAAGTATCTATCCTTCCCAGCCTCTGTCCTGTGGGTGGAAAAGAAAAAAAGGAGGCTGGGAATAGGTGTTGGGGTAGCCAATCAATAGTTCCTCTGATATCTAATACTCATCTCAAGTGCATCGTTTCCAAAACAGAAATTAATGTTTC
This sequence comes from Balaenoptera musculus, assembly GCF_009873245.2. Lineage (NCBI taxonomy): Eukaryota > Metazoa > Chordata > Mammalia > Artiodactyla > Balaenopteridae > Balaenoptera > Balaenoptera musculus. The sequence continues at coordinate 108,894,604 of NC_045791.1, forward strand.
CCTCCCAATACAACCCTCCCAAAGAAGCCCCATCTTCGTAAATATCAGCTCGTCCTTGCCACGTGCTTGCCCAGATGTGCAGGAGACATCCAGGACTTCTCTCCCTTCCAATCACCCATCATCTCCAAAGATACCTCCCAGAGCTGACCACGTGTGACTCCCTCCAGCACAGCCACCCAGATCCAGGCGCCAGATGCCTCCAATACCAGGCTGTTTCCCTGCTTCTTCTGCTGTCCCGTTTGTTAAACGTCCACCTGGAAGCCAGAGTGACCCTTTTAAAATGTAAGTCAGCTCCTGAAACACCTGTGCTCTCCACACTGATGGCTTCCCAGCATCCCTAGAATAAATTCAAGATGCTTATCTTGTCTTGCAAAGGATCTGTGCCCAGGTCTGGAGCAGAACACAGCCCATCTGTCCCTCATTCATTCAGTGAAACACAGAGGCGTCATGGCATGCCAAGAAGGAAAACCCTAGACCTTTCCTTGCTCCCACCTACCCCCACCCCATCACCCGTCCCCCGACTTTTCTCCCCTGCATGACAGCTATGCATGCACGTGAAGTCCTCCTCACTGAACCCCCAGCTCTGCTGAAAGCAGCCATTGTGCCCTCCCCCCTAATCTCCCACTCTGCCCAGCAGCCGTGGGCATTGGTCCTTGGCATCCTAAGGGGGCGGTGGGGGGGGTCTCCTTGGCTTTCAGATTTATTCCCTGCTGAGCCCCATGGAGCTGGCTCCTGGCACATGGCCTTGGCTGGCACCCTCAGAAGACCTGGGCCTGTCTGGACCACACGTCTGCCCTGGTCTTCCAGAGTTGACAGGGACAGCCATGCAGGAATGTAGATGTCAGGCCTGGGCCCCCTGGTGACAGAGGCATACTAGTTCAGCCCTGAGGTTGGGACCTCTCCCTCCCACTCCAGCCACCCTTTCAGCTCAGTCCAAACAAAAAGCGCCAAGAGGCACCGTCTGCCCCTACAGAGGGGGCACTGGGGATGCCCGCCCTCCTGTGCCTGGTCTCCTGGTCAAAGGCCTCAGTAGAGGCCAGCCTGGAACAGGTTCTGATGGAGTCATGAGTCTGGCAAACAGTCGTGCCGGCCACTCTGAGTCAGGACGGGCTGCTCCACCAAGGACCCGGCATCCAGAGATGGGGACGGATTCCGCAAAGCTGTTGGCAGCCCCTGAGATCCCTCCCGCTCCAAGATGCCAAGAGTGTCCACCTCTTCCTCCATCTCAGTTGCACCAGGTGGCTGTCTTTGCTGAATGCGTTTGCAAGTCTGTAGCTCTGGGCAAGAGGGAAGGTACCCAGTGCTCAGGGAAGGGCACTGATTGGTTTATTATTAGGCATTAATACCAAAAGAGGGTTAGTTCTCAACCACTCAGCAGGTGTCTGCAATGGAAGAGCAGGCAGGGCTGGGCCAGGCTGCCCAAGGTCCTTTGAGGGAGGCTTAGGAAATGTGTGCTTGCAGAGAACAACATTGTTCCAGGAGAGGCCTGCAAACCCCTGGAATGTCCAGCAGTGGGGAGATGGTTAGACTATGGAGCAGCTGACCACAAGATCCAGACCCTTCCATATGTTCTGATTATGGAAAACTGGCCACGATATGTTAAGTTAAAAAATACAAGGTGCAGAATAATGTGATTCTACATATGATTCCATACTGTTTATCCATTCATATATACTGATGCACACATAAAAACAATTTCTGGAAGGGAACACAAAAAACTGGGACCCCTGTTGGGCATAGGGAAGTGCATCACTACTCCCCCCCTTAAGGATCAGAGAGCCTGCTGGATTTCCACTCCCTGAGCAGTGATGCGCTGGAAGCAGCTTTCCCCAGCTCCGGAGAGCTGACTGTGAACCTCCCTTCCCAGCTCCGTGCTCAGTGACATCCCATAGGTAGCTTGAAACTGGCCGTGGTTGGAGTGTTTACACCAAGGAGATTGGCAAACACTATACAGCAGAGGGTTTTTTCCCCCTGACTGTTAAGCATTTACCGCACACCTGAAAGAAAGCGTCTGCTCTGTGGTCACATATGCATGGAAAGTGCTGAATAAGGGACCCTGCACCACTCTGGAGCCTAGGTCTCCCATGGGCAGAGTGAAGGCTTCCAGAAGAGGTTGAGTAAGGAGACTGAATTTAACAAATTAATTTTCATGTGATGCACCCTTTGTTACTGCTATTCTCAGGGACACACCAGGGGAAACATACCTTCTTGAGTTACCAACTTTAATGATATACTTAGTCACATTTTTTATCATGAACAATGATGGTGGATTCAGCTGCCAATGTGTTTGCCCGGGACATTTCAGAATCTGAGGGGCGAGAAAGAAGAGCTGGTCGTCAAGGAAAAGTGGAGCCAGAAAAACCTGGCCTGTCTGACAGCATTGAAACCCGCATTATGATTATTTTTTGTAAATGTTTCTTTTCCAAGTAGGCCTCCCTCCACAGGGCCCAAGGAGCTTGCTGCCCCTTCTAAGGCCATGTTCTCAAGTGCAGTGCTTGCCCCAGGGGAGGCAACCATGAAGGGGAGTGGGTGCTGGCATGGGATAAGCGTTCCCCTCGCTGGGAGCTTTGTAATTGTCCTAGAGAGAGGCGTCAGTGTCTCCCTCTTACGGAGGAGCAGAATGGGTCCCAGAGAGGTTGGGAACCTGCCAGAGGCCATACAACTGTGTGAAAAGGCAAAGCTGGAGTTTGACCCAAGGCCTGAGCACCCTTGAAATGTGATCGACTACAGCCCAAAGTGAGTAATCTAAGCTCTGCTTTTGGGGGTGTGCACAGGGCACACATGCTAAATTGGAACCTGACACAGAGATGATAGAGAAAAAAACAAAGGAAAGCATTTCCATTAAAATCAGGGAGAGGGCTTCCCTGGTGGCACAGTGGTTAAGAATCTGCCTGCCAGTGCAGGGGGCACGGGTTCGAGCCCTGGTCTGGGAAGATCCCACATGCCGCGGAGCAACTAAGCCCATGAGCCACAACTACTGAAGCCTGCGCACCTAGAGCCTCTGCTCTGCAATGAGAAAAGCCACCGCAATGAGAAGCCCGCGCACTACAACGAAGAGTAGCCCCCGCTCGCCGCAGCTTGAGAAAGCCTGTATGCAGCAACAAAGACCCAACTCAGCCAAAAATAAATTAATTAATTTTAAAAAGAAAATCAGGGAGAAATGGAATATGTGCATCATCGCCACTACTATTCATTATTATATTGGAGTGGAGGGTGGAACCAGTGCAATAAGACAAGAAAAAAAGGGTGTATAAGTATTGAAAAGGAGAGGCAAAACCCACATAAAAAGTCAATTGCATTCTAATACCATCACCATTAACAAACTAGCAATTTTTCATGTAAAAAGAAAAAGAGGTTCCCATTTATAATAGCAACTAATATTTTTAAATAGCTAGGAATAAACCTATGTAAGGTATACATGAAGCCTATATGAAGAAAATTCTAAATCTTTACGAAAGGACGGCAGAGATCTGAATAACAAGAGAAGCAGGTCATGATCCTACATGATAAGACTCAATATTGTAAAGATGTTACCCCTTTATCCTATAAATTTAGTGCATTTGCCATCTAAATTCCAAATGAATTTTTCAAAATAACTTGGAGAGATGATTCTGAAATTCTTTTGGAAAAGAAAATGTGACACACTGGCTAAGAAAAAATTGAAAATGAAGCACAATGAGGAAGAACTTACCATAAAAGATATCAAAATAAGTACAGAAATTAAAGTGATACAGTGTTGAGCAGAAAGTAACAGTTAGATCAGAGTTATAGCTAAGTTCTAGAAAATGGATCATAGATATATGGGAATTTAGAATATGATAAAAGTAGCACTTCACATCAACAGAAAAAGTCTATTTAATAAACAGGGAGAGACAGCAGGCCATATATTTGGGGGCAAGTATACTTTGACTCTTATGCTACCGTATGCAAAAATAAATTCCAAATAGATTAAAGCAAAATGTAGGGACTTCCCTGGTGGTCCAGTTGTAAAGAATCCACCTTCCAATGCAGGGGACGCAGGTTCAATCCCTGGTTGTGGAACTAAGATCCCACATGCTGCGGGGCAAGTAAGCCTCTGTGCCACAACTACTGAGCCCACGCGCCACAACGAGAGAGAGAAAAACCCGCATGCCACAACTAGAGAGAAGCCCACGTGCTGCCACAAGTAGAGAGAAGCCCGTGCTGCAACCAAGAGCCCGCATGCCGCATCTAAGACCCAACGCAGCCAAATAAAATAAAATAGAATAAAATTAAGCAAAATGTAAAAACAAAACTACTAGAAAAATATGGAATAGTTTTATAATCTTGGGCTAGAAAAAGGTTGCCTCATTAAGATAAATAACCCAAAGTTTAAAAAAAATGGACAGATTTGACTACATAAAAATGTAACACCATTATATAATAAAATGCACTGTTTTTCTTTTCTTAGAAGTACCCCCCAACCCCCAGCAGGTTAATCACCAAGAGGAATTAAGAGGATAGGAAAAAATACTCTGACAAAACTAGATAAGAGGACAGTCTGTAAGAGTGTTCGCCTGAAGCCTTCAAAAAGTCAATGTCATAAAAAGAGAGTGAATTATTCTAGAATAAGAGAGACTAAAATTAATAATAGTCAAATGCAATTTTTGAATCTTGACTGGATGCTGGTCTTTTAAAAGGCTACCAAATATGAACAATTGAGGAAATCTAAATATGAACTGGATATTGGATGCTGTTTTCCATATGTTTGAAAATTTTCAAAATAAAAATTGAAATTTTTTAATTGGTTAATTGGTTAAGATGTGACAGTAGAATGGCATATATGTAAGCTATAAAAGTGAATAATAAAGCAACTCACCATCGCATTTTAAGAACTAGAAAATCACCAATGCCCCCTGGGTAATTCTGCCCCCTGGATGTTTCTACACCCAGAGGTAACCATTATGTTGAATTTTGTGCCAATTTTTCCCTTGCTTTTCAAAAAATAGTTTAGTTACATACCACATAAGTTTTGTTTCTGAGCTTTATAGAACTGGAGATTTGTCCAGGTTGTATGTCACCAAAGTTCCTGCATTTGTACTGCTCCAGAATGTGAATAGACCACAATGTATTTATTCATTCTCCTCTTGATTTGAGTTTCCAGTTTTCACCATCACCACCCAGGCTGCCAAGAATATTCTTGTACATTTTTCCAGCACATGTGTTCAAGAGTTTCTCTGAACTCCCAACTTTCCCCTCATGCACTCACTAACAGAATTTGAAAAACTGTGCATCCTCTTGCATCTTTTAAAGTTGAAATCTCAATTTTTTATCATAAGTTTTTGAAAATGGTATAATTTGGGCACATTATAAATGTTAACACTTAAAAATAAAATATCTTTTAATTTTTTGAGACAAAGCTTTACTTCATTGTATTCCAAATGCACTATACTTAACATCGTTCCTATTATATAAGAAACATGGAAAAAATAAGGAATTTTGTCAAAGATATAAAGCAGGAAGAAGCCTACTCTGACAGTTAATGGCCAATAAATAGATCACTATTAGCCTCACTTCACAGTTTGCTCTTATAGCTAGCCAGCTCTTACTGCTAGTTCTTCAGCACTCTTTTAAAAAATGTGTCCAGTGGAATCCAAGCACCACGGCAATTTATTATCCATCATCATCCTATTTAAAGCTACATGAACAAGCTCTTCAACACTCAGAAATCTTACATTTTTCCTTTTTTTTTTTCTTGAAATTGTGCTTTCATTCTTTTCCTTCCTGAAAACTTTATCCTGACTTGTATCCTTAAAGGTCATTTATTGATCACCCTGTTATACTTCTCTGCAATGCAAATATGTATATAACATGAATTTTAAAAATTTAACTTCCCGTGACCTTATTTCTTTAATTGTTAAACATAATTTTTAACGATGTACCAGCTGGTAACTGGATTGGTTTCTGTTCCATGTCATTGGAAACAATGAATTGGAAGCTACCTGACTTGCAAAAGATTTATTAGATGATCATTAGTCATTCCCTTTTTCAATACCTAAGAGTAAAATTGCCATGTGGCTATGCATGTGTTTGACTTCACAGTGTAACAGGCAAATTGTTTTCCAATGTAGTTGTACAAATTTACATTCCCCCCAACTATGTATGAGAGTTCTAGGTACTCTACAACTTTCCTACCACTTGGTATTGTCAGATTTTTGAGTTTTTGCCAATTTCATGGATGTAGAATAGTATTTCATTTGGGCCTTAATTAAATTTCTCTGGTTACCGGTAAGACTGAGCATCTACTCCTAAATTTACTTGTTAATCATGTTGCTCATCTACAAAATGGCTGTTCATATTTTTTCCTATTATTTTTTTACTGATTAATCTGTTTCTTTTTCACTCGTAACAGTTTTTTTTTAATTGTTCTTTATACAAATTCCTTGCAAAGATTTTCTTCTAGTTTGTGGCTTTTTAAAAATGCTCTCATTTGATGAACAGTGCATTTTGCAACTTGTTGAAGAAATCCTTCCCTTAGAAAGAATACTCGAATATTTGCTTCTAAGAATTTAAAAATCTTGTCTTTTACATCAACATCTTTAATCTATTTATAATTAACTTGTGTGTGTGTGTGTGTAATGTGAGAGAAGCATCCAGTTTCTTTTTTTTCTGGAGATCATTCATTGCTTCAGCACTATTTACTGAAAGCTCTGTGATAAATCAAGTTTCCATATATGCATGGGGTATATGTACTAAGCTTTCAATTCTGTTTCACTGTTCAATTTATCTATTCCCATGGCAACACTATGCTTCCCTAATAACCAGAACCTTAAAAGGTTTGATATCTTGTAGGATATGTCCTCTCACCATATCTCCTTCCTCATGTATGTCATCGTTATTCTTAACTCAAGCTCTCCAAAAGCCCTCCTGGTTTTTTATTCGAATCACATTGAAGCTTCTTTTTTTTTTTAATTGAAGTACAGTTGATTTACAATGTTATGTTAGTTTATGGTTTACAGCAAAGTGATTCAGATATATATATATATATTCTTTATGTGTATATATTTTTCATATTCTTTTCCATTACAGTTTACAACAAGATATTGAATGTAATTCCCTGTGCTATACTGTAGGACCTTGTTGGTTATCTACTTTATATACAGTAGTTTGTATCTGCTAATCCCAAACTCCTAATCTATCCCTCCCCCACCCCCTTTCCTCTTTGATAACCATAAGTTTGTTTTCTATATACACTGAATCTTCTAACCCAATTTGGGAAGAACTGACATATTTATGACATTGAATCTTTTCATCCATAGCCGTGGTTTCTCTCTCTGTTTATTCTGATGTTCTTTAATGTCTCTCAAGAAAATGTTATAATTTTTCCTGAGTACCTTATATTTTGTTTTTTGTAAATGTGTCTCTCATAAATTAATTTTAGTTTCCCCCCTCATCCTTATGGCTTTTATTTGTTTTTCTCATTTCACTGCTTTGGTTAGGACCACTAGTTACAATGTTGAATAAAAGTAGTAATAATGGTTTTCCTATTTGTTTTTTATAATGAAAGTTATTGCTTATTGTTTAACAAATTTAAAATAGGCTGAGAGAAAACTTTGCCCTACTTCCTGAGCATGGATCCCTTGTTTCTCTTGTTTTGCTACCCCTCTGCAGGCTCTCAAAGACTATCTGGCTCGTGGTTTTCTTTTCTTTTGTTATTAATTGAAGTATAGTTGATTTACAATGTCGTATTAGTTTCAGGTGTACAGCAAAGTGATTCAGTTATACATATACATATATATCTATTCTTTTCCCCACTCTTTTCCATTACAGGTTATTACAAACTATTGAGTATAGTTCCCTGTGCCATACAGTAGGTCCTTGATGTTTATCTATTTTATATATAGTAGTGTGTATCTGTTAATCCCAACCTCCTAATTTATCCCTCCCCCTGCTTTCACCTTTGGTAACCATAAGTTTGTTTTCTATGTCTGTGGGTCTATTTCTGATTCATAGATAAGTTCACTTGTATCATATTTTAGATTCCACATGTAAGTGATATCATATGATATTTGTCTTTCTCTGTCTGGCTTACTTCACTTAGTATGATAATCTCTAGGTTCATCCATGTTGCTGCAAATGGCATTATTTCATTCTTTTTAATGGCTGAGTAGTATTCCATTGTGTGTGTGTGTGTGTGTGTGTGTGTGTGTGTGTGTGTGTGTGTATACATAAAACATCTTCTTTACCATTCATCTGTTGATGGACATTTAGGTTGTTTCCATGTCTTGGCTATTGTAAATAGCGCCACTATGAACACTGGGGTGCATGTATCTTTTTTTAAATATTTACTTATTTATTTATTTTGCCTGCACCGGGTCTTAGTTGCAGCATTCAAACTCTTAGTTGAGGCATGCATGCAGGGTCTAGCTCCCCGACCAGGAATGAAACCCAGGGCCCCTGCATTGGGAGCGTGGAGGCTTACCCACTGGACCACCAGGGAAGTCCCCGCATGTATCTTTTTGAATTAGTTTTCTCCAAATATATGCCCAGGAGTGGGATGCCTGGATCGTATGGCAACTCTATTTTTAGTTTTTTAAGAAACTTCCATACTGTTTTCCATAGTGGCTCCACCAATTTACATTCCTACCAAAAGTGTAGGAGGTTACCCTTTTCTCCACACCCTCTCTAGCATTTATTATTTGCAGACTTTTTGATGATGGCCATTCTGACCGGAGTGAGGTGATACCTCATTGTAGTTTTGATTTGCATTTCTCCAATAATTAGTGATGTTGAGCATTTTTTCATGTGCCTGTTGGCTGTCTGTATGTCTTCTTTGGAGACGTGTCTTTTTAGATCTGCATTTTTTTTAAAGTCAGTTGTTTGGGTTTTTTTTTATACTCAGCTATATGAACTGTTTTTGGAAATTAACCCCTTGTTGGTTACATTGTTTGCAAATATTTTCTCCCATTCTGTAGGTTGTCTTTTCATTTTGGAATCAAGGTGCCTTTTCAACTACTATTTATTGAATGGATGTTCTTCCTCAAGCCATGCATGAGTGTCCACCCCCCTGAACCATATCACTGTCTGGTTTTACAAATTTTTTAATATTATAAATTCTTATATTATTTTTATATTATAAACTTTGCTAATTTGAAGAATTACCTTGGTACTTCATTTTGGTTTTAATTTGTATCTCCTTGAACAGTTTTATATGTTTATTAGCAATTAAAGAAAAAAGTAGGCGCTCCTGTACTCTAACACCTTCAATGGCTTCCTGTATCAGTTAAATAAAATTCAGGTTCTTCCCAGAGCCTCCAAAGCTTTCCATGGTCAAGTTCCTGGCTACCTCTGCGGCCCCATCATCCCATCACTCTCCCCCTTGCCAGTTTGCTCCAGTAACATTAGTCTCATTGCTGTCCCTCTGCCTGGGATGCTCTGCCCCCAGACCTGTGCATTTCTTGCCCCTTTACTTCTTTCAGGGAGCTACCCAGCTCTCACCTTATCAGCAAGTTTGTCCCCAACCCTCCATCTAAAACAGCACCTCTCACTCCCCATCTCCTTACTCTGTTTATTCTCCTTCCTATCACTTACCTGTCTTCATAACACCTGGCATCATTGGTTTGTTTCATGCCAGTCTCACCCCATAGAAGGCAAGCTCCTTCTCAAGACCAGAACAGTGTCTGGCAAGTAATAAGTGCCCCATAAATGTTTGTGGAATCAATGAGTTTGCTTTTCACTTTCCATGAATTGTCCATCTATGCTCTTTCTCAGTTTCCTTTCCCTTTTATTCTAGTTCTTTATATGGAAATGTATTAATCCATCTTGTCATGTTTCTGACAAGTGTTTTTCCCAGTTGTTCCTTGTACTTTTAATTGTTTTATGATCTTTTTAATGAACAAGAGCTCCAGTTTTTTTTAATGTAGACAGCTTTGCTATTCTTTCCTTGTGTCCTCTCCACTCGGCAGATAATTATTCAGCTAATCCTCTTTTCTAGGTTTTGGAGGTTTCCTTTTATGCATTGAACTCTTTAATCCATCTGTAATTGATCTGCGGTAAAGGTGGGAGGTGAAGATCTGTTGTCTCTTCCCCTAATTAGCCAGTTTTTCCAAATACCATGTATGCAACTATTCTTCCTTTTCCACAAATTTGTGGAGCTTTCTTTATCATAGATTATATTTTCATATATTCTAGAGTCTAATTCTGAGTAATCTGTCAATCACATCATATCATTTTATGAGCACTATCCCTGCAGCCAGCCTGTCTGGGTATAAATCCTGGATCTACCAGTTGCTAGCTGTGTGACCTTGGGACAGTACTTAACCTCTCTGTGCCCTGGTTTTCTCATCTGCAAAATGTGGATGGCAATAATACAAAATTGCCACTGTGTAGGTAAAAAAATGCTAGCAAGTACCAACAGTTTCGTACGGTAAAATGCAATACCTGGCTCTTAGGGTTGTCGTGAGGATTCAACTAATTAATGACTATAGGGCTCAGAAGAGGGCCCGTCACCCACGGACATTAGATGTGCGTTCTTATCAAAGAAGTGCCCCTCATCATTACGCTTCTCTTTAAAAATTCCCCAGCTACAGAAGACCTAAATAGACATTTCTCCAAAGATGACACACGTGCACCAAGAGGCACAGGAAAAGATGCTCAACATCGCGAATTATTAGAGAAATGCAAACCAAGTCTACAATGAGGGGATTTCCCTGGGGGCGGAGTGGTTAAGAATCCGCCTGCCAATGCAGGGGACACAGGTTCGAGCCCTGGTCCGGGAAGATCCCACATGCCGCGGAGCAACTAAGCCCGTGCGCCACAACTACGGAGCCCGCGTGCCACAACTACTGAAGCCCACACGCCTAGAGCCTGTGCTCCACAGCAAGAGAAGCCACCACAATGAGAAGCCCACGCACGGCAACAAGAGTAGACCCCGCTCACCGCAACTAGAGAAAGCCTGCGTGCAGCAATGAAGACCCAGTGCAGCCGAAAAGAAAGAAAGAAAGAAATAAATAAAGTGGAAACTCTTAAAAAAAAAATAAAATAAAGAAAAAAAAAAAGACTACAATGAGGTATCACCTCACTCTGGTCAGAATGGCTATCAGTATGGATGTTCCTCATAAAACTAAAAGTAGAGTCACCATGTGATCCAGCAATCCCACTCCTGGGCATATATCTGGAAAAGATGAAAACTCTAATTCAAAAAGATACATGCACCCCAATGTTCAGTTCAGCACTATTTACAATAGCCAAGACATGAAAGCAACCTAAATGTCCATCGAGAGATAAATGGATAAAGAAGATGTGGGGGGTGTGTGTGTGTGTGTGTGTCTGTAATGGAATATTACTCAGCCATAGAAAAGGAATGAAATAATGCCATTTGCAGTAACATGGATAGACCTAGAGACTATCATACTGAGTGAAGTAAGTCAGACAGAGAAAGACAAATATCATATGATATCATTTATATGTGGAACCTAAAAAATAACACAAATGAATTTATTTACAAAACAGAAACAGACTCACAGACATAGAAAACAAACTTATGGTTGCCAAAGGGGAAAGCGGGGGAATAAATTAGGAGTATGGGATTAACAGATACACTTTCCTCTATATAAAAACAAATAAACAACAAGGACCTACAGTATAGGACAGGGAACTATATTCAATATCTGGTAATAACCTAGAAAGGAAAAGGATCTGAAAAAATATATATGTATATATAACTAAATCACTTTGCTGTACATCTGAAACTAACACAATATTGTAAATCCATTATACTTCAATAAATAAATGAATAAAATTACAAAAAAAAAATTCCCCAGCTACATCCATCTGTCCATCCATCTTCCAGAGGTACTCTAGAATCATTTGGTCAAATTTCAGATGATCCTTCTGGGATTCTGACTGAGAGTGCCCTGATGTTCGCAGTTAATTTGGGGAGCATGGACACCCTTACTATCCTTGTCCTCTCCCCCTGCCACGCGCTGGTCTCCCGTGGACTCCAGTCCCCTCTGACGTGTCTGAGAGCGGAGTTAAAGGGAGAAGGGGCGAGAAAGGGAGGAGCAGGAGCTCTCCTAGTCTGGACTGGAGGGGATATGAGCTCATATTACTAAATCATTATTTCAAGACCAAGGTGGACTTGCCAAGAAGTAATGTCACTGGGAACATTTCCTGAAAGTATCATCGAATTCCTCCAGCTGAAGCAATGGAAGCTCTGGAATGTTGGCAGGCTATCGGCTTAATGGACTGAATTAGTTGAAAGTTGTGGTCTCCGGTCTCATCAGGGACTTGGCTAAATATCTCCAAATTCATCTATAAACCCCTCGATTTCTTTGGCAGTCCAGTGGCTGCGGCTGGGTAGTAAGGGGGGGAAAACTATTATTATTATTATTTATTGTTACCATTCATTCATTTTGAGAAAGCATTCGAAAGGCCCAGGTGGAGAGTGAGGTCAGCAGAGCCCCCTCAAGAGCTCCAGGCTGCCAGTGTGGACCCCCGTGAAGGCCGTCGTGCCCCTGAGACACACTGGAGGCCATTTTGGTCCTGAGCCCAAGGGATGGGATGTTGAACCACGTAAGTGCTGGGCAACCTCTGCAGGAGGGAAGTGCCCTGGGAAGGGAGAACTCCCACAGAGTGGAACTGCCCATGTTCATTGTCAGCTCTCAGCCAGGGTGCCTGGAGTGCTGAGATCCCATGCAGCTGCCCCAGCTGTGGTTGGCTGTGACTACTGAGCTCGAATGGGCAGGATCGCTCCCACAGCTTCAGAATCAGGATGAGGCTTAGCGGGGAGCAGGAACCCTTGAGCCCGGGGAGCGTCTGAACGGAGGACCCAGGTGAGCCCTCAGGGCACTGAGCTGTAGGCAGTTGGTCATGCAAACACTGCTGTGTTGACTGGTGGCCCTGGGTGCCCGGAGCAGCCCCACTGTGGTCACTGGGGTGCGGGGAGAGGCCCTGGTAAATGCCTGTTCATCCAGTAGCCTCCCCGCAGGAGCCTCTGCCCTGTGCGCCTTTCTTGCCCAAACTGGCTGGGGACGAAGGTCTTCCCATGAGCTTCAGGGCACACTGGTCTCTCCACACCGGAACAAGCTGTCTTCCCCTCTGGCACCAAGTGCCCAAAGGTGTGCATTGCACCCAGGTGCCCATCGGGTCCCCATGCCTAGCAGAAGTGTTCTCAGCTGGGGACAGCCGCATTCTCCTTGAGGGCACTTTTGGCTGTCATTTAACTGGGTCATATCGCTGACATTCATGGGACAGTCCCATACCAAAGAATTGTCCTGCCAGTGATGCCAAAAATGCCAAGTAGAGATGCCCTGCCTATAGGTGGCGCTGTAAGGAGACGGCAGCCTCCAGAGATGAAGCAGGAAGACAAATTAGTCTTCACTATTATTCATGAAGGAAAGTCCTTTGTAAATCCCAAATTAACAATTTCTCATTTAAAGATGGGCAATTATCATTCTTTTCTGGCAATTTATAGCTTTCAAAATCCTGAAATAGGAAAACGGTTGTGGGGAAAAATTCCAGCCGTAGTCATGGAAAATGGAAATGCACTTCAAAACTATTGATAAACATTTTTCAATGATCAATAGTTTAAAGCCCCAAAGTAATCATCACATACATGTATGTTAAATAATTGCTTTGGTAACACAAATATTCTGAATGATCACATGAAGGTCTGTGGTCATTCCGCATGGGGGTGGCACCGTGCCCCAAGTTACTGGAAAACCAAATGACGAGTCTGGCGAGATTTCACCCAACTCAGAGATTCTTTGCCTAAGCACAGCGACAACAATGGGTTTAAAATGCTTATCTTAGTTTTCACAGTGCTCGGGCTCTTGTCAGTTTTCTAAATAATCCCACCAGGCTCCTCTGGAGGGAGATGGGTGTCCGTACCAAGGAGGAACTGTGCGAATATGAGGAATGATTCAGGCCCTTCCGAAACGAGACTTCACGTCGTTATCCATAATTCACACATTCATTGAGACCTCCTCTGTCGGGTTTTGTGCAGAAGAACAAGTTAGAGCTGGAGTCCTGCCTCCACCCCAGGCCAGCCTCAGGGACCCCCGACTCCAGGGCTAAGATGTCACAGCAGATCCGGTCAGATAGCACATGTGGACCACTGAAGTCATTTGGTGTCATGGAGAAAAACCGAGTTGTGATGGTCTTCATGGGTTGAAGAGGTGTCTCCTTCTGCAGTGGTCCCCAGCCCATTCAGCTGTCTCCTCCCTACAGACTTCGGGCCCCTTGAGGACAGAGGGTGCCGGTGCAGGACTTGAAGCCCGTTTACCAAGTGAGTGAAGAGGGTGCTGCGGACTCCAAGCCATCTCCACAAAGGACAGGGTCGAGCAATGGCCTCAGCTGCGGCAGGACAGACCTGGGTTGGGCGGGTGGAAGGGCTGTCACCGAGGAGCTTGAGGTCACACAGTAGACCCCAACCCAGAGGAGGAGCCGCAGAGGCAGAAGTGGCCATGCAGCCCTTGGTTCTGTCCAGCCTTCAGCTGGGGAACCTGCCTCTGTTTGGATGCAAATGGAAACAGTGGCTAATATTGGCTCACTGTGTGCCCCAGCTCTGCCCAGTGCCCTTTGCCCACATCAGCTTTCGTTGGAGAGTTAAACCCCCAAGCGTGGGAACCGAGGTGGTCTGCATTCAAAACTGTGCCCCGAGGCCCTAAACGGGCTGTGCAGTGGCCCTGATGTTACCGTGCACTTCATCTGTGTTTCATCATAAACCGCCCCAGAAACCAAGACGTCTTGGAGTTTGGAATCTTGTGCCAGGTCATCATGTGAAGGAACAACGGTTTAGATGGGGGAAGTGGTTTGGTCAAGTTAGCTAAGGGGAGCTCCTATCAGGATCTGACTTCCCTCCAGTGTTCTTTGCACTGCTCTGCGCCCCGTCTCTGGAAGATCTACCCAATTTCATCTAAAGATGACGGACTCTTTATTTGAAGAAAAAGGGAAACTTGAAATAGGGCCAGGCACCTCCAGCCCATCCTACCATCCCATATCCAGCAACAAGGGTGCTCGAAGCTCTGACTCACCAGCCCTTCCCCACGCCCAGCCTTGCCCCAAAAGGCCAATACCTGAGCCCTGGCCCCCGACTCAGGGGGCTGCTGTGTGTGCCAATGGCCTTGGCCTCAGCACCCAAAGCTTTCTGCTGGAGCGATCAGATTTTGGAGTGACCCAGGGCCCACTGCAAGCGACACCCTGACTGGAGCCACTTCCCTCAGTCTGGCTGCCCCATTTGCAGACAGGGAGCCCCCCCCCCATTTGCAGACAGGGAGCCCCCCCCCCCCCGCCGTGTTCCCAGTGACTGTGAGCTGAGCTGGCAGGTAAAGCACTGGGTACAGGGTGGTGGTGTCTTTCCTGTTCCTACGTGCACCTTAGGCCCCAGCTACCTGGCTGGCCCTATGGGCGAGGTGCCCTAGAAACGTCCATACAGAACAACCTGGCCTGGGTTCTGACAGCCTGGGCTGCACCCCGCCTCTGCCTGCAGGGAGGCCCAGTCCAAGCTGGGCTGGGGGCAGCCCCTCTCGGTTTCCTTCCGCGCTGTGGCCGGGCTGGGCTTTTGTCATTCAGAGCCCGGGCCGCGCTCCCTCCCTGGGGTCAGGCGGCCACTTGCAAACCCCCAAGGCGCTCAGCTTGCCGCAGGGTCCCCGCCGCCGAGCCAGGTGCGTCTGCGGAAGTCGGGCTGGGGGCGCGGAGAGGGGGGACGGGTGGGCTGAGGGATCTGAGTCGGCCCGAGCGCGGGCCGGGGGGCCGACTTAATGGGATCTGGTCGGTGTAATCTCATTTCAGCTTTTGTCATTCGGACGGCCGAGGAGCCCGAGCTGGGGGGCCGAGCCCTTTAAGAGGACGCGCGGCCACACCAGAGCGGGACAGGCATGACAAAGGCGCGGGAGGCAGTGGCGGGAAATAAAGAGATGAAGGCTGGGGGTGGGGCGCCCAGCGTGACGTCTGCCCCCCAGGCCGGGCTCTGCCCCCGGCTTCTTCCCGGGCCCTAAGCAGCTCTCCGGCCGCGGGCGCGCCTTTGAATGGGCCCCCAGCTTGGGACTCCGGGCCCGGGAGCCTGTCCCCGGCAAGGTCGCGCGGGGCAACCGCACGCGGGCCGACGGCCTCCCTGCCTCCTCGGAACCGCGGGGTCCGATCGCGACCTCCTTCCTCTCTCCCTCGAGGCCTACGGGACGCGACGGTTCGGGCAGAGCCAGGGTCTCCCCGCGCTTTGGCCGGAGCTGCGCCGGCCTCGAGTTCCTCTCCCTGGTCCGGTGTTTGGCCCGGCTCCGGGCCGGGTCTGCTCGGCGGGAGGGGGTAGATCCGGCCCCCCAGCTGTGTGTGTTGGGGGGAAAGCTCCTAGAGGAGGAGGCGGGGGTGGACCTCGGGGGCGGGGAGGGGAGCAGCCCAGAGTCCAGACCCGGGAGAGCTCCAAGGCCGGGGTGGGGTGGGGGGAGGACGCCATCCCAGAGATCAGAAAGGTTAGGGGTGTGTGCGGGGAGCTCAGAGGTCAAAGGGGACGGAGTGCGCTAGAGGGTGGGAGGTGGAGGCCGGAGACCAGAGCCGGGGGCCTCCACGCGGTGGGACAGGAGTGGAGGTAAAGCTCCGAGGCGCAGGCCCGGCTTCCCGCGGGGGAAGGTGCAGTGCGCGCCCCGGAACGGCTCCTCCAGCGGGGTCTCGGCTCCTCCAGCGGGGTCGGACTCTTGGCTCTCCGCGATCCAGGACTTCCGAGAAACTCGGCAAAGCGGGCTTAGACGTGAGAGGGGAATCGCACAACTACACACATGCTAACACTCCCCGCGCGCTCACACACCTGCCCACACTCACACCCTCGCTCATCACAGAGCCGACTCCGCGCGGAGGGACACCCTCGCAGGGAACTTTGGCTCAGAGCTAGACATCTGAGCGCCGGCTGGAAGGGCTGGGGTCGAGGGGCGGCACTCCTTGGTCTGGTGGGGCGGTTTTTGGAATCCAGCCCCGGCCTTGATGCGCAGCAGCCCCGGTGCCTGTGGCGCCTCTCGCCCCACCTGCACGGAACTTCATAGAGCTTCCAGAGTCTCGGGCCTCTCCTCTCCTCCGCGGGCAGAGCCGGCGGTGCGCGCCCCACCTCCGATGCAAGCAGATCGGTCCAGAGTGCTGGCAGGAGACCCTGGGCCCAGTTACCTTGGTCCGATGCCCATCGAAGGGAATGTGCTCCCAGACCTTTCCCCAAAGCCAGAGAGGGTGGAAGTCAGCTTAGGTCTCTCACTTCTGAACTGTTCAAATCGGCAATCAATTTTTATGATGTAATTTATAATTTATGCAGGTTGTCTTCATACATATGGTGTTGCTTTTGTGTGTCGGGGTTTCAGGTGCTTTATTACTCTGACGGTGTGATTTGCATTCATGTTTGGTTACCAAGATCATATTTCTCCTGTTTACACCATAAGGGGCCGAAATGAAGATTAATGCCACCTCCCTTTGCCCGGCAACTCCTTCCCGGTAGACCCCAGACCTCGGCTCCCCTCTAGACCTCAGAGCCCGGCATCCAGCTTTGGCAGAAAGAGGCCCCGCTGTGCCCTGGCTGTGTGGGAAGACCTGGCACATCAGAGGGTCCAAGTGGACCACCTGTTCCTGCTGCGCATGCCTGGGCAGAGGCCTGGGGTCTCCCGGGACAGAAATAGGGGCATATACACAAAAGCATCCTCGCCAGGGAGGCTGAGCGCGGGCACGCCACTAGGCCGCGTGGTCACCCAAGCCTCCTGCAGGTGACAAGAGAAGGCAACCGACTCTGCGGCCAAGGCCGCGGAATGCGCGGCGCTCCAACCACTAGAGACCCCTACTCGGGGCCGCCACAGGGAGCTGAGAAGTCCCCGAGGCGAGAATCAGGCGGTGGTCAGATCCTGAGGCCTCCAGAGTGTCCCTCCCGGCTTCCTGCGCACCCAGCAGAACCCTCTGCCAAGGGGGACAGAGCGCCGCTCTGCTTGGGACAGGCCCGGGGCCGGAGGGAGCGGCCCGGAGGCCCTGTTCTAGGCTTGCCAGACACAGCTGAAATGATTAAGCCAATTAAGCTCGAACAAACAGACGCAAGACAGAGCGGGCACTGACCCTGAGAGAAAGGGTGGGACGCAGGCGCTCCGGCCAGCTACACGCCTGTTGCCGACTGGCCGGCGCGCAGACAGCCGTAGAATCGGGATGGTTCCGCCAGGCACACCTGGTCTTGAGAGGCCTAGAAGGCCACCCCACCTCACCTCACCCTCACCCCACCCTCACCCCCTTTAGCTGAAAAGTCCCTGCGAAATACCACCCTGGGTCTGGGGACTGGGCGGCAAAAACTGGGCGCAGAAGCGTGTGCTGATCCTCAAAAATTCCAGCACGGGTCTGGGGTGGGCAAGTCCAAGCCCTGGTGCTCTGAGGGGTTCTCCCAGCCCCAGCGGGGAGCAGGGGCAGGAGGTTGCTTAAGGCCCAAGACCAATCTAAGAGGGCCCTGCCCCCAGAACGTGGAGACGCGGCTGCAGGTTTTCAAAGTACCCTCAGTTCTGCAAAGGCCAGGGGCACCCAGCTCCCCGAGGCTAGGGCCTAGGGCTGGGGCTGGGTGACTATTCCTCCGCACCACCGCCCCCCGCCCCCAGGATCCCTACCCTGGTTGGTGGATGCAGGGTGCGGACAGGCTTCAAGAGCCCTAGCGCAGGGAGGGGGTGGGTGCAGGTCCGCGGCGCTCCCAAGCGTAATTATTTGATCTGCAGATGTAAGTGGGATTTATTGTAACAACAAATATAGTGATGTCAAAACCCAACCTTGGATTAAAGCCGGCAGCCAAAGGGGAAGTGTATTAATTTCCAACAGCATCTCAGGCCAGAGCCTATTAGAACAAGCTATTCTTCAGGCCCCCCCATCAGAATTAATCATTGGGAGTTAATTTGAAGCTCAGACAAGTTGCTGTTAATTTAGTGCAGAGAGGACGGGATGGAATAAAAAGCTGAGGTGCTGGCCGAGCCTCGTGGGTCTCATTAATCAGCCAGCTGAGACGGCCTGGCTTGATTACAATTTGCAAAAAAATTCATTAGGGCCCGGGCGATTGACAATTTTTCTCTCTGCCTGTGATGTGACTCATTAGGCAGCCAAATGAAAGCCATGATGACGGCCATGATGACAGCTGCCATCAAGCGCCGCTTGTTTATCTTCCTCCCCTCGGCCTGTCTCTCGGGCCTGGGCCTCCGCGCTGGGCTCTCAGGGGCGCCCGGTGTTCGGAGGTTGGGGAGGAGGGAGGCGGAGCCCAGAGAGGGCAGGGGGGCCCAGCGGTGGCCGGTGCCACGGTGTCCACCAGGCTGGGGTAGCCCCAGGCCCTCTACTGCTCCTGCTTCCAAAGGCCAAGGACCAGCGCAGCTGGGGTGGGCCTGGGAGCTTGAGCCCCGCCATGAGGCTCCCTGAAGGCACCCCCCGCCTTGCTAGGGAGCTTCACTTTCCCCCCAAGGTTTTTGAAGCCAAGGCTTTGGGCCCCTCCACTCTGTGCCTCCCATCCCTACCATGGGCTTTGGAGAAGGTGGGTAGGGGTTACACCTGTTATGGTGCAAGGGTACATGGGATGGGGGGCACGCCAGGCCAGGATCTGCGGGGAGTGCCCTGCTCTCAACACCCGGGGTTCCTTCCCCAGACCCGGAGCGCCAGGTGGGGGCGTCCCCGCCGCGGAGGCCGCAGCCCCCCAGATCCTCAGGCCCGGACTCTGCGCCACCGGCCGCGGTTCTGCCAGGGGCACATATCCGGCCTGGGGATGGACAGGCCCGGGTGTGGGAGGCGGGGACGGCGTCTCCACGGGCCTCCATTGCTGCTGCGGCGGCTAGTGGCCAGCGGGGACCTGCCGCGAGCAGATGACGCCAACGGGCGACCCGGGCGCGATCACTGGCGGGCTACCGGCGGGAGCGGCGGGGCCTTGGGGACCGTGCGCCGGGCAGGGAGCGGCCCGGGCGCTGGGTGGGGGGCAGCAAGGAGCCTCCACAGCTCTCCGCTCCCCGCAGAGCGGACTGAGGCCCTCGGAGGAACGGCCGCTCAGTATCACTGTGCTCAAAATCCAAGCCCGGGCCATCTTCTGTCCCTGGAAATCCTGGGAACGCGGCGGAAATCGGTGTCTCGGTCGCGCCCGGCCCTCACCGCGCGCCTGAAGTTCGGGCTGAAACCTCTGTCCCCAACGCGCCTCCGCCGCGCAGAGGTGACGGGTCGTAAGCCGTATAAATTAAGTCAATATTAGTATTGACCCACGGCGATGGATTTCGCCTTCTTGGACCGAGAACCGCGGTGAGCGAGGCGCGCGGCTGCTTCGCAATCCGTTCCCCGGCCTCCATTCTGAAGGCTGAGGCTGGCGAAGCCGCCGGCTTCTCTTCGCTCTTCGGGCTGCTGGTTTGGTGGCCGCGCGGGCTCTGGCACCGCGCCCCTGGGTCACCCGCGGCCTGTCCGCGGCAGTCTCCGGAAGGCCTGGCCGCTCGCGTCCGGCCGGGCGCTTCGGGTCGGAAAGGAGCAGCGCGCGGGACTGGCCGGGCTCGGGGGGCGCGGTCCGCGGTGGTCGGGGAGCGGGATTGGGAACCCGGACACGCCCCTCCCGCGCCCTGCCGGCCGCGCCCCCCACCCCGAGGAAGGGGAGGTGCCCAGCTCTCACCCCCAGCCCCGCGGACCGGCCCCCCAACTGGCCGGCGTTCCTCGGGGTGGGGCGGTGGTCGGGTCCCGCCCCGCTCCGACCCCGCCCGGAGAGGGAGGTGCCCGGCCCGCGGGCGTTCAGAGCCCGCCTCCGCCTCCGAGCTGAGCGCTGCCGGGAAGCCCAGCTCGGCTAGTTGGGTTTCTGCTCCTGTCGGAAGATCACGCCCGGAGGCTGATTTATGAGTGCTCGGCCCTGCCCCGCGAGCGAGCACCGCTTCTTTTCGGGTCCGGGATGTTTGTAAGGAAACGCGTTCCCTCCCCGGCTGTCGTCGATTTAGAGAATCAGGAGTTTGTGCAAAGCCACCCATACCCGCACTCACTTTCCCTCCTCCTCCGGCGCCCACCTCCTCTGGCCAAAGTTTGCCAGCCTCCTAGGTACTGGTTAGGCTGAGCAGAGGGTAAGATGTTAGATTTCTAAGGTGAAAATTAGGTTTGCTCAAGTTGATAACCCAGTTGGAGCTCTTGCTGGCCTATTTCAAACCTGGTGAGGTGCTATGCGGCTCATGTCCGGCCAGCTTGAGGAGGCCCTGGACACGGGGTGTTCATCCAGTACTGGTCTCAGACCAGCTGCCTGGCCACACGCCGGCAGGCGGTTCCCTCTAAACAGTCAAATCTGGACAAACTTATGAGACCCAAGAATTGGTCTTTTCCCTCTCTCTCTCCTTTTTATTATTCACAAGACTGAGATTGTTTTAATGTCATAACTTATACGAAAATAAGCTACATTGAAATAAATTAAACACAACGGAGACGTGCTTCAGACATGGCTCATAGGATATGCAACCCCAGGAAAGAAAGCCAGGCAAAACCAAAGCAAAGCGAATTTCCAGGCTGCCCCAAAACGTCTGCTTTTCAGTGAACTAAAAAAGCCAGAATAGAAACAAAAATAAGTGGAGACCCCAGTGTTTGTTCTTGCATGTGATGTTTACCTTTGGAAAAGTATGGAAAAGTGGCTGCTATGCGTGGCAGGTTTACAGCAGAGGTTTTGTTCTCTTCTGGAATGTGGCTGGAGGACATTACTGGGTAGTTGGGTCCCATAACTTTCAAAATACAGCAGCTGAGATCCAGTCTATATAGATATCTAATGTACAAAGTAGGATAGTATAATAAATATTTAGTGTGTCTTCAGGTGTAGCTGTAGCCCCTTCAAAAGCAGTCTTTCAAGCCTGTTTAATGAATATACTCTCAATTTGCTTGGGATGTCCGAAGTTGGGGGGTGACTTTGAGTTCTGCTTCAAACACGGTGGAGTCCACCATGGAGTTCCCTCTGGCACTGTGGCTTCTCCACGGTGGTCCAGGCCCTGGCCCTCCCTGGGCCTTCAGGGTCGGGCCTGCTCCAGCTGCTGATGCTGACTTCTAATGGCGAACCTGCTGACGTGGACGGGGATGGGGACGACGATCTTGGGGTTCCTGGAGGGCTCCCCTGTCTTGGAATTGGCATTGCCGGCTTTCACCCGTTTCCACTTGGCCCGGCGGTTCTGGAACCAGATTTTCACCTGCACCTCGCTGAGTTTGAGGGCGTGCGCGATCTGTGAGCGCTCGGTCAGCGAGAGGTACTTTTTGCAGTGGAACTCCTTCTCTAGCTCGAGGAGCTGCTCGCTGGTGAAGGCAGTCCGCCGCCGCCGGTTCTTGCCCGTGGACGTGGTGCTGCCCGCGCCGCCGCCGCTCGGCTGGGTCTCCTCCAGCGCGTGGCCGGGGTCTTCCTCCTTGTGAGCCGCCTGGCCAGTCAGATTGTCATCCGAGCTGTACTCCAGATCGCTCTCCAGCGAGAAACTCTCCTCCTTGCCCTTCGGGTCGTCTTCCACCTTTGACTCGTCTTTCCCTTGCCCTCTGACAGCCCCGACTGAAAGCAAAACCAAACGGCGTTTTATTACGTTTCGCACACTGGCCTTCCTTTCCCTTTCCCACCGTCACTCGGGCATTTTCCCCCCTTAGCGGATTGTCTTTCTGTGACATTAACACATTGTGATTTCCTGGCCTTTGAGGGGTAGAGAAGGGGGGGGCGTGAGAAAGCTCAAGGGAGAGGAGGAGACAGTACAGGCGACGGCCCTTTGCCCAGAACCATCACTCAAGGGGCCACCAGGCCTCCTCTGCACCCTCCCAGCCTCCCGCAGCTTAAGGCAGAAGTAACAGGAGGCGTGAGGCCCAAGAGGGCGTCCTCTTTGTCCCCGGGGTGGGGGCTGGGTGAGGACTGAGGGGGAGTTCACGATTCATCCTGCCCGCCCACCTCCCTCCGCGCCGCCGCCAAAATTCTGTGAACTTCAATTTCATCGCAGCCAGAGCGAGGGCACACGGAGGTGCAGATCCCAGACCATGTCGGTTTTTGAGACAGATGATGTTGGTCAAAGGGAAGTTTTGTAGCCTTAGAAGAAGTTCCCAACGGACACCCCAGCACACACATGGGGACGCACAGCCTCCTAGGAATCCGATTCTCCCAGGCAAGCAGCAAGCCCGGTAAAGGAGTTTAATAGGTCTGGACGCCCTTCGGCACCCTCCCTGCAAAGACGCGCAGCCCAACCCCCCTCCCCTAAAGGTTGAAACCTACCCGGGATCCCAGGTCACAGCGCTGGAGATGGGGGAGTGCAAGACTCGGCCAAACTCGCCAGCAGATAAATTTGCCGCTCAGAGCAGCAGCTGGCCCGGGGCTCTGAATGCGCACACCGCCCCCCCGCCCCCGAGCTTGTTGCGTGGCTCTAAATGCCCTCCGGAGGCCCCGCTGCGCAGCTCCGCTGCATCCTCCGGCTCCTCAGGCCGGGGGATCCGGGGCGGGGGGCGGGCGGGGGCTCGGCCTCACCCCTTCGGTCCCCGGGGGAAAACGGAGCTGGCGCGCCCCCGCGCCCTCCCGCCCGGGTCGCGCGCGCCGCCGACTCACCGAGCGACGCCTGCACAGCCTCGGCCGCGGAGAAGGCAAGCAGCGAGCCCTCCTTGGCCAAGAAGCCTTTGCCGTCCTCCGCGTCGGCTTGCAGCGCCTCCGCCTTGTCGAAGTTGCCACCGCCAGGCAGCGGCTGCGGCGCGAACTTCCGGGCAGCCGCCGCCTCCTGGTGCTGGGGAGACGCGGAGAAGCCGCCGGGCAGCGTGGCCATGAGCGTGGAGGTGAGCGCCATGCCCTGCGCCAAGCTGGAGCAGAAGCTGGTGGGCAGGCTGGGGATCTGGTGGTGAGGGTGCGCGGGCGGCAGCGCCGGCTGCAGCGCGGCCTGGGGCAGCGCGGGCGGCGGCGGCGGCGGCGGCGGCAGCACCACCGGCCGGTAGGGCATGAACATAGGGTAGCCAGTGTAGACGAAATGGCCGGGGCTGGGCTGCGGCGGGGTGCCGATCAGCGAGTCTATGCTGAAGGCGGTACTACTCCCCAGCGGGCGCTGCATCATCATCAGCGACGGCGGGAACGCTGCGCTCATAGACGCGCTCGGGGGAGGCCCGCGAGAGGCGAAAAGTCCCCGCGCCGCGCCGCCACCGGGAAGCCCGCCGGGCGCCGGGAGCACAGCTTGGTGCACCGGGCAGGGGCCGAGCGGGACCCGGAGAGCAGATACCCCTCAGTCCTGG
This sequence comes from Balaenoptera musculus, assembly GCF_009873245.2. Taxonomy (NCBI): domain Eukaryota; kingdom Metazoa; phylum Chordata; class Mammalia; order Artiodactyla; family Balaenopteridae; genus Balaenoptera; species Balaenoptera musculus. The sequence goes on from NC_045791.1 coordinate 108,918,754, forward strand.
GCCCGCTGCATGCCTGGCGGGAGCGGGTGCGGGCGGTGCGCGGGTGAGGCCGTGCGCCCCGGAGTGGAGCGGGCGCCCGGGCCCCGCGGGGCTCTCTGGAGCTGCCGCCCGCCGTTTGCCCGTCGGAGCCCGCGCGCGTCGCTTCCGCGGCCCTCGGCCCGGGCTCGCAGCCGTCTGCGCGTCCGTCTGTCTGGCTGGCTGTCGGTCGCCTCCTGCGGGCCGCTGGGGAGCGCGCGAAGCTGGCGCACTTGTCTTCGGCGGGCGCCAGCAGCACCTTTAAATCGCGCTCCTCTTTCTCATTCACATTTTGCCTGCTGCCTGGCCGGGCTCCCCTCACGTGGGGCCGGGAGCCGCCGCCTATTGGCTGCGCTAGGAGTGGGCGGGGCGAAAGTGGGGGCTCCGCCCCTTCCACCAGGGCTGGCCGAGAGCAGGCAGTGGACGCCACGAGCGCAGCGCGCGGCCCGGAGAGCCGGAGCTTGTGCGCCTGGCCCGCGCCGCACAAACTTGAAAGGGGCCACTGGCACCTCCTAGTCTCGAAACTCGGGGCTCGGCAGCCTCAACGAGGCCGCCTCCGAGGGCGGCTTTCGGGGCTAGCGACGGCCGCGTCTAAACCGCGGGCGTTTTGTTTCTTTGGTATGTGCTTTGGAACAAACCTGCTGGGTGCTGCTGCTGCACCCGGGGTCCGGGCGAGGCTCCCGGAGTTGGGGGCAAGGTCCTGCCCCTCCAGGTCCGCCCCTAGGGTGCCGGCCGGGAGCTAGCAGCCCCTGCCCGCCGCGGGGAACCCGCCGGGTTGCTCGAGGCGCCCCCGCGTTCCCGGCGGCGCGGGGAGGCTGCTGATGCCCCCATCCCGAGCTGGGCCCTCCAGTGAGCGATCCCTTCTCATTTTTCATGACATTCTTAATCATCGCACCTATTTACACACTTTGCCTGCGCGCACCAAAATAACAGCCACGATAATTATGATAATAAAGCGAGTCCTTTATCTGCTCCATCCTCGGGGAGGAAGGGGGGAGTTGCTGTGCCTCCAGTTTGTATAACGTGAGATTATCCTGATGAAAGCTTTATGATGTTTGCGCAAATAAAAGCTGCGTTTTGTAAATAGGCGCTAATTAAGCACGTTGAGAACGGAGGGAGCGCTCACCCCGGCGCCGCCGCCAGGTTTCCAGCGCGAGGACTCGAGGGTGCGCGGTTCCCCTTTGCCTACTGCAGGATGCAGCCGATTCCCTCAAGATGTTTCCCCTGTCTCCACAATGGTAAAAACCCAGAATTTGGGAGTAAGGGAATTGGCGGGGTTGGGGTGGGTGTTAGGAATGTTCTTATCCCCTTCACCATGATAAAAACAAAACTTTCAGCTCTTGTATTCCTTTTTAAAATGGAATCCTTTCGTGGCAAGGGCAGACCGTGCCAAGCGCGCCAGCGCGCGCGGGGCTTCCACGCGCCTCCAGGGCCTCGGCTCCAACTTCCCGGGTCTAGACGTTCGCCCGGAACGGCCGACAAGCACCGGACTGGGGAGGAGAGGAGAGAAGAGCACTGTTACGCCGGTCATTAAAAATCAGCTCACGCCAAGGAGCTAGTGGTTGGGGAGTTGGCCCGTGTTGGACGTGTGCTATGTATCACTTACAAGCACATTTAATTGGAAGATAAAGATAAATCGATCTTTATGAATTTATCGACCTGATTCTTTGAAGCTCTTCTTTCTCGCTCTTCTTCTTTCTCTGGCTTTAACCCGAAGGCCCCCTGGGGGACGTCTTAATCCTGGACCACCTCCTCAGCCGGGAGTCTGGCCGGGGACCCACTGCCCACCCAACGGGCCCTGGAGGAGTGAGGGGAGGGTGCATCCTCGGCGCCCCGGAGGGCTGAGAAAACTCGCTGTCCCCGCCGCCAGCCGCCCTCCCTCTCCTCGCCTCCTCCCCCCGCCCCCCCACCGGGACAAAGACGTCTCCAGCGCGTTTCCCCACTCCAGGCCGCAGTAATAGATGGCTCCGGCCGCAGGCGGTTTGAAAGGAATTCATTAGGACGCTGCCTGTATTGCCTCCTCTCCCTTCACGCCCAGACCCCGAGGTGGCTTAGGCGGCGAGAGGGGAAATGAATTCCCGTTGGGATCCACGGGGAAGGAGACGTCTGTGGGCTCTGTAAGCGCTATCCCTCTTTCTCCACTCCTGCAAAAGAAGCACAAGAAGAAAAGGAAAAGAAAAAAAAAAAATCGAAGCCCAGGGCAAAAGTCTGGTTTCTTTATGAGCATAATAAATACTACCTCTCATTATGAGATAGTTACAGTCACACAGTCTTGGGCAGGGTTACCTTGTTTTTTGAATAATAAAGAAAAAAAAAAAACGCTCGACTGCTTGATTTACGTTGATACAGCCGGGTCCCTTCGCTGCTTGACACTGGCATGTCTGTGTAAGCTGTTACTCATTTTACCTAAGCAGATTTGCCATCCACTTTGCTATTTGGGCGTAAAAATGTTGTTCTAGGGACTTCCGTCCCCTGATTACCCTCCAAGGGACAGAGGTTCCTTTGATTATTTTGGTGATAATTCCACATTTAAAGTTCAGCAAGAAGATTGAGGTCCACTGAATTATAGGTACACTTGAAATAATTTGGTGGCATATCATTTGCACCCATAAACTGCCGTGGAAAGTATTGACTACAGGGGTTATAGTACTAATCTGCTTTTATTAGTGAGTTAAGAGAATTCTCATCAATATGAATTTTATTTACTAGTGTGCTTTTCCTCGAATGCAGTGCAGTCATATTTTCTCATCTAATGCTTAACTGCTTAGCAAACGACTGTTCGCGTCATAAAAGGATCCTTGTGTTTCGCCGTGATTAACAAGATTCATTCAGGGCACCTGAGCTACCTACAAAGCGTTCAGAGCGAGGGGACAGTGGATAATAAAAGCCTTTAGAGTTTTTCCACTGCTCCTCGGAGAGATTTCTGGGCAGCGAGAGACAGGTACATCGCTTATCCATCCTTCGGATTCCGACCTGCCTAGCTCGGAACTCCCTCCAACTGTAGAGCTCTCGGTGATTCAGCTCGGCCCAGGCTGCGCGGGAAAACCAGCCGGCACAGACCTTTGCAACTTTGCCTTAGGTGTCCCCTGTCCCCTCCCTCCGAGGAGGAAGAGCGAAGGATGCACCCGAAGGGAGACCTTGCATCCTCCAACTCCAGTTAACTTCTGTGAACTTTTTTTCCCCCGGGGAAACTCCAGTCGGGATGAAGTTGGCCCAGCCCCTGGACACTTTCCTCGGCCGGTGCCAAGCTGGTGTCAAGACCGTATTAGGCCACTTAAAACATCAGACGTCAGTAAATGTGATGGTAATTAAGTTGTCGCCACGCTTCGGGGCTGTCCCAGTCAGCTTTTGCACGCAGGTGTATGGAGGCTGAGTGTAAAATGCTCAATGCACAAGTAAATGAATATTCATGCAGCAAACTTGTGTCGGCCTGTCGAGTCCAGCCCGGAGAAGGAAGCACCGCGAACCGTGCGCTTGCACGATGCCGCCAGGGTCGAGGTCCCGGGTGGTCGTGGAGAGAAGGCAGCGTGGGAGCCCCAGGTCTCCGTGGGTGCGGAGAAACCCGCGGGCATGGCTGGCCGGGTGCTCCGGCCCGCCGCCCAGTCCCAGGCTACAGGCCGGTTTCTGGGGCAACCATGTTGTTTTTATTTATAGGGACTTTGAGTGGCCTGATCATTAGGTCATTGCCGCAGCTCTTGCTCCTGGCAATAGTTGGGAAATAGCTTGGGATGGGTTTTATTTATGGAAGGGCAATTGGGATTCACACCCAGCTAACCCAGAACAGTCCCTCCCAAGCCCAAGACGCACTTACAAAGGGGTGCTTGTGTAAAATTCCCCATCAGACACACCAATTTGCAAGTAGCAGAAAGCATTGAAGCCTCATCTTTTTTAACTATTTTATTCAGCCATTTTTTTTTTTTTTTTTAAATCTGAAAGCCCAAAATAGACTCCATGTGGTTCTAAGTGAAGTCAGCCCTTGGCTGGCTTTGAAATAGCTCCTGCAATTATGTAAAAGAGCCATTCACCAACAGAACGGAATTAAAAGGGATCTCGCCCGCTTCCCTTTCATTGCCAACCTCTCATGTTTGGCTTTTCAAAGCACTTCCAACACGATGTCTTTCTCCAGGACAAAAGGCAGAACAAAAAAAGTCCCCAAACTTGTAAATTGAACGTCAAGGGAACTTTAAACAATTTAAAGCCCATAAATAATGATAAAGGGGACTGGCAAAAAAGGCAAACCCATTCAATTAATAGAGTTTCCCAAGCAAAGATCAAGTGGTTTATAAAATAAAAGTCTTTGGTTTCATTATTCTGCTCCTTGGCCGTGCAGAAAGCAGGACCAGGGGGGTTTTCTAAAGCGCCCTGAAGAAGAAACACTTTGCAGCACCGTGTGTGCTGCGACATTCTTCTGTAGAAAGTTTTGCTTTTTGTCGCCCACCCTCAAAATAGCAGAAACAAAACCGCAAACCAGAAACGTGAAGAGTTTTTTTTTTTTTTTGCATTTCCTTGGAGAAGTTGGAAATTGTTCCCCGCAGGACTGCAGTCGGGGAAACGTGACCCTCACACCTGCGCTGCCCTCCCCACCCCAGCGCGGAGGAACAGGCGGAGCCACGGCCGCGTGGCCCGCGAAGCCGAGCCCTGGTGGGATCTGGGGACCAGGGCGGGGAGGTCCTGCACCTCCCGGGAGCCGCGAGACTGCGGGCGCGGACGCGCCGACGGCGCACCCAGACGCCAGCTGCGAGCGCGTGGAGCTCGAGGTTCCCCCGCACCCCACGCGGGCCTCGGCTCCAGAGCCGGGGTCCAGACGTCCAAGGGCGCAGGGAGGGGTCCTAGTTCCTTTTCAGAATAGCCCCGGAGCTTGGAGTGGGGAGTTCGTGAGCACTGGGGGTTTTGGATCGCCTGACACCTTCTTCCTGGAAGCCCCGCGCCCGCGCTCACCACGCATCTCCCCGGGAGCACCCAGCCCCGGCAAAGCGGATCCTCAGCGGGGACTGAGCCCGTCCACCCCGGAGCTCCCAGGCTGGGAGGAAGAAGCATCGGGCGGAGGCCAGGCCGGGAGCCGGCCCGAGGGCTGTAGTTGCGGGGCCGAGGCCTCGGGCGAGGGCCTGGCCGCCGGGGGAGTAGCGCCCGCATGCTTCCCGCGGGGCTGGCTCTGGCCGCGCGTCTGGGAGGCCGCGCGAGTTCACGAACCGCAGGCCCGGGAGCGCCGGGGAGGGAGGCGCAGGCCGCGCGGCACTTCTCACCTGCCTTTATCTCTACGCATCTGCCCCCTCGGATTCCCGCGGCCCCACCTTTCGGGGACTTCAAACGCGCCCCGCTACCCGGCGCCCGACTTTCATCTCCCCGCACAGCGGGCATTGTTTGCGGGACTTCACAGAGATGCTAATCCCGGGGCCGCGTAAACGGCGGCCCGGGAGGCGGGCAGGGAGCACCGAGGGGTGAGGGGTGCGCCAAGCCTGAGCCGGGGGCCTTGGGAACCGCCGTACTGGCAACCCTCCTGGAACGCCCGGGTCAGCTACTGTCCCCCCACCCCCGTCCCATCCCGCCCGCCTTATCCGGAAGGCGCCGGACACACTGTGACGGTCCGGGGCCAGACACAGCCGGCGTCCAGTGGATGCGGAAGTAGGAAGCGACCGATGGCCGGGGCTCAGCAGTGCGCCCTCCCAGCTTCCAGCTCTCGGGAGGAGACCGCGTGGCCCGGGAGAGCCCGCCAAGGGACTCAGGCTGGAGCCTCTGGGGACTCCTGGGCCCTCGCAAACCACGGCCCCAGCAGCCACCCCTCGATGGCCCCGACCCCCTGCAGGGCTGTTGTCTGTTAAAGAGGACGAGGTTTACCTAGAGTTCATCCATTTAACCCTTTGGGAACCACACTGGAGGAAGCGAGAGAGTGTTCGGATCAACTGCCACCACAATCAAGGGCGCAGCTCCGACTTCAGCTTCTACGGGGACCGATAAAAAGCAGAGGTGCTCCCAGGCGGAACTGCGTTTCTCCTTTCTCCAGAGATGCTTGCAAAGCAGGGCCCGCATTTCCTCTGGTTACTGCCCCCTCCGATTAAGAAACTGTGAGCCAGAAAGGATGTCACCGGACAGGGCAGGGCACTGGGTGTAAACAGAGGGGAGAGATGTTGGCTAAATGTGGAGGGAGAATTGGGACGGCCTCTGTTCCTCCTAACGAATCCCTCCCGTGGATTTCTGGGGGAAAGGTCATCGTAAAAAGTTCGCTTATCAATAAGCTCATCCGGGAACCTCAAGGGTAGGTATGTCTGTAACTGACCAACCCAGCTCCACGAGGTTTTCCCAGAGGACGGCTCTGACTCTCAGGGGAGGATTGACTTAAATGACAGATGTTTCCCATGGGAGGACAGGAGCCGGTGTGGGCTGATGGAGGTGGGGAGAGAGCCGTTCTATTATAATCAACCATTAAATGGAACTAACTGTAGATGTGGAAGCCACTTGAAAAGGTAACCAGGAACACTTCACTTATAATAGGGCACCCAACTTACAGAAGCATGGAAGAGAAGAGTGCTTACCCCCAAACCACTGGGGTGGACCCATTCCACATTGGAGGAAAATTCCAGTGTAGATCTTTGACTTCTTGTATGAGGGGCTTGAAAGCCACCAAGAACCAGAGCCCATGCAAAGGACAGTCAGTAGAGGCTGGCCACAGGACTCAACTCCCCCTTCCTCGACACTCAGACTCCTTGAGCCCTCACCTCCCCAGGCTTCTTTGCTCACTGACCTGAGGGTGGGTGTAAGTCATGGGCCACAAGGGGGTGAGCCAGCTTTCTGGGCATCTGTGTTTGCCAAGCTGGGACAATCCACACTGTTCCCTGGTTCGATCATACACACCCACTGTCCTCATTGCTCCTCGTCACTGCCTGAGAAGGTTGGAATCATACCAGGAGGAGGGAATCCTTGTTTGTAGGTCTCTAAACAAACCTCTAAAACCTGCCGCCTCATGTCCCCCAATATACAACCCCTCCTTGGTGGTGACTGCAGAAATAATTGGAAATGCTGATCTCCTAGGCCTCCGAAGCAAAAGAATTTCTTTGAATTTCCTCCATTTATCATCTGAAAATATACAGAAGGCTCAATTTGCATAAGTTTGCTACCAACAATTGTATCTCCCTTGTGGGTGCAGCCTGAAGTCCCCAAACTTTAGAGAAAGAAGGAACCAAGAACCAGGATAGAGAGCAGAACTTAATACCGCCCCTCCCCATGTGTTTTCATTTAGGGACCAACCTGCTTGAGCATATGCAACCAGACAGGGAAATGAGGGAATGAGGAGCGCAGTTCTTTGAGACACAGTGGGAAAAACCCCGAAAACTTTAGAATGCTGTCCCCACACCTCCCTAGGGGACATTTCTGGGTTTTGTAGGAAATGAAAATATTTTGCACGGGCCATGTTGCCCCTTGTGTGTGTGGGTTTGTTGAGAGAGTGTTTTGTTTTGTTTCTGAGCGACGAGCAGAGCATTAAAGAAAGGCTGCTCATGTCTCGGTATCTAGTCTTTATTCTGCACGATGACACCCCTGGGAGGGGAGGTTATTCTCATAGCTCCTTCACACCCATGTACTGAGGTGAGCTGTCCTGAGGTGATTTTCACCTGCAGGGGACATTGCCACTGACACCAGCAGAGGGGCTCCGAGGCTGCTTCTGAAGACTCCCTTGGGTGTCCCTTGCCTGCTCTGACCAGGTCACAGCAGAGCAGCCACAGACCCCATAGCAGGGCACAGACCCCATAGCAGGACAGTCACAGACCCCATAGCAGGGCAGAGGCGAAGGCTCAGTGAGTGGGCTCCTTCAGGCCGTCTGCCCCGCAGCTCACCTCCTGAGCATATGAGGCTACCTCATCTCTTGCTTGTTATAATTTTCCCTCTGTCCTCAAGTTTCTCTTGGGCCCACTTAAACTGCAAACAAAACGAAACAAGAAAACCCCAAAAGACTTAAGAGATGAGAGACTTCTTAAAGTTCAACTTCATTCTTACCCCCAAACCCTTAAAATTCAGTTCGTTCAGTATATTGTAAGTTATTTGGAAATTTATACTTCAAAATGTAAAGAAATGGATAATTTATTGTGGAAGCAAATTTCACATTGATATTTTAATTTTAATAATCTAACAAGGTTACTTAATATCTGTAAACAGAAGTCAAATAAGTGTTATATATTAATAAATTAATGAGAGAATGGCAGGAAACAGTTTTAAGACTTTGAAATTTCAAAAATATTAGTGTGAAAAGCACCTTGGGTGTGTAGCGCGCTCGGCGATCTAGAGTGCCGCCTATGTGTCATGCGGATAATGGCATCTGCTTTAGGGCCTGTTTCGGCTCTGCGGTTCCAAGGGGACCGAAGCGGGCTCCCCTTCTGCGGAATTAGAAGGGCCGGGGAGTCTACCTTTTTCATGTCTACAACTGCACAAGAAAAAGTCCCAATTTCTTTTCATTATAAACGTCTAGGCTACAAGAGAAGGCTTTGTCACAAATGAGGGGGTAAAAATCAGACTTGCATGATTGCGCAAGGCCTTAAGATATACGATCAGATTTTGGACGTGATCATAGAAAACCCACATCGTCTCTCTTTAAACTCCATGTAAAGTTCTCCTAGTTCTTTGATTCCTCCTGAGCAGGGCCTAGAAGCGGAAAGGATAAGAAACCCTCTGACACCTGGGCCTGAGGGGCCTGGGTGCATCGCTGAGTTCACCCCGGCCTCAGTTTTTCCATCCGCGTAATGGGCGGGAATGCCGGCTCTGTCTCATCAGCGGCCTGACTGCATTCCTAAAACGCAGATAATTAACAGATTGCTTATGTCACGGGTGGTCTGAACTAGATCGCGTAGCACGCGGCGGCAGGGCGCCTGGCCCGGAGCGAATGCTCGGGAGGGTCTCTAAATTGCAAGCGCGCCCGCCAGCCCCGGAGCGCTGCAGGTGCTGGGTGGACGCGGGGCCGCCAGGGCGGCAACCCTGTGTGCTCAGAGCGAGAGTATCAGTTTGAGGCAGCCTCCGATCTCAAGGCTCCTGAGCACTGAAAACAAAGCACCGGCCACCAATGAATCAGGATGCGGGCCAGTATTTAACGACACACGAGGCCTCCCCCGGGAGGAGAGAGGTCCCGAAGCGCCACCCCTGCGTCGGCACAGCTTGCCTCCGACAGTCGCCGGCCCCGGAGCGTCCCTCTGCAGTCGGTCCTCATCACCAAGTTTAGCATTAGAAGGGCGCTAGGCACTGCCTGCCCAGGGAGATGACTTCTCTGTCATTTCAGATTATTTTACTTTAAAGAAAATATCTGTAAACTGTGTTCATGTGCTAAACGAACAAAGCTCAAATACATTCCTCTTTGGGGAGGGGGTGGGCAACCTGAACACTTTGACGTCTTGCTTCCCCCCAAACTCCATCTCCCCAGGGCCCCCATCCCGATCCCATCCCGGCCCCGTGGGGACGCTGCGGGTGGACGAAGCTGGGGGGCGGGACGCGAGCTGCCAGCCAAGGACCAAGGGCTGACCCGCCCTCTCCGCTCGGCAGCACTCTGCTCTCTCTGCAGGACCCTGGCTCGACGGCGCCCCCTGCGGGCCTCGGTCGGGATCGGCCCCTCGAAGCCGGGAGCCGGGCTGGAGGGTCGCCGCGTCAAGGTCCCCGCCGGGACTATTCCCTCGCACTCCCAGACTTCCGTTCTCTGAGCAGCCGGGCCTGATCTCGTTTCAAGTGTGGGGGGCGATTTTACCGCACCCCCGGCTTGCTTTTTTTATGGAAAGGGGCAAACATCCTCCAGTTTAATGTGGCCCAATTATCTCGTTGGCACGACTTAAAATGTCTCTCTTTAATTCATTTCAATCTAGTAAATATGCTTCGGCAAGTAGCTAATTTCTTAGGGCTGTCTTCGCCTCGTCGTTTGCATATAAAGCGCGTCGGAAGTCGGCCCCATCTCCCCGTGCAAGGGTCACAGGCAGCTGGGCCGCCTCCTGGGGGGCGGGGGTTGCCTGAGTTCGGCCGGGAAGTCGCAGCAGTGGTCAGCGATAGGGCCGGGAGCCGGCGTGGCGGGGCACCGGGGCGGGGAAGGGGACAGGCCCCCTCCCCTGGCCCCCCGCTGCGCCGCCCCGAGCCCCCTCCACTCTTATCTCCGGGAGGGGGCGCCCCTTGGTTGCCACGTGGGCGCGAGGGTCGGGGGCGCATTTATCCCCAAGTGCGTTTATTAAACCGCGTCTGGAGATAGATGAACGCGGATACAGGGGCGGATATCGCAGCGCTCTGTTGAGCAATCTTCTGGCTTTAAATTCCGAGTAAAAGTCTCAAATATTCCCGGGTCAGGGGGGCACTGTCTCATTAAAACCACTCTCGTCCTGAAACTGCAATGCAGACATTAAAGTGCAGTATTTTTCAATTAGAGCTGACGAATTCAATCAAAATTCCATAGATTAGGATGAAATGAGGCATGGGTCATTTACAGGGGAATTTAATTGCCGAGCCATTAGACAAATAGTATATTTGCCATTCCCGCGTTATCCATCATTTTCGACATCAATACCGGGGCCGTATCTCCCCGTCCCGCAGCCGCCCGGCGTCGGCTGTAAACACTCCCTTCCCTGTATCTTCTGATTATATCTGATTTCATTTAGGGCCATGGGGGATTATAAATGTTCACGCAATCAAGTTCATTAGGACTTCAAATCGCATTTCTGATTGGGATCGCTCTGCCGCTGTCCTCGGTGCGCCTTTCAAACCCCAGGACGAGGCTTTCAAAAACATCTTTTTGAATTTAAAGCTTCACATCCTTTTGTCTTCCGACGCCCCCTCCCGCCTCCCCCCGGGCGGCCTTGCGCTCCTCTGGCCTCCTTTGCGGGGGAGCAGCCCTGAGCCCCGTCGCCCTGGGAGCGGGGCTGGACCCTCACACACCCAGGCTCGCCTGGAGGGGGGGGGCACGGCGGGCTGGCCTAGCAGGTCTTCCCCCCCCCCCCATTAGATCCCCCTCGAGGCCCACCCGGAGAACCTCCCCCGCGCGGCCACGGGGCACTCAGGATCCAGAGACCTGGGCCAGGCGCGGGAGGACCCGCCCCGCGTGTTAGCGGATCGCGGGTGGGTGCGGACCCCCAATCCCTTACCCCTGGCCCCGCGCCGCAGGTTGTAAGTGGAGCTCCGGGCGTATCTGAGTCACGCGGCCGTAGGCCCGTGGGCAGCTACTGGGCCCGACCCTAGGACCCTGAGGACTGACACCCGGAACCCCTCTCGGGCTGGGGTCTTTCACTCCAGAGACTCGGGTTGGGGCCGTAGCCTGCGGAGCAATTCTCCCTCCTTATTAGTAAACCCAGGAAACAAAGGAACCGACTCTTCCGGGGAGAGCTCTCGACAAGAAAGGCTCAAGATATCCCTTCCAGCGCAATTGAAAAATAATAGCGTAATATTAACTGCTTCCCATAAAAATATACTTTCACAGAGATACAGTTACAAGAAGAAAACCCTCATTTTACCCCCGTACTTTGTGCTCCTCGCTGTTAGCTGCCTCAGTAATTTAATTGGAATGAAACGTGAGAAATGTGTCATTTTTGAAGAATTTATGCATCACTTCCTAGAAATCTCATTGTGTTAACTAGGAGCCCACTGCGTTCTGTTTAGAACCCATAATCACATTTTTATGTGTCTGTACTAGGAGTTAATGTGACCTCCTGTTTTTAGCAGATAAAAAAATGTTCTTTTTCCATAACATGTGCATCAAACTCCAGCTTGCACAAAGTACTAGAAAATCCTGTTTCCCCAATGTTTCCCCAACTTACCAACTTTTTTCAGAGCAGGGAAAAGATATGTGAATGGGAAAAGTGCCTACCAAATGAATAATTACACACCGAATTAAAACCCTGCATTAAACATAGTCGACAGCAAACACTGCATTCTCAATCATGTTTATTGCTTACAAATTGCATTACAAAGAAATCTACTCTTTTTATTGGAGTGATTAAGCAGAGTGTTAGGACTGCAGAAAAGCCATTCTGGAAGATTAGATGAAGGCTGAAAACCCAGCTAGTTACATTGCAATGGTGAATGTATAATTTTGTTAAAGAACACGATGAACACATAAATGAGTTTTGGGCTGTCATTATGGCATCATAAAAGAGACAACTTAAAATTATATTTATTTATAAACACATTGCCTGTAAAACGTGCATACTTAATACAAAGGAAGTAGGCAAACCCATAATCAATATTTTAATTACGGATTTTTAAAATTATAGCAACATAATTCTATATGATATGTCACGATTCTATAGTTTTCCTATACTCTTCTCCCCTTTATCATGTGAGCTAAAATCTTGTTTTCTTCTGATTCTGGGGAGAGCCGGTTGGTGGGCCGGGTAAGACCGTTTGCTTATGGCGCCACCTGCAGGACTCCATGAAAATAAGTTTCAACGCTGGGATCCTCCCGCTGGGCTCTAGGAATTGACCTCATTCAGGCTTATTTTTTAGCAATTTAATGAGATTAATTTTTGTTTTAAATCAGACCGATACTGGCAATTTCAAGACAAACCCTGGAGTTTGAAAAGCCGACTGAAAGCCAAAAATAAGACGTGACCTTGATCCTAGTTGAAACTTTGGGACCCCTGAATATCCCAAGTGCACATAGAAAATTTGACTAAGGAATAATTTATTCTTGAAATAATGGAATAAAAGATGCAATATTCCTGGTTTATCACTTGGTCCTTGGGCAGCTCTTAAAAGATGACAAGCACTTGGCAAGCTAATAACATCCGCAATTGCGGCGATTAAGCTCTCTCTCAGATGTCTGCGTCAGGACCCGTCACTGGAGCAGACCCGCTCATTCTCCAAGCCTGTATTTTATACCGTTTTTGTAGAGGGTTAAGTGTTCTTTGCAAAAGTTCAACAGCCTGCCCCATCAACATGAAAACGTAAGGGTTATTTCGGAGACGGAAACTGTGGTGATTACATACAGTTACTGGGATTAGCAAATGCTTCCTAAACAGTCAGTGGTTTTGATTTTCTTCCAAACATGCGGAGTGGATGATTGTCATGTAACTTAAAATTAAATGGATTTAAAGTACACTAATAAGAGAAGCCCAATACCGCCTTCAGAATTTGAAACATGACACATCACACCATGCCATGTCCGTGCCCTGCCTGCCTGTGGGCTGTGGGTTGTGTCTGGCCATCTAGCTGTGCTGTGGACATCTCATCGTGTCCAGGGTATGGTCGGGATGGAAAGGGGTGAAACTTCTCAGGACCATTGTTGGCAGAGAACCTCATGTGTGTATTTTTGAATTCTCCGTGGTCCGATGACAGTGTATAGTCAAAGATACTCAAAGTTTGAGGGAAAATATTCCTCTGCCATCTTTTTCCTTTTTAGTGGAAACATCATCTACTCTTTTATTACCTTCTGAATTTTGAACCATGTGAATGCATCATTAAACACTAAATTTAAAATTTAAAAAGTTTAGGTCTTATGGAATTGAGTTTATGTAATATACTCAGAGAGAAAAATAATGATGTTTAATATGAGCTGTTTAAGAATGGAAAACACTTTTACTCTTTAATAAAAGAAATACCAGGGTATGTTTTGTTCACTGGAAAAGAAGACAGACAAGATAATTCTAGCTGCAAAGCAGAATGTGGTTTTGGATGTTTTTCTCAGCTAACTTACTTCTCTCCCTCCTTCCTACCTTTTCTCCCTCCCTCCTTCCTCTCGTCCTTCTCTTAGTCTTGTCCTTCCCTTCCTTCTCTCTCCCTCTCCTCTCTTCTTTCCTCTCTTCCCTTCTCCCCTCCTCCTCTTTCTTTCTATGTGAATTATGCAAGTCCCCTTCATTTTAGAACTTCCTGCCACATGACCCATAGGGCAGAGCTAGACAGTCATCAATACCACAAATTTTTTCAGTTATTTTATTTTTTGCTTAACAAAGCAAATTGCTAGCAGTAATTAAATTCTGAAAAACTAGGAATGAATTCCATCCCATTTGATGGTTAAGATAACCCCCAAACCACCATACTTGCCATTTTTGTCCCATGCACTCATGACCATACATCAGGAATCGTTTTCAGCACATCTGGGGCCACTAGAACCCGGGTGATTCAGAACTAATTTCTAGTGCCAGTTTATTTCCTATTTTTCTGTGCAGCAGTCACGTACCTGAGTTGGGGGCAGGGTAAAGGACTTCCTGACATCTTTAGAAGCCCTGTTCATTGCTCTGTTTCTGTTGCACATGGGTCCATGTTGACCAACTATACCGGAGGTACTGGACCCACCGCATATGGTATTGGCCGGCGGGGGAGGGCGGAGTGGGTGCTCATCGGGGATGTCACGTGAGTGTGTCACGATGCGTGTGTTGGTGAGGGAGGCTGCAAACTGCCCACACTGCCACCTGCCTTGGGAACAGGGGCCCTCATTCGATGCAGAGGTGAAGCCAGAGAGAAAGTGGAGAAAGGGGCCCTTTCTCTCCACACCTCCCCTGATGTGCCCAAGTCTCTCCAACAGCCTTGCTAACAAGTTGGCCTTCTTGGCTTGGCTGTGAGCTCCACTAGGAGCCTGTCTTGTTAATGGTGGGTCCTGAGCCCTAAGCCCTGGGCTCCACCCCCAGCAGGCTCGGGCAGGGTTGGTTAAAGGAATGAACAAATGACTGAACGGATGAGTGAATGGTTTATCCCCAAGGAACTTCATGGATTAGCTCTACCTGGGAGCATCTGATTTTTAAAAGAAAATTCTTGGGGGAGTGAAATAATGAATAAGAATTCCACAGTGGTGGAATTTCGGCAGCTATGGGGAGATGTCTGGGGCTCACTCTGAGAATCATGTTGTTTTTAAGCTGTAATTCGGGGAAAAACATGTTTTTGAAAAATGTAATAATTGGTCATTATTCATCAGATTTTTAGAAATTTAAAGTCAATGTGTTTTAAAAGAGTCCTACTTTGTTCCGGGACTCCAAAACATATTTAAAATTTAGTGCATTCAGAAATACAACCTGTTTTCTAAGGAGGAGCGGGGGTGGAGAGGGGAGGCTGAAGAACAGGCTGAGTCAGGCCGCAGGCTCACTCAGATTCTCGTTTGCAAAATCCCGTGAGGACAGGGCTCCTTAGGAGCTGCTGGGGCTGCATTTCTTTTTTTTTTTTTTTTATTTTTATTTTTTTTTTTTTTTTTGGCTGTGTTCGGTCTTCGTTTCTGTGCGAGGGCTTTCTCTAGTTGCGGCAAGTGGGGGCCACTCTTCACCACGGTGCGCAGGCCTCTCATTATCGCGGCCTCTTGTTGCGGAGCACAGGCTCCAGACGCGCAGGCTCAGTAGTTGTGGCTCACGGGCCCAATTGCTCCGCGGCATGCGGGATCCTCCCAGACCAGGGCTCGAACCCGTGTCCCCTGCATTGGCAGGCAGACTCCCAACCACTGCGCCAGCAGGGAAGCCCGGCATTTCTTACTGTTTCCGCCTTTCTCATTTTTCTCATAAATAACGTTGCTTTGCTTTTCCATTTTTACAGTCTTTATCCCAATATTAGGCTATTTTCTTCTCCTAATAATCAAACAATCATAATAAGAGAAGGAACCATTTATTGCTTTCCCTCTCTGGGCCGCCTCTGGGCCTAGGGCTTTGCACTCTGCTCTCAGTAGGACCATCCAGGGGCAGGGGCGTCACCCAAGCTCGTCAGCAACGTTAAAGTTGGCCGACCCACAGAATCTGGGGCCCCGCCCCAGATGCCAGTGTCAGAATCTGCCTTTCAGCAAGACCCCTTCAGACTGGAGAAGCCTGCTGCCCTCACGAGTTATCTCACCGAGTCCCAGCCCAGTGAGAGAGGTGTGCATGCTTTCACTTCCCAGCTGGGCAAACTGCAGCCGATCGGTTAGATAACTGTAACTGTTCTCCTTGCTCAGTGGAGCAGCCTGGATCTGAAGCCCCACCTCTGGGGTGTCACCATGGGTTCCTACCCGCCCTCTGGTGTGCTGCATCCCTTTCCAGGACGAAGTGACTTCCTAGAGTCCCCCGGGGTCACATCTGCTCACCTGCCCTGTGGCTCCTCAAAGCCTGTGAAACGAAGTTCAGAATCCTTCATCTGGAAGCCAAGACCCTCCCGACTGGCCTCCTTCCAGTGGCCAAAGCATAGGGACCCTCCCCTCCAGGCGGATGAATCACCGTTCCTCCATGGTGTGTGCACTTTCCTGCACCCCTGCCTTTGTTCAAGTTTTCCTTTTGATCCAGGGGCAGCTCCTGAATGTCTACGTGGGAGGGGCTTGGGGAGAGCCATCTGCCTGGGGTGAGGGTGTGTGGGATCTTGAACCGTGTTTACATAGTTTGGCTGAGATGTCAGTCTCGAAGGGCAGGATGTGGGTGGGTCAGCTGAAGGGGGATGCTGTCCTATCCCTCCCTTGGCCTGACCCGCTGTGTTAAAATCTGACCATCCACCAAGGCTCAGCCGGTCTACTCCTTTCGTGACGCCCACCCTCATTCTTTTCACCTCCCTCCACAGTGGGCTTCGCTCACAGACACAGCATCCCACCTTAGACTGCAGTTATCTACTGGGGTGTGGGACCCCCCCTTCCACACTGCAAACAGTGGGATGGCGTGCCCGCCCTCCTGAGGTTCGTCCCAGCTGCACCTTGCACTGGCTCAAACTGGAAAAAGTGGAGCCCCTGCTTATCCTCAGAGGATGAAAATAAAGACTCCTTGTTTTAAAAGATGGTTTTTAATAGAAAATGTGAGGTCTAGTGAAGCCAACAGATTGGGAGACAGTTATCAATGAAGAGATAGTTTATTAGTCACCATTCCCAAGAGAAGGGTCACACCACACGGGGAAGCACCGGGGTTGATCAGGAAGTGGGGGGAGGGGACATGGGCAAGAGCCTTTATTGTGGTTTCCATGGAAAGGATAGGCGAGGCAGGATACACAGGCGTAGGACTGGCTAGTCCGAACGACTGCAGTGTGCTCCAGGGCAGAGGGACTGGCCTTGGTTGTCTGGCACTGGCTCCGCAGGGGTAGTGGCTGGAGCTCGAGGGCGGTGGTAGGGGAGTGAACTCTGGGTTGGTTGAGTTGTATTTGAAAAGGACGCCTGGGGGCATGTCGTTTACTATCTCTAGGAGTTGGCTAACCCTGGGAGGGGCAGTCCCTCCAGGGTCCGAAAGGCCCCAGATGTCGAAGCACCAGAATATAGAAAATAAAAGACACGGTTAATACAGTCCTAGACCTTTAAGGAGGCTCTCCTATTCTGGATGCTGGGGCTGAGCTGATGGCAACCTCCACGAACCTGTGTCTAGCCCTGGCATCTGGCTTCCTGGACTGTTCCCCACAGCTGGATCAGCTGGGGTTTGGTAAGGCTGTCGGACAGAAGACTCGCATAGGATCAGAATGTCTGGCTCACGGCCCCTCTGATGTCCTTCTAGGGGCTCTGGATTGTGACGCGCTGGGAAGCACCAGTGGGCTTCTGGGCAGGGGCTCTCGTCACGGAAGCCAGTGTCCTCGCTCAGTGTATCCGTCTGTCATGTTTGGGGGACAGAGTCTTTCCGAGGGGCTAAGCACTAGGAGGGGTGGGATGTTCCCCTTGAGGCAGAGGGTCTGAAGGCCGGTGGGGGGGGGGGGGGCGGGGTGCAGCTTGAACGCTGCTAACGCATTGTGGGCGGGAGACAGACCTTGGAAAAATACGTACACCTTTTAGTTCAACCTCTGTTGAAAGGTACTTTCTGATACAAGTACTACGCTATTCACAGCTTCAGTCCTTACGAGCAACCCTGAGAGGCAGAAAGGGCCTTTACTGCCAATTCCACTCCCAGGTGAAGCTGAAGCTGGGTGAGGTCTGTGCACAGGGTGAGTGCCAAGTGCCATCCAGGGCCCCTCCTAACCCCGGAGCCTCCACAGACGAGCACAGGTGTCTTGGTCCAAATCTCTGAGTTTCAGTGCAAAACCCCCTCTGGCTCCAGAAGAAGGTAATTTTGCAGGGACTTCGGCAAGGGCAACTGGGGCACGAGGTAAAAGCACTTTCTGCCAAACAGTTTCCGAATGGCACAGCGGCAGAGATGCTGCAGACAGCGTGGGGTGTAGGCCAAGGCAAAGAGGGACTCGTAGAAAGGCTGGTGCACCTGAAAGGAAGGCGGGGGGACGTCAGTCTGGGCACATGGAACCGACACATGTCTCTCTCCCAGCCCAGTGAGAGAGGTGTGCATGCTTTCACTTCCCAGGTGATCCTTTCATGGCTACTGATGCACTACAACCCTCCCCGAGAGGGTCCGGATACTTTTCTAAAGTGCAGCTCCTGCCCAGTCAGAGGGAAGTCTGCTTTGGGTGACTTCAGACACTATGGGTAACCTCCTAGAATTCCCCTCTGCCCACCCCCTCTGTAGAGCACACTTTGTTGTTCAGTAATCTGCACAGGACTCAAGTCAATGAAACATGAGGGGACATTTTCTAGAAAAAAAAGTTCTCTCTTTCTTGACAGTCACCGGTGGACTTTGTTGAGTGTGGATGCAGTGCCAGCAGCTGCCTCGGTCACGTCTCAAGCTGTCAGAGAAAGAAACTGACACACAGGAGCCAGGACCTCCACGGCCCACCCTCCTCTGGACAGGGGTTACTGGAGCCCTGAGCTTCTTCAGCCAGTGTGGGTCGGTTTTCTGCTCCTTGCAGCCCACAGGGCCCCAATTAGAACCACAGGCTGTGTGATCACTGAGCCTCCAGAAGAAAAACAGACACACTCAGATACGCCCCCTATTTGCCTTTCTCTTCCCTTCCTCAGATGTTTTCCACTTACCTGGGTATTAGCGCAAAACTCCACACGTGGGTGAACAGAAACAGACAACAGTCTTGTACTAACGGGGAAAGAAGGGGCAGCTTCCTCACCTGAAACACCTCTTCAGGGATCACCTCCTTCCAGGACTCTGACACGTGGAGCTGAGAGTAGGAGTTGAAAAGAACCTCGAGGACAGCGGGGGCGGGCGCGCAGGTCTTCAGCACCTGGTTGGAAATGGTGGGAGGCACAGTTTGGGTGGGCCGGGATTTGGGTCCAGGTGGGAAAGGGTGGGGAGACAGGAGGGTGTGCTTGGATCCCACTGCTGCCACTTCCCTGGCTGTGTGACCTCACTCTCCTCCCAGGGAACAATAGCAATCCCAGTAACAGTACAACAGGGTCGTTGTAGGGCCCCAGGCGTTAGTGCACAGGTAAGCACAGGGCAGAGCTCTGTAAGGGGCTGTCTTATCATCATGAAAAGTCTGGGCCAAGCGGTATGCATTCAAGTTCCCAGGAGGAATATGCTGATGGCCGGGCAGGCTCCTTTGGCTCTGGAGAGCTGCTCAGAGAAGAGGAAATAAGCTCTGCTGGGAGGGAATTTGGCCCAAGGATGGTGTTCCCAGTTTCTTACTTCTTTTCGATTTTAACGTGTTGGGAAATTGGGGGAGAAGAATTGCTTTGCTGTTGCATTTCTTCTCCACTTGGCCTTTCCGTTTTATTTTCAGAGTCCCCACTGGCAAAGAATGTTTATTTTCTGATTTGCAAAGTCTACAGTTCAAGTCCATCAGCTTCAACATAAAGATGGAAACAGTACTTGCTTTTTAAAAAATAAACTTTTTTTTTTTGTTGTTGTTATGAAGAAGTTTGAAAGTACACAAAGTAGACTGAATAGTAGGGTAAACCCTCATGTACCCGCATCAGTTCATGGCCAATCCTGCCCTATCCATACCTCCAGTCCCCCTCCCTAATGTTACTTAAAAGCAAATTCAGTGTATCATCATTTCATCCGTAAATATTTGTGTGTCTCTTAAAGGAAGTTTAGAAGAAATGCAAACACAGTATCACTGTAACAGCTGAGAAATTAACAATAGTTTCTTAGTATCATCTAATATATAGTCAATGTTTAAATTCACAAATTTCTCTTAAATGCCATTATATCAAAAACAGTCATTTGGGGCTTCCCTGGTGGCGCAGTGGTTGAGAATCTGCCTGCCAATGCAGAGGACACGGGTTCGAGCCCTGGTCTGGGAAGGTCCCACATGCCGCGGAGCAACTAGGCCCGTGAGCCACAACTACTGAGCCTGCGCGTCTGGAGCCTGTGCTCCGCAACAAGAGAGGCCGCGACAGTGAGAGGCCTGCACACCGCGATGAAGAGTGGCCCCGCTCGCCGCAACTAGAGAACGCCCTCGCACAGAAACGAAGACACAACACAGCCAAACATAATTAATTAATTAATTAATTAATTAATTAATTATTTAAAAAAGACCCAACGCAGCCAAAAATAAATAAATAAATAAAATTTAAAATAAAAAAACCCCCAACAAAACAGTCATTTGTTTGTTTGAATAAGAATTCAAGTAAGACCA
The DNA here is from genome assembly GCF_009873245.2 of Balaenoptera musculus. Taxonomy (NCBI): domain Eukaryota; kingdom Metazoa; phylum Chordata; class Mammalia; order Artiodactyla; family Balaenopteridae; genus Balaenoptera; species Balaenoptera musculus. Next base: position 108,939,040 of record NC_045791.1, read on the forward strand.
ACACCTTTACATTGGTTGATATGATGTATTTTCAGGTCTCTCTTTTTTGTTTCATGTTGATATATTTGTTGAAGAAGCTAGGTTATTTGTCCCGTAGAGTTTCTCACTGTTGGGATTTTGCTGATTGTATCCCTGTGGGATGCCGCTCTTTCTCTGCTTTCTGTATATTAGTAGTTGGATTCAGAAGCTTGATCAAATTCAGAGTTGATTTTGGGGAGGGGCAGGGCAACTTCATTATTCTCTGTTTGTGAGGTTTAGGATTTACCAAGAGTTGTAGAATTGTTCTTTTTATTTCTTGGTTGAGAAAACTGAGGTTAAGCAAATTTTCTAAGGTCAGGCACCAAATATCTACAGTAGACAACAGTCAGAGCCAATGGCAAGCCTGGCCTGCATCATGCTCACCGGTGCTCCTTGAACACACCCAATATGGTTGCTCCCTTTACAGCTTACCTAGCTTCTTTCAGATCTAACACCCCTTTAAGACACAGGAAAGCAAAATTTAAAAATTTCACATTTCTTTGTTCAGAGATAACCACTGTCAACATTTTGTATATACTAAGGTTATATGCATTTAGACAAGGAATTAATATATATAACAAAAATGAGCTAGTGCTTTGCACATTATTTTGAAAACTGATCTATCAAAATAGATTGTGAACAATTCAAAAATTATAAATGAGCATTTAAACATCATTTTTAGTGGCCATAAAATATTGTATGAACATATCATAATGAATTCAATGAATTAACTACTATAAGTTGCCTCAGTATTTTTTGATATTATAAACAATGAACATCTGTGAACACAATTCTCTTTCTGCCCCCAGACATTGTTATTTAGATTGCTTCTACTGCATTGCTGGAAGTAGAACTGCGGGGTCGAAGGGTGTGTACATTTTAAGGCTTTTAAAACATACTGTCAAATTATAAGTAAGTTGTTACACTTTTTAAAGAACTGAGTATGAGAGTGCCTCTTTCTTCCTACCCAGACCATCTCATTAATTATTTAAATCTGATAGGTAAAATATGGAATGTTTACTTTTGGCTGACCATTTGTCTTTCTTCTTTTGTGAACTGATTGCTAAATTATGTCTTTTGCTCACTTTTTCTACAGTGTGTTCATTTTTTCTGTTGATTTATAAGTACACTTTATTAAGGTTATTTTTTAGGTAGAGAATCATTTTTGCAAATAATGGTATTTTCTCCTCCTCAATATTAATGTTTCTTACTTTTCTTGTCCTATTGCATTGGCTAGAGCGTTAAAATTCAATGTTAAATAGCAACATTGATAGCAGGCATCATCATCTTAGTCCTAATTTTAATAGGATTGTCTCTAACATTTCACCATAATCTTGGGTATGTTTCACATAAATACTCTAAGTTAAGGAAATATCTTTCTATTCCTAGGTTACTACAAATTTCAGGATTTATTTTTTTTTGCCTTCTTCTAACCAAGTTGATACAAAAAGGTTTTCCAATATTAACCCATTTTTGCCTTCATAAAACAGACTCTATTTGGCTATTCTTCCAAATAGAATGGCAGATTCAATTTGCTAAGATTTTTGCAGCTCTCTTGATAACTAAATCTGGTTTACAGTTTTAGCTTTTTGAGCTATTATTGTCAGGTTTTAATATCACTTTATGTTAACTTAGTAAAACCATCTGAGAAAACTATCTTTTTAATACTCTGGGAGATTTTGAAAAGTAGATAATTATTGGAAATAAGAAAGCATGACGGACCTTTCATTTGAAGCTTTTAAGCCTAGCCTTTAGTTGTAGGTGATAATTTAATATTTTCAATTTCTTTCATGGTTACTGGCATATTTTGTTTTGATTTCTTCTTGGCTCAATTTTGTTCACCTATATTTTCCTGGAAAAAGAAAAGAAATTTAGCATTGCATATGTATCAGTCAGGAAATAGGAAACAGGAAATAGATGGCACACTCGATATAGGATTATTCCAGGAGGGTTTATTGATACAGGGCTTATTTAGCCAGGGGAACCACAGGGAACAGTGCATTGATATAGAATTAGCAGCAGAGCTATTTCCACTCCTCGGTCTGCAAAGTGAGAGAATGGGGTGGGTGATCCTCGGCTGGGGACACACAACCAGCCTGAAGCTGAGAGGGCGCCAAGTGGATACATCCTCTGACCTCACTCTCCTTCCTCCCCTACTTCTGGGACACTGCGCTGGTGAAACCCAGGAAGCAAGGGCCAGGAGCCTTGCAGATGTGCCCATGCAGGTGGAGAACAAATCTGGACGGGGGCGTATCTCCACTGTATATAGGAATAAGCACCCTGTCTCATATGAGATTCACTATGATGGTATTTGCAATTTTTTTCATGTTTAGTCTTGCTGGAATTTTGTCTATTTTAATTTTTTTCCTCAGGAAACCAGCTATCAGATTACATTGATTAGCTCTCTTTAAAAATATTCCAGGGCTTCCCTGGTGGCGCAGCGGTTGAGAGTCCGCCTGCCAATGCAGGGGACACGGGTTCGAGCCCTGGTCTGGGAAGATCCCACATGCCGCGGAGCGACTGGGCCCGTGAGCCACAACTGCTGAGCCTGCGCGTCTGGAGCCTGTGCTCCGCAACAGGGAAGGCCGCGATGGTGAGAGGCCTGCGCACCGCGATGAAGAGTGGCCCCCGCTTGCCACAACTAGAGAAGGCCCTAGCACAGAAACGAAGACCCAACATAGCAATCAATCAATCAATCAATCAATAAAATAAATCTTTAAAAAAAAAAAAAAAAAAAAAAAAAAAAAAAAAAAAATATTCCAATCCATTACTTTTTGCCTTTATCGTTATTAATCCCTTTCTCCATTTTTCTTTCCAGCTCCTTGGATTGACTGCTCAGTTAACTTGACAATATGTTTTCCCTTGAGTCACAATAAAGCAATTTTTAAAGTGCTATGGATCTTCCTTTGAACAGAGGTGTGGTCGGAGCCATAAGTTTTGAGGCACAATGTTGTCACTGTCTTTCTTCCTTAAACAGTCTGCAATTAAATAACAATTGACGCAGTATTCATTTGGGAGTGTGTGATGAAATTTTCAAAAAGTTAATTTTTAAAAATTTTTGGCCACACTGCGCCTTGCAGCTTGCGGGATCTCAGTTTCCCAACCAAGGATTGAACTCGGGTCATGGCAGTGAAAGCCCGGAATCCTAACCACTAGGCCACCAAGGAACTCCCTAAATTATTTTTAAAAATTAACTTTTGCTATTAATTTTCTGGGGTATTGTATTCCAGCTTTAAATAATGTCTGATTTTGAAGTACTAGAAGTTGTATTCTGTTTGACGGTTCAAAGTTCAACATGTATATGTCACATTTATGATTTGAAGCTTCTAAAATTTTTTTCCCTACTTTATCTATGGGAAAGACTGAGATATGAATTAAAAATCATCTAGAATTATTATTTTTCAGTTACTTTCTCCATTTTAACATAATCTTTTTTCGGCATGTAAGGTTCTTAATGGTTATCTCTTCACTATGGACTGTATCCTTTATCAATGTCAAGTGAATCTTTTCTTCTCATTTTGTGTATTTCCCTGGGATTCTTCTACATTGCACATTGATATCAGTACATCATTTTATTTTCAGTTTGTTTTTGCTAGAATTACCTCTGCCCACTCTTTAATTCTAACGTTTTGTTTCACGTTGTTTTAAAAAGTGTTTGAGAGTCTCTACTGGTAATAGGGTAACTTAAGAAATTTGTATTTATTGTTATTGATAATCTATCTGGTTTTACTTCTATCATTTTATTCTTTACGATGTTTTATGCTTCTTGTTTCCTTTGTTGTCTGATTTCTGTTCCACAGGTTTGTATCTTCTTTGTATTTATCTTTTATATATTTAAAAAAAAATTTTTTTTTTTGGCTGCATTGGGTCTTCGTTGCCTTGCGTGGGCTTCTCATTGCGGTGGCTTCTCTTGTTGCAGAGCACAGGCTCTAGGCGCTCAGGCTTCAGTAGTTGTGGCTCGTGGGCTCTAGAGCGCAGGCTCAGTAGTTGTGGTGCACGGGCTTAGTTGTTCCGCAGCATGTGGGATCTTCCCAGACCAGGGATCGAACCCATGTCCCCTGCACTGGAAGGCGGATTCTTAACCACTGTGCCACCAGGGAAGTCCCTATCTTTTATATTTTGGAAGTCTATATCTTATTTAAAATTTTACTAGTGGTTACCTTCAGAATAAAAAAATATTAACCTATATTTCTCTAAACATCAAAATAGTATCTTCTGTGCTCTAGATGTACCATTATCCCTTCTCTCACATCTCTTAACCAATTCTTCTCCCTCCTTAGTAACATCTGAAGTTTGTGTTCCAGATTATAATTAGTACAAGATCTTATTTTATGCTATATATCTCCTTCGGAAATAATTTTTGGTAGTTGCATTTAGTTTTACCACCTGCCTTACAATTATTTAAGTTGTCTCTATTTTAACTGTATTGTTTAAGCCATTCATTCCACAGATATTTAATCAATTTCCTACTAGAAGTTAAAGATTGTGTTATGTTTGTGTGATAACAAAGGCAAGCCTTGGCTTCACAGAATTTTACGGTCCCAAATGATACAGTCTCAAATAATATAAGTAGTAGTAGTAGTAGTAGTAATAAAAATAAATGTATAGGTGCCATAGTACTATGGTGAGGGAATCACCAGGTGCTAGAAATGACACCTAACTCAGACCTAGATTTGCAATGGGGTGGTGAGTTGGTCAAGGAAAGATTTCTGGAGGAAGTGACATTCAAGCTAAGACATGGAGTAGGAGTTACAAAAGGTGTGGAGAGTTCTGAGGACCAAAATGTTCTAGGTGGAGAAAACATTTACCAAACTTGGGAGGTGAAAAGGAACAAAAAATATTGGCTGTGGCATGGAGTTTGACACGGGGAGTAGTAAGAACTGGGACTGGAGAGGAAAGCAGGGTCAGATCTAGAAGACCACTGTCTGCCATGATAGGGAGGCTAGACTTATCTTGAGGGCACCCAAGAGCCCTTGAAGGATGATGAGTGGAGGAGTGACAGGGTCAGGTTTTAATTTTAGAAATGTCACCATGGCTACAGTGTTGAGAGAGTTTCATGGGGCCATATTGGAGGCAGAGAGCCCAGTTACGAGGTATTTTTGCAATCTAGCGGAGAGATGGTTGGTGGCCTAAACTCAGCTGGTGGCAGCCAGGATGGAAAGAGAAGAAAGATTTTGAGAGATATTTAAGAGGTCGACCCGAGACAGTCTGCAGATTGAGTTTCCCATTCCTGAGACAGTCTTTCCCATCACCTCTTGGTCAGCTGGGTACTCCCATCCCATCTGGCCTTTTGTCGCCACTACTCCACCCAATCTGCCCTTGCCAAGAGTGCCCGTGAGCAGGCTGCATCTGATGGTCACGGCTCTGCCTCGCCTCGTGCTGTGTATCAGCACATCTGACACGGCTGACCACGTCCTCACTTTGATATGTTCTTCTCTTGGCTTCCAGGAAGCCACACTTCTATTCCTTCACCTCCCTCACTGATGTTCCTTCTCAGTTTCCTCTGCTACTTTCTCATCTCTGCATCTTCTCCCTGCTGGAATGGCCTTGGATTTACTCCTCATTCCTCTTCTCTATTTACTCTCCCTCCCTGGTGATCTCATTCAGCTTCCTGGCTTTAAATACCATCCATATGCCACCGGCCCTCCAAAGCGTATCTCCAGGTCAGTCAAACCTCCCTCCCAAACTCCAGGCTTGAATATCCAACTGCTTACTTGATATCTCCTTGTGGCTGGCTCTATCTCACACTTAAACGTATTGGAGACATAGATCCCAAGTCTCCCCCCAGCCCCGGACTTACTTGCCCCATAAGCTTCCCATATCAGTTGACGGCACATCTCACCTTTCAGTCTCTCAGGCTAAAAGCCTTGGAGTCATCTTTGACTCCTCTTCTCTCATATCCCACAGCCAATCTGTCAAGAAATCCTGTTGGCTCTACCTTCAAAATATATCCAGAATCAGACCACCTCCCTTGTCCATGCCACCGTGATCCCTCAGGTGGATTATGGTCACAACCTCCTAAGTCATCTCCCCACTTCTATTCTGCTCCTCCTAAAGTATGTTCTCAACATGGAGACCACAAGGAGCCTCATAAAATGTTAGTCAGGCCATACCCCTCCTCTGCTCAAACCACTCCAATGGCCAAAGTCATTGCAATGTCCTACGAGACCCCACACAGTCTGTGCCCCTCCCCCACCTCTCCCATCTCATCTCCTGCTACTGTCCCACTGGTTCTCTCCACCTTCAGCCACACTGCTTCCTCTGTTGTTCCCCACGTGGATGAGGCTCACTCCAGCCTTGGGGCCACAGACTCTTGGCTTGTCTGCTGGGCTGCTCTTTGCCTAGACATCTGCTTAGCTGATTCCCTCACCTCTCTCAAGTCTACTCAAAAACCACCCATCCAAACTACCCTCTTTAAAACCCACTGTCTCCCGTCTTGCTTCTCCTCCCCTAGCCCTTATCATTTTATTGGCCCATTTATTTTTTATTTATTTTTTTTTTTTTAATATTTTTTTTTTTTTAATTTTATTATTTATTTATTATTTTGGCTGTGTTGGGTCTTCGTTTCTCTGTGCGAGGGGCTTTCTCTAGCTGCGGCAAGTGGGGGCCACTCTTCATCGCGGTGCGCGGGCCTCTCACTATCGCGGCCTCTCTTGTTGCGGAGCACAGGCTCCAGACGCGCAGGCTCAGCAGTTGGGGCTCACGGGCCCAGTTGCTCGCGGCATGTGGGATCTTCCCAGACCAGGGCTCGAACACCCGTGTCCCCTGCGTGGCAGGCAGATTCTCAACCACTGCGCTACCAGGGAAGCCCTATTGGCCCATTTATTATGCTCGTTGTTTAATGTCTGTCTTCCCCATTAGAATGTAAGCTCCATGAGGGCAGCAATACTTTTTCCCCCTGATTTATTCACTCATTAGGTATCCTAAGCGTCTAGTATGTTGTTGGCAAATGGCTGGTGCTCAATAAATATTTGTTGAATAAATAGTGGAGTAAATAGAATTTTTTTTTCTTTTAAAAAAATGCATTAGGAAGGCATGTCTTATGAGCCCTTGATATCTAAAAGTGTCTTCTTTTGCCATCAAAATGAAAGTTATCTTGGCTGAAACTAGAATTCTAGCATCCAAACCTTTTCTTTAAAAATTGGTAGATGATATTTCATTGTCTTACAATAACACTGCAGCAGAGAAATCTGAGTCCAGCCTGATTTTTATTCCCTTATGAATAAACTGTTTTCTGTTTGGGTACTTTGCAAGCCTTTTTCCATGCCTTTTTAGAACCTTTTTTTAAGAATGTATATAGGTATGTGTCTCCCATCACTGATTTGCAGAGAATATCCATTCAACTTCTCTATGTTAAGATTTTTTTAGTGCAGCTAAGTTTTCTTCTATTATGTCTTCTTTGATTATTATTTCTGATCCATTGTTGTATGTTCTTCAGTAATATCACTTATCTGTGAATTGGCTCTCTGCTCTTTGTCCTTTACGACCATCACTTTGTTTTTTAGTTTCTTGGCTTTGTTTTTTCTTTTGCACTTAAGAAGTTCGTTTTTCTTTTTTAATAAATTTATTTTATTTTATTTATTTTTATTTTTGGCTGTGTTGGGTCTTTGTTGCCGCGCGTGGGCTTTCTCTAGTTGCCGCAAGTGGGGGCTACTCTTCGTTGCAGTGTGCAGGCTTCTCATTGTGGTGGCTTCTCTTGTTGGAAGCACGGGCTCTAGGTGCACGGGCTTCAGTAGTTGTGGCACACGGGCTCAGTAGTTGTGGCTCGGGGGCTCTAGAGCACAGGCTCAGTAGTTGTGGCGCACAGGCTTAGTTGCTCTGGGGCATGTGGGATCTTCCCGGACCAGGGCTTGAACCCATGTCTCCTGCACTGGCAGGCGTATTCTTAACCACTGTGCCACCAGGGAAGCCCCAGAAGATCTTTTAATATTAGTCCTTTGTAGTGAACATTGTGGTTGACTTCCCAACACTCCAAATGATTAGATTAATTCAATCATGATAATTCTATTCCACTCATCATTTAATGGTTTGGGGAAGGGCAGGTTTAAGCCAACTGGGGCCAATAAAATGCAAAGAAAGACTTCCTCAGGGCTTCTAGAGAAAACAGCTGGATCTGAATAGGAGGCTGGTTGGCCCAGTTGCTGGAAGCCATTTAGGGACCAAGAGAAGGACCATTTTGAGGGCAAGGCTGACTTACTGAGCTTGAAAGGCATCTGGTTCTTTGATGATGTCACTGAGACTCAGAAACCACCAATCCTGAAGCCTGTGCTTCTTGTTATGAGAGATACAAGGGAGGCTGGAACCAAGTCAGGCAGGGGCTGCCTGGTGGGGCTGTGACTATGAGAAGCAGCCGCCTGGGGGTATTGGAGCCATGGAGATGCACGTGCTGCTGTAGAAGCTACCTAAGTGGAGGAAGAGGGGGAGAAATACCTTGGCTTTCCCCCCTCCCCCTCCAATTTCCCATGGTGTCTCCCTTGGCTGAACCCAGTCAGAAGTCAGCTGATAGGGGCTCTGTGTTAGCTTGAAGGGGCTCTGTACCCTTTCAGGATGCAGAGCGGAACACAGAGACAGCAGGCACTGGATCTGGGGGCACACATGCAAACAGCACAGCACCCTCACTTACATCACTGATTTGATTTTTTTAATGAATCAGTTCTGCCTTTTCCTTCCTTTAATGTGTAATCTGACCTACCACTGTGCTCTTGCTTTCTTGGTATAAATTTATCTCCATCTTCCTTTTCATGCCATTCTATTGACTCCTCATCTTAACCTGTCTGGTTTTATGGATTTAAAGACTAGATCTTCTTGCATTCCATAAAGGATGGTACACAGGGTACACAATTTTTCAGATTTTCTTCTGGATCTTTTGATGAGAGGTACAGATCTTGTCGCTATTCTCAGGATGCTATCTTATTTTTCTTCTTCTGCCCTTCCCCACAATGAATCCATTAATTTTTTTCTGTATTCATCTCTGATTAAGGTGAGATCCAGACACGAGATCTGTCACCATGCAGGGGAAGTCCATGGTCCCGTTCTCTGTTCACCTGTGAGATGGTGGAGGGGCAAAGTGGAGGAAGGCTGGCGAGGGTGATGCCCAGCCTGGTGACCTGTGCTCCACCAGGAGGTCTCTTCTTCCCACCCTCCCCCCAGCAAAGTAGCAGGTTGCTATGGAACTGTTTCCTCAGTTTCCACCTCTGCACTTTACTGCATCTCCCACGATGCACTGCACCTCCACAAGCCTCCCCTACTGCCTGGCGGACTTAAACTATTTGTCTGTAATGCCTGCCTGATTGCCTGAAAACTCAGGGCCGTGGAGCAGAGCCGCGTCAGCCCTTCCTGACTCAGACATGAGATCTTCCTGTTGGTGCCGTGGATTTGCTTTCTCCCCCTCCCCCTCTTCCTTCCATCCTTCCTTCCTCCTGTCTACGTCTTCACAGATATTTTAACATGAAGACAGGAGCAGCTGCCCATTTAAATTGGTAATCATATTACTATTATCATCTCTGGTCCCCTCCCTACCCCAATTTTGTTTCTTCCCTAATCCATTACTGTCACAAGCTCCGGCTTAAGTGGGCTTTAGAGAAGGAGAGAATGAACACGGTAGGCTGACTGCAGAGGGAGAGCCACGCAGGTGTGCATCTTCCCATCCCAGCCTCGCACCCCACCGTGTGCTCTTGACATGTTGGTACTTCTGGCTTACACGAGCCACCACTAACATGCCATTTCCGGGAGCACAGTGAATTCCATCGGCCCCTTTTCTGTGCTGGGGGGAAACCATGCCGTTGAAAAGAGCAGTTCACACTGGACCCCTCCAGATCTACTCTGTCTGTCTTTACATGGTATCCTAGGCAATTCCTGCATCTTCAGACTTTCCTCAGGCCAATCTGGACCCTCCAGCTACCCTCCCATTGGCCCTCTCACTTCTCTGCAAAATATTCAATGGTTCCCAGTGACTGCATGCTACCTGGACATCCCCATCCCTCCCCTCAAGCCCCATCCCCCAGGAACAGCTGCCCTCCCTCAGTAAGAGCTCCCCCTCCTCCAGGCCCCTCCTCCCTGGGTCACGGACTGTGACAAAGTCTTATTGCCTGTCTCTGGGAATTCATTTCCTGTCTCTCCTATGTTCCACCTCTCTGGGGCTCCCGGGCCCTTCCCAACCCCTCCGCGCTGTGCCCCCCTCATGTTTGCCAGGCAGCTGGCTGCCTTCATTATTTTTACGCCAACACAGTTTAAAAATCTCCGCTGCCTCCTTGCTGTCTGTGGAGAAGCGGCTGCCACATTACTCTGACACGCTGATGGCATTAGGGTCCGCGCACACTCTCTTCAGCTAATGAGGCGGCAGAAAGAAAATTAAGGGGAAAAATCACACGGGCACACTGCTTTCTATGTAGATGGAGAAATAAAACAAGAGCAAGGAAAACAGAGGCGCGTTACTGCTCATAGCTCACCTCCCCCCTCCCATGGGGGCAGCGTGCAGGCACTGCTGTGTAAAGGCAGGGAAGGGAGCCCTGGGTTTTGACTACTGCTACCCCAGGCTCCCCCCACGGAAAACCCTAGGAAATTGGAGTGTGAAGCCACGTTACCTAATTCCGTAATTCGGTAAAAAGAAAACAAAAACTTCAGGTCCATATGTGCAGCGTGGTCAATGCCCAGAAGGAGAGGCAAGACCAGAGGTTTGCAGATGTTTCTAGAATCTGTCATTCTGGCCCTCCACCTCCCATTTCCCCTTGCTCCAGCTACCTGCATCCCTCACCTGGACCGCATGACAGTCAGGGGTTTCCCAGCAGCCCACACGAGAGCATGTTCTCTACCCCTGAGCAGAGAAATCACCCTCCAATTCTCTCTGGATTATGTCACCTGTCCTGCTTAAGATGATGTAATAGATTCCTATTGTTCTTAAGACAAAGGCGCAAACCCTTAACGAGGGCCCTGCCTAGGGTCCCGGCTCTTGCTGTTTCCCCTCCAGCTACTGGGTCATTCCCACACACCCCCCACACCCCGGCCCGCACATATTGCAGAGTTCCTTCTGCCCCAAGACCTTTGCACCTGCTGTTCCTTCTGCCTGCAATGATTTCCCCTCCCCTCTCCACACAGCTAAGTCTTCAGCCTTCAGATCCGGAATCACTCTATAAGCCCTCGAGGGGGCCTCGGACTCCCTGCTCAGCCAGGTCTGGCCCCTCGTTTGGTACCTTCAAGGTCTGGAGGGCCTTGGCTTTGCAGCTTTTCACATCACAGCAACTTCACAGTGGTGTGTGTGGTTGTCTGAGTCAAGGCCATCTCACCCACCTGACGGGCAGCTCCAGGAGGGCAGGAAATACCCGTGCTCCGGTTCAACACTGTACCCCCAGCACGGAGCACAGGCGCTCCCCGGAAATGTTCGTTGAACGAATAAGTGCTTAAGGGATGCCTGTGGGGGAGAGCTTTCATCACTGGTGTTGGGCTGGCACTTGCCCAACTCCTGGGCAAATCTAAGCGTGAATTATTTATGACTGCCCAGGTGAGGGGCAGAAGGAGAGAGGAACGTGAGCAAAGGCCTTTATCCCAGACCAAGCATCCGACCCACAAAGTCAACTAGCGGCAGCTAGTCTGGATCCACCCTCGTGTGCGTCTCTCTGCCCTCCTGCCCGCTCTCCTCCGGGCCGGGCCCCCTGCGATCCGGCAACTTCCAGAATTCAAACCTGGCTGCACCCTGACACCGCACCTGCACCTGCCCTCGCGCCCGCACCTGACGCTGGTGTTAAGTAGCGGTCAGCCGGGCAGACAGGCCTGGCATTGTCGACATGCTTGCCTTCCCAGCCGTGACACCGCTTTGATGATCGCGGCAGCGCAGTGCGCGCGGCTCCGACGGCTGCTTCGAGTCCGCCTGCTGCGGCGCTGGTGCCTTTGTCTGGGCACGGGGGAACTGTGATCTATGTCATAAGCTCGCTGCGAAACCTTTTGCCTCAGTAATTCTGAGCTCCGTGGGTGTCTCTTTACATCTATTTAAAGCACGGCCGCTGCCCACGGCCGGCGTGCTCTGTGACATTCCCCGGTGCCTCTGCGTACGCCTCGCCATGGCGCTGAGTCTTGCCTGCAGAGCAGCTTTGTGGCTCGTTTCAGCGTGTTTGCTGCGCGCTCCACGGGGCTGCTGAGCGAGTCCGGTCTGCCCTTTGATGTCCCGCGTGCTGATTAGACCCCTTTCCCAGTGGAGCACATGCAGGGGGCCTGGATGCTGACGCCAGATTTCCAGAGCGTTCGCCCTGGTTGTCCTGGGGCGAGGGTAGAGCCTCACAGGCACTTGTACGTTGGCTTGGAGGATGTCCAGGTTGGTAGTAAACGCGCTCTTGCCCGCAACCTGTTCCTAGCCGGGGGCGCCGGGGGTGGGCCGGGGACAGGGGGCTGCGGACCTCCTCAGCACCGCCCCGCCCCGAGGTGTGGGCGGGCCTCAGCGCAAAGACGTCGGAGGCCCGTTTCCAAAGATTTAACTGCAGCGCCGTGCCCCGGAGTTGCTGGAATCCCCTTCTCTCATTCAGCAAACTTTGACTGAAGGTCCCCTGCACTGTGCTCTGTGAAAGCCTCAAAGTATTAAGATTTCTCAAAGAAACTCCGGTTCTTTCCGCAATGGTGTGGAACTGCTGGGAGATTCATCGTCATCTCCGGGAGCCAAGCACCTCTCGTGGCCTCTGGGTCCCCTCTGTAACTAACTGCCCCCAGACCCAAACCCACAGCCACCCCGCACCCCACTGACCTGCTCCATTCCTGTGTGGCTGACAAAGGATGTCGTGAGGGGATCCCAGGATGGGGCCCCTGGAGGCTCAAAGGGGAGGCACTGGCCTTTGCCCTGCATCTCTAGGTCAAGGTGGGGTGATTCCCACGGCCTTGGAGACAGAGTTCAGGTGCTAGAAGTCCTGTCCCCCGGGGTGACGCCTGTGGGGCTGCAACTCGGACATTGAAACCTGGACAGAGATCTCTAAAAATCGAGTGCCTTCAAGGCTAACAAAGGATTATTACTAGTCACCACTGAAATACACTGACTTTTTTTTTTCTTTAAAAGAATTTGTCCCAGGTTGTTTTTCACTGTTGGCCATCATGTAAAGTCTTGTTTCTTTCTTTGTTGTTTTGTTGTTTCTTGTTCATTTTTTAAAAAATAGTTTTATTTATTTATGGCTGTGTTGGGTCTTCATTTCTGTGCGAGGGCTTTCTCTAGTTGCGGCAAGCGGGGGCCACTCTTCATTGCGGTGCGCGGGGCTCTCACTATCACGGCCTCTCTTGTTGCAAAGCACAGGCTCCAGACGCGCAGGCTCAGTAATTGTGGCTCACGGGCCCAGTTGCTCCGCGGCATGTGGGATCCTCCCAGACCAGGGCTCCAACCCGTGTCCCCTGCATTGGCAGGCAGATTCTCAACCACTGCGCCACCAGGGAAGCCCTCTTGTTCATTCTTTATGCAGTTTCACACCATAAGTGTTGAAGGGTGCATCTTGGTTTAAGGCACACACGGTGTGAATTGGAGGGGGTGGTAGGTTTCCATTTGTTTCCATTTTATCGGTAGATGAACTAAGCCTGCTAATACTGGGAAACGTCTAAATGTAAATCATGAATATAAAAGGGAAGTGTTATATAATACAAAAACGCTGGCGTTTCTTCCCTTTCAGGAGTCCACGCACGGTATGGAAATCACTGCATTAGTAGAGTGCCTCGCGAGGAAGACTCGAAGATGGTGCAAGACTTGGCATAAGAAACTTGTCACAAAGTTTGTCAAGGAAGGAAACACCCAGGGAACTGTCTGGGTGGATTTTCCATTTCTCACCTGTGTTTTGAGAGACAAGAATTTTACTCTGTATGCATCCGCGATGCAAAGTTAGCATTTGAAAGAAATGTGTGAATCTCACTATTTCAGACCATCATCTAGCTGTGTTGTTCTTTTAGGATAACAGCTTTTAGGCTGTTTGTGTAAAGCTTATCAGGCCAAACATGTCGCTGGCATATGACTGGTGAGCCTGGGATAATTTTTAAATTAAGCACAGCCAATTTTACATCGAATGGAATGACCTCCCTTCAATGAAGTCTTTTGAGGGAGGACAATCGCTTATTTTAACCAGTATTTTGGGAACTTTCCTTTTGGAAACATTATCTGTCTTTATTTTCTCTGATAAGAAATGTTTATTCTTCATCATTTCAGTGTAGATGTGACACGTGGAAAGGCAACAAGCTGCTCAGAGTCAAGTACGCAAAGTGGGGTTGAGGTCCCAACACAACCTTGACCCTGAACAGGGCACTTCACCTGACTGAAATCCAGGTAAGGGAATGTCAGGAGCCTGGTGTATTTCACAGGAGTGTGGTGAGGACTGAGTGAGAGAAATCTGTGAAGTGCTATCATTAATCCCATTAATAAGGTGGATGATCACATTGGGTATTTCATTTCAAGTCAAATACCAGATGTGACAAGAGACTGATTTCATTGTTCACCAATTACACCAACAGATAATCTGCCAAAATATTTTGAGCCATGACGGCGTCATAGAAACAAGTGCCTGGCGTTCCCAGGTGACAACTCTGCAAGGTCTCACTCGAGTATGCTTGTTGACCCCCCAACCTTTTCATTTTCTAGTGACTCTAGAAAGGGCTGCCCAGCCCTGGCTCCTCAAAGTGTGGTCCCAAGACCTCACCCTCACCTCTAGTCTTGCTAGAAATGCAGACTCTGCCACCCCCTCCTGCGAGATCAGAATCTGCATCTGGACCAGTCTCCAGGGGGTTCCCGGGCCCCTGAAAGCCTGAGAAGCGCTGCATGCCCCCCGGCGGCAGGCCGGGTCCCTGCGCTGCAAAGTCCTCGTGGCCTGTCCCCGACCCCCTCTTACCTTGGGGAAGGCGTCGGGCCACACGGTGGGGGAGCCGTGGTTGAGCAGCGCCTGCAGCGTGCGCTGCGGCGCGGCCTCGGGGGCGCAGGCGGCCGTGTGCAGCACTCGGGCCAGCGGCGACGCACCCCCGTAGTCGAGCGCGCCCGCGTCGGCGCCGTGCCGCAGCAGGAGGCGCGCCAGGCCGTGGAGCGCGTGGCCGCAGGCCTTGTGCAGCGGGCTGCGCTCGTCCTCGTCGCGCGCGTCCGCCGCCGCGCCGCACCGCAGCAGCAGCGTGCACAGGCGCAGGCAGCGCGCGTGCTCGTCGGGCCGCCGCGCCGCGCCGCACGCCGCGCTCAGGGCCGTCTCGCCGCGGGCGTTCCTCGCGTCCACGCGCGCCCCGCGGCCCAGGTAGAGGCGCGCGTGCTCGTCCAGGCCGCGCTGAGCCGCCACGTGCAGGGGCGTGTCCAGGCCCGCGCCGCCCGCGCGCTGCACCGAGGCGCCGTGCTCCAGCAGCGCCTGCGCGCACCTGCGGGGAGGCCAAGGTCAGTCACCCGCGCTGGGCCCGGCGCACCCGCGCCCTGTCTCCCCCAGCCCGCCACGCCCTGCCTGCGGGTTCCGGGGCTTCGGAGCCCCTCCCTCCCCACCGGGGGTGTTGGCTCCTAAAACAGCCAGGACAGGAATCCAGGTCTCCCGTGCCCAGGCTATAGGAGTTCAAACCGAGCTGGGGAAAAAAAAAAAAAAAGATTAAGGCAAACCTGGGGGTACAGGTTACTAAATGGTGGCAACAGCTAGGAACTTTTCCTAAGAACCCACGTGCAGCGTTAACATTTACCTTGTAATGTGTAACTACTTGGTGCTACTCTGGAAGGTCATGTGGTTCAGATGACGGTGCTGGAAACACGAATTACCTGAGCTCTTTGTCACAGGTGGCAGTTGAAGGGACTGGGAGTCAGGGTTCTAAAGAGGTCCCCTTAGGCCGTCGGGCTCTTTATCAGCCGGCATGTACCTGCGCTTTGGCGACAGTGTGAGGCAAGGCTTGCCTTACTCCCTGGGAGGGAATCTATCCATCCCTCAAGACACTGACACAGAATGGCACCGCGGTGTCCTCAGACGGGACTGGATGCATGGGTGAAACCCGCAGCCATGCCTAACTGTGGGACTATCTTGGTTTCAACCAAGCTCTCCTTGAACAGACTGTGGATTTTGGCTGTTGCTAAATCCCGCAGTGGTGTCCTGGGGTTTGTAGGCTCCCGTGGGACACTGTGGTCTCCCGCAGAGGTGGGTGTCTCCTGCTGCTTCCAGGGCCATCAGGTGGATCCCAAGACTGTCCTCTCCCAGGAGAGCAGCTTCCTCAGAGCCTCTGCCCCACCTGGGAGAACTCCAGGCACCTCAATCCAAGCCCAGGTGGCAGCTGCTGGCTGGGTAGGCCCATGCTGGACCTGGGGCCTCAGACACTGGTGGGGAGCTCAGCCTGGACCAGCCTGAAAGTGGGACAGTCTCATAGACCCTCCCAGCAGCCTCCTCCATTCTGCTGGCCCTTGTCCTTCATGGGCACTGCCAGACCACCAGCCCCACTTCAATCCCCCACTCCCAGGTCACCTCCTGGACGTTGCCATCAGTGTGTTTACTCCACCTTTGGCGTCTGACGCGCCAGCATGCTGACTTCACAGCGTAAGGCTCTGGTCCGTCTAGCTAGCCCTCCTGTTGGTACTCTCTGCTCTGTTGGGACTTGGGTCATCGACCCCTGGCTTTCTCAGCCGTTTCTGGCTTCACTTCCTTCCCTGGGCAGCCCTCCACTCTCTCTTCTCGGCATCCTCAGTTCCCTTGAGTTGAGGGGACGTGGCCATGCCCTGCGTCAGCTGGCCACATTTTCAGCTGGGAAGCCAGTCATCACCCAGCCGCTCTTCCCCGCTTGGCTGCAGAGTGCTGCTGGAGGGAACACCATTCATGGAGATTGGCCTCTGGGCTCGGCTGGTCTTCAGGGCCCTTTGGCTCATGCTTCCCAGGGCTGAGCACCAGTTCCTCCTTTCTTGCCCTTTACTGGCTGTTCCAAATGTTGACCGCTGTCCCCAAGAGATCCTATTTCTACTCTCCTCCTTCTCAGCCATCTACCCCTACTTCACTCAGAGTGCACGTTCCCCCAGAAACTGCCATCCTTCCCACCTTGCGCCACTGAGTCAGCCCCCATACCTATTAGAATCTGCGTCTACACGATTGTCCTCTCCTACTTCCGTAGGGCTGAGGAAAGGAATGCCTCTTGATCCTCTTGTCCCAGGTGTCGTCCTTTTCTGCTTCCTTGGGGGCCTTGCTGTGTGCACTACTTGCTCTTTGCTTTCACCCTGTCCCCCACCCACTCTTCAGTTGGCCACTCAGCCCTGTCGATTCCGTCTCTTGAATAATCACTTGAACTGCTTCCTGCCTCCATCCCCGTTGTCACTGTCCTTTGTTGAGGCCCCAGATCATTTCTTGCCTGAAGCTAATGACAGTCTCTTAATTTGTTCCCCGTGCCAGTCTAACAAGCTCCGTACTACCCAGAAAGAGCCTTTCCAGTGTGAATCATAAGACCAGTGCCCGCTGAAAACCCAAAGGCTCCTCCTGGCGGCTGGAGAAAGCCCAGGCTCCTTTCCCCGGGACGCAGGACACCGCGTGATGCAGCTTCTGGGGGCCTCACCAGTTTCATTTCCTGATGCTCCATCCCGTGCTTCGATCCTACCTGACCAGGTGTGCTTCTTAGGACACGTCCTATCTTTCCTTCCTCTTCCTCTGGGTCACACCTCTGTGTTGTCATGTTCCTCGCGCCTAAGTGTTTGGGCGCAGCCTTTATCACACCGTGTTTCAAATGTTCGCTGGCACGTTGGATTCGTCTCTTGGACGGTTGGCTCCTTGGGTGTAGAAACGGGGGTTTATTTATCTCTGCTTCTCCGCGCCGAGGGCGGGGCTAGCCCGCTGTTGGTTATCCCTAAGAGCGCGTTGAACAGATGCATTTCGTTAATGAACATCCTCCAGTTTTCCTTCGTGTGGCTGCTGTTTGTCCTGTTCTTTACCTGACCGGGGCTCTGGACGGGATCCTCTGGGGGTTTCCAGGCCGGAAGCCGCTGCCCTGAAATCTGTTTACATTTCTACCCAGGGACTCGCAATATTTTAAATCCTCTCTCTGTATTTCTCTAGCCTCCATATCAGCAGTATCTTGGGAGGTGGTCTGTCTTGGGTGAAAGATCTTTACAAACAAGTACAATTTGATGTGAAATGTCCTTTGGGAGAATAACCAGCTAAGAGAGGATGCAAATTGGACAATCAGAGCGCTTCAGATCTGCTTCCTCCTTGCCTCTCTGGGAGGAATTTTGAACAGTGCAGCAGGAGGTTAGAAATCAAGGGTTCCGTCTCATTTTGCCACTGAGCCTGTGTGCACTCACAAACAATTACAAAACATTTTCTTCTGCTCTTTTTTTTTTTTTTTTAAAAGCAGCCCAACCTCTCTGAAGAAGTCCACCGGGAAATACAAGTGGGTCTCTTTTCCACATCCACAGCCTAACAGGCTGATGGCCAGGTTGCTCTTTGCAACAAAGATACGTTTCAGAAGAATGAGGACACTGGCCCACCCTCTGGAGGGCTGCAGATGTCCTTTTCATTTTTAATAGAGAGCTTCTAATTGGCTAAACCTTGGTACTTCCTTAGAGCAGATAATGATGTAAGTTGCAGACCACAGGCATGAGAAAAAAAACAACACAACAAATTGACTGGGGCACATCGCTGCTGGCACACACTGGGCAGTCATTAACAATGAAGTTGTGGGAACCTGTTTAATGACATGGAAAACTATTTGCAGTGGTCATTTGAAAAGATCAGGTTACAAAACAGCATCGAACACTCCCATTTAAAAAAAAAGAGCAGGTATGTATATGCATAGGAAGAAAGCCTAGAAACACACAAGCCAGCGTGTTTACCTCTGGATGATGGGGTGATGGTGCTTTTATTTCCTTTTTGCCTGCCTGTATTTTCAAATTCATTTTCCAGAATGAATCAGAGTTGGAGTTTGACAGAGGGGCAACAACAGAGGTTACTTATTACTAACAGAACCATCCCCCACTGCCACAGCAGCAGTTCATGGATTCTAAGAATGTCAGCTCAGCTTTCCAGGTTTCCAGAATGCTCTCAAATTTTCCATTGATCTGTCCAGGCGTAAGCAACGATCTGGGAAAGCACGTATGGCAGTGCCTCTGAGAAGGTGAGTCGAGAGGAGCGGGCGGGGGTGGGTGGGAGGTCCTCAGTGCTAAGCAGAGCAGTGATAACAGTCTTGGGGACCTGCAAGACCTGACCTGTGTCAGTGTCTCCAGTCAAGGAAGAGATGGCCCAGCGGGGAAAGTACCACCCAAGCCTTTGCAGGACTGTGTGGGAAACCCAGCTTTGGCCAAGCCCTTTCCTCCCAGGGGAGATTTTGCGAGCAGGTTTCCTGCTATCCTGATAGACACAAGAAGGAAGGCCTGGAGCCAGTGTAGGACAGTCGCTGTCGGGAACCAAGGGTAAGTTCCCATCTGACGATGTCAAAATGACTTGTCTCTGTCTTACGAGATTAAGGAGATGCTGTATTGTCTGAACAGCCTCAGATATGAAGCAACTTGGGCAGACGCTCCCCACCCCCCCCACCATCCCTCATCCCCGTCTTTGATAATGATCGAGGTGACAAGCTGTTATGGGGCCCAAGGTTGACAGCACACAGAAAAAGTGGCTTGAGCCAAAAGGCAGGAGTTAATAGAGATGAACCCATCAAGGGCTGTTGAATGAATGTCATTTTAACTTATTTCTAAAGTGGGACTCGGAGCCTATGTCCCGCACACCGCTCCCAGCCACCTCCAGCATCTTCCCGAAGCGCTGGCTTTCCCGCTCACCTCGCAGGTGCAGGAAGGTGCCGAGTGCCTCAGCCCGGGCTTCCTCACTGCTCACCTCTTCCTTACCCTTTCATACCACCTGCCAAGCCGCCCTGCACCCCGTGAGACAGAGCCAGCTCCAGGCTTTCCTTCTCCGGCTTCCCTCCTCACCATCCCTCTAGTTGCACAAGGCCCTCAAAAGTGGTATTTCACAGCCTCTGGTTCTGAGCTGGGAGGTCAGTGCATTCCCCAGCACGTGGTCTTTTCATTTATTTTTAGAAGAATGTTATCTTTAGTCCTTGCAACAAATCTGTGTTGTAGGTGGAGTTTGCAGGTGGGGAAATTGAGGCTTAGAAGAAGCCCAGTGATTTGCATAGGGCCATGCAGCCCAGAGGTGGCAGAGCAGGGACCCTGGCTGCTGTGGCTGGCTTAGTTCTCAGTCACCCTACCCGCCCGGCTGCTCTTCCCCTTGGTACTATTTGTGAGGCACCTTCTATGAGCCAGGCATGGTACTAGGCATTTCCCATAAGTTCTCTCTAAACTTTTCATTCATCGGTTCATTCAATAAGTAGAGAATTTCCTCCATGCTCTGTACGCCAGCAGCTTGTCAGGGCGAGGGGAAGGGTCTCTTCTCTGAGCACTCCACAGGATTCCTGGAGACTCACTGATAGAACACTGAAGGCAGCAGAAGGCCAAGGAGGTCGCCCGGCCCGTGGACCTCGTGCTGTACAACAACAAACGACAGGAACCTGCTTTTCGTCCAGTCCTGTGGGCAACTCTGCGCCACAGATTTCATTCTCCCTGGTTTTCAGTGGCGATGTGCTGTTTGAGGGTTCAGCAGTGATCTCAAGGGTGGGGACCTGGGATGTGACGGTGACTCCACAGCCAGGACGTGCTGCTTGGGATGTGAACCCCAGCTACCGCTGGCTAAGAGAATGAGTCAGCGACCTAACGATGGTGCTGAAAGACAACAGTGACAAAGAACTATTAAACACAAGGCGAAATTCACAAAGATGACTTAAATTTTTTCGAGGGGAAACAGACATCGCTTCTAAGCCCTTTGTCAGGTGTGTTCAGCGTCTGTCTCCTGAGCAACGGTTTCAGTGGCTGGAAGTCACCGGAGTCCTTGGACGATCCCGACTGCCCTTCACTGTCCTCTTCCCTTGGTTGCTGCCCGAATCCCTTCTGACAGACGGGAGGGGCTTCACGCTAGGCAGTGTGCTCAGCGAGAGTCATGGGTGTCATGAGCCAGTCTTGTTGAATCATCATTATGCTGCTTTTCCTCCTCGGAGTTGACGCAGAGGCGGATGGGCTGGAGACGTGTCCCCGGGGCAGGGTGGCTGGAGCCCGAAGCCTGGGTCCGCTGGTGGGGGCAGGCAGATGGGCTGGATGCTGGGCAAGGCAGGAATGGGGGGAGGCAGGGGACAGAGGGGAGAGACCTGGGAGGAAAACACAGCTGCGCTTTCTAATGAAAGCCGTGCTTTCCGTTGAAAGGAGGCTCCCTCTGTGGATTGATTGCCCAGCTGGCTGCAGATGAAGGATGGGGAAGCCGCTGCCCGGACTCTGATGGAGGAGCAGCTCCACTTGGTTTCCCTGGACCTTCTGCTGAGCCTCTCCTTCGGGGACCTGCCACCCGCCCCTTTCTGCTCTGTATTTTCTTTCTTTTTTTTTCTTTTTTCAAATTATTTATTAAAGAACCACCATGACCATCAACATCATCAATTTATATATTATTGCCCCAATGCTAGCCTTAACCGTGGCTCTCACAACATGAATTCCTCTTCCCATATCTTATCCACTAATTAATATAAATGTAGGTATACTCTTTATATTAGCCATATCAAGCCTAGCCATTTATTCCATCCTCTGATCTGGATGAGCTTCAGATTCAAAATACTCACTCACTGGAGCTCTAGGGACAGTAGCACAGACAATCTCATATGAAGTCTTGTTAGCAGTTATTCTCAGTCCTACTGCTAAATGGATCATTTACACTTTCAACAGTATTTATTACACAAGAACACCTATGACTAATTTTCTCCTGACCCCTACCCAGAATTTGATTATCTCCGCAGTAGCAGAAATCCAATGAAGCCCCACTTGATTTAACAGAAGTAGAATCAAAACCTGTATATGTCTTCAATGTAGAAAATGTAGCAGGCCCATTCACCCCGTCCTTCCTAGAGAATATGTCAATTTCCCTATAATAAACATTTCCACAGCAATCTATTTTTAGGAGCATTCGACAATCCCTACGTGCCAGAATTATATACAGCCCCAGTTACCATTAAAACACATCTAACAATCTCCTTTCTATGAATTCGTCTGCTCTGTATTTTCTGCTCCCTCCCTTTCTCCCGGGATGCTGAGCTGTGAGACGATCAAGCATAAATGTTTACAATGGAAACGGCTGATGTGAATGGACAAATCCTTAAGGGTAGTGGGGAGATGGAGAGAGAAGCTGGCTGGCCGTTTCCATCCTTCCGTTTTCCCTTGGAGCAACAGCTGCCATTTAATTTGCTTCGGAAGTGTTGAATGGTTGTGGCTGCTGATATTTTGGGCAAATTCTCCCCGGACGGCGAGTGAAATTCTGCCTTTTGGTGGACTGAGGACTGATTAAAGGAGCAAACTTAGAGAAGTTAGCTCCACTGTTTGCTTCACTTGCCCTTGAAGGAGTATCTGACTTTCTGGAAGCTTCACTAGTGTCCCCTCCTCAACAAGAAATGGGCAACCTTTCTCTCCTCCCCTGGCCCCAGCACACTGGAGGAAATGGGAGACCCAGAGGCATCAGAGTGAGGGGAAGAGAAGGAGGAGGAAAAGTGAAATAAAAGACTCCCTTTTTAGGCAGGGATGAGGGTGAGGGGGGTGGAGCTGGGACTTGTATGAGAGAACAGTTTTATATGCATGTATTTATGTATTTTTTAAGTCAGGTAAATTTGCATACAGAGAAATGCACAGGTCTGAGAAGTATAGCTGCAGAAATCGGCAAAGGAATACATGCTTGTAACCAACATCCCAGTCAAGACGTAGCATATTTTCATCTCTCCAAGAATTTCCTTTGTGTGTGCTACCAGCCAGTCATCACCCCCACAGGCAACCATGGTTCTGAGTTCTCTCACCATGTTTTGTCTTTTCTAGAATTTTCTTTTTTGTGTCTGGCTTCTTTAGCTCAACAGAATGTCTTTGACGCTCATCCAGATTGTTGCATGCATGAGTAACTCATTCTGTTTTATTTCTGAGTCATATTTAATTGTATGGACATACCACAATGAAAAAATTCATTCTCCTTTTGATACTGATGGGCATTTGGGTATTTCTGTTTTTTGGCTATTATGAATAAAGCTGCTATGAACATTTTTATGTAAGTCTTCTTGTGGACATATGTTCTCATTTCTTTTGGATAAATATCTAGAAGTGGAATTGCTGGTAGGTGTATATTCAACTTTAAAAGAAACTGCCAAACAGTTTTCCAAGGTGATTGCATCATTATACACTCCTAACAACAGTGTATGAGTGTTTCAGTTGCTCCACATTCCTGCCAATGTTTGGTGTTGTCAGTCTTTTTGACTTTAGCCATCCTAACGGGTGTAACATAAAGTATATTTCCTCATGGTTTTAATTTGCATTTCCCTGATGACTAATGATGTTGAGCACCTTTCCATTTGCTTATTGGCCATTTGTATATCTTTCCTGAGGTGTCTCATCAAGGATTTTGCCCAGAGGGTGAAGGTTTGATTTGGCCTGGATTACCTCTTTTAATTCCTGACAGCGAGTTGTCTGTATTTAAATAGAATTTGGTAAGTGACCAGAAAATGGAGGAATCTGCCTGAGATGCCAGAAGTGGCAAGGAAGGAGGATAAACCTACGATAGAACGTGTTTGAAAGGTTGTGATTAGAGATGAGCAGAGCTACTTTCTGACTGTTGGCAGTTTTTGAAAAAATTAGGTTAACAAGGTAGAAGCTATCTTTCAACATCCATCTCTCTTATAGCACTTGGCTTTCAAACCTGGCTCTGACAGTTTACACTGTGTGCCACTTTAACGGCAGAACATGGGCTCTTGGTGAGCCTCAGGTTTCTAACCAGTAAACTGGGGATAACCATGTCTTGCAGGCCTGCGGGGAGGATCATAGCACGTAAGACATTTGCAAATGCTCAGAATGTGAAATTCTGGACTTCCCTGGTGGTCCAGTGGTTAAGACTCCGTGCTTCCACTGCAGGGATGCGAGTTCGATCCCTGGTCAGGGAACTAAGATCCCACGTGCCGCATGGCAGAAAAGGAAAAAAAAAAAAAAAGAATGTGAAGTTCTTCTACAAATATCAAATCATCCAATGGGAGTAGCCCCTAGACACCTTGTTCTTTAATATTCCTTGAGATGCCTCAAAGTCCTGTTGAACCAGACCATGTTTTCTCCCCTCCACTTGAACAACGATTAGTCACTCATCTGGGATGTGGAGAGTGGACCGTTTACTGGAATATACATCAATGCTCATGAGCTGGAACCTCATGCAAGCAAACATCCTGTTATTAGGCAACGGCTTTTGGGGTCGGGGCGAGGACTCAGAATAGTTGTCCCTGTTCAAATCCTGACCAGAGAGTGCCTTTCTTTCCTCAGGAAGAGTCATACTTCATTCCTCTCTGCCCAGATTTCAACCTGCCAGGTCTGAGTTAGAAAAGAATTGTCCAGTGATTTTCTTCAATAATTTTTTCCTCCCAAGATAATGAGCTGCTTCCACAAGTCCAATTCTGGCTTACAAATGGATTTTTATTTAGTTGAATTGACACAGCTGGGACCAAGAAGTAAACTTGCATGCTTTTTAACTAATATGTTTGTGAAGGAAGCAAATCCTCCTCACTTTTGTTTAAATCAAGACAGCTTTAGAGGAGAAAAAGAATCAGGACTCTATTAATTCTTTTCTCATTTTAATTATCTCAGAATTTTAAAAAGGTCAAGGAGAGGAATCTGATAATAAATAGGGCGAGGCTGGCATGCAGGTTACTAACGTGAAGAGAGTAACTTTACTGGAACTTTTCTTTTTGGGAAAATCTCTTCAAAAGGCTCCTAGATTAAAGCTCCGATATCCCTTTTTGTGTGTTGAATTCTGAATTCTGAAGCTTGCTGGTTGGAAGGAAGCACAGATAATTTTTTTTTAAATCCCAGGAACTCAGAGACTCAAAGGTTTTAAAGTCCTGCACCCATGGAGAATTGCTGACTAAAAGGGGATGGAGCAGAACTGGGTCCCTAGGTGTGGAGACCATTGTCATCAAGAGTAAGAAAATGAAGTGGCTCTGTATGTAGGTCAACGACCCCCTCTCTACTGTAAGGTAAAAAAATTAAGGATGACCTAAAATCTACTATGTATAAAAAGATTCTGGAGAAAGTAGCTCTTTCCTGTCAAAGTGATAATGTTTATACTACTTGAAGCCAGACCTCCTCGGAGTCTAACTTTAGGGGGACTCTTCAGAGCTGAAAAGCCGTAGTCTAAACCTCAGGCCCTCTCTGACATCTGTTAACTTTTATCCTTCAAGGTACTTGGCTATGTTATTGTAGAGGTGTTCAAGGGGACCCGCCAGCATCTTCCATCAAGTCATTGATATTCTAAGTCAGCTGTTGCATAGTTCTGCCTGAACTTCTGGTGTGTTCATCGCTTATCTTAAACTTTTCCCCAATAACCTGGATTTAAATAAGTCAAGACTGTCAAATGAAATCACCAGGGAGAAAGAGTCATGTAGAGAGACACAAGGAGACGGAAGAGAAAAGGAGAAGAAAAAGAACAAAGGGGAGGAGAAAGACAAAAGAAAAGAGATTTTAAAAGCCCCATCTTAATACAAAGACATTTAAAAAGTCTTTATTAAACAATGTGCTAGATCTGAATGATTTCTGAAAAACCAGCTGAAGCCAGGAAATTAGTTTCTATCACGCAGTGTATAAGCCGAGTAGCTTGAATGGTCTGCATATGCCTCAGCTCCAAATGTAAGCTTGTTGGTTTGTCTTAAGGGCTGTTGTCAGGATTCACAATATTTTGTGTTCTGAGTAGGTGATACATTCTCATTTCTTAGTAAAGAACAATATTTTTCTAATACTGTAAGGTGGAAGATTGGAGCCCAAGGTATGAAGCAAACTTGGTTTTTAAAACTCCTTCTATTTTAAAATTATTTTAGATTTACAGAAGAGTTGCAAAGATAGTGCAGAGAGTTCCCAAATGCCCTTCATCCAGCTCCCTCTAAAGTTCACATCTTATATTATTATGGTACCTTTGCCCACATTAAGAAATTAACATCAGTCCAAAACTATTAACTGACTTTGTTTGACTTTCACCACTTTTCCCACTGATGTTCACGTTCTGTTCCAGGATCCAATCCAGGATACCATGCTGCACTTAGAGAACTTAATTTTGAACAAGAGAAAAGTAAATATAGACATGCCTTCTTGGGGGAGTGGGAAGCATGGTGTGTTCCTAGACATGCAATATCATCAAATGGGTTATATTTTCCATAGGAATATGTTATAATTGTGAGTATGTTCTTGACTAGAGATATTACTTGGAATAAATGATAGATGACCAACAAATATAAAGAAAAGAAACCACAAACCCCATATTAATTAAAAATAGTGAAATGTTTTTTCAATTCTCATAAAATAGACACAATGATTATACAAGAGGCCTCAGAAATTGCAGTCAGCACCTACATAATTCTTAACTATATGCAAGGTGCTCTTCTAAACATTTTTCCTACATTAGCTAATTTAATTCTCGTAATAACCACCCTACATAGTAGGCTCAAATATTAGAGTGAGACACAGAAAAATGAAATAACTTACCCAAGCTTGCACAGCTAGTAAGTGTTGGAATTGGGGTTCAACCCAGACCTCAGATGCAGCAAAATATGTACTTGTAACATATAAAATTGTAGGGTATAAAAATATGATGAATGGGGTGGGTGGGTGAGGAGAGTCAATAAATAAATGAGATAATTTCAAAAAAAAAGATGAAAACTGAGTGCAATCAATGTAAAACTGCCTAATAATTTTGCCCGTTTTCTTAGTATATAGAAAGACATTTGCTTTGATTTGATTGGCTTATGTCCTTTAATAAAGCTGGTGCCTCTTTCTCTCCTAGAAAATTTCCAGTAGAAATTTACCAGCCCACACTCTCAACTTCCATGCACATAGTGGAGTCTACATATTCTTGGCTCAGTGTCTAGCACACTGCTGTAAATTACCTTCCTCTCCTTTGAAACCAAAAGCATCTTGCAGGAATAGACTGTGTACAACACAGCACAGCCCCAGCACCTTGTAGAGTTCAACAACTTGCGATTGAATGCTTGTAGGGAAAGAATCATTATTGGATGAACTTAGAGCTGTGCTTTTCAAAAATAGATGGGGTTTCTATACTTTTGTCACCACATGGCAACTTTGTACACCAGCAAATCATCTACCAAATGACTCAAGGATAGAAATTGTAAGTTAAAATGAGGTAGAAGTTAATCTTTATTTAGTATCCATGCAGAATAGCTATCTACTTACAGCTTTAAAAAAATCATTGAGAAATGTATTCATAAGCATTTCTACTTTGAATCTTATATCTACATATCTTATCTCTCACAACTATGCCTTATGTGAATCTGAAATTTACAAAATGAACAAAGTTAAAATAAAGAAAATGTTATTCATACCCAGATGATAGAATTGATAGAAAGAAACATTAAAATAGTTATTAGAACTGCATTCCATATATCTGAGAAGCTAGAGGAAAGATTGAACATGTTAAGTAAAGACATGAAAGATATTTTAAAAAGACCTAAGATTGGGCTTCTAAAGTTGAAAATTATAATGTCTGAGATGAAAAATACACTGGATGGGATTAATGGCAGATCAGGGATTTCAGAACAAAAGGTAAATCAATTTCATAAGAAAAAAATGAAAAAAAAAAATTAACAGAGCATTAATGAACTGTGGAACAACTTCAAGTGGTGTAACATATATGCAGTTGGAGTCCCTGAGGCAGAGGAGGGGATCATATAGAAAATATGTGAAGAGATAATTGCCAACAATTTTCCAAATTTGATGAAAAGTATAAACCCACAGATCCAAGAAATCAGTAAATCTCAAGGTCAAGAAACATGAAGAAAACTACGTCAAAGCACATCATGATCAAATTGCTTAAAACCAGTGATAAGGAGAAATTATTAAAGCCAGAAAAAAAGGACACTATATACAAAAGAACAAAGATCAGATAGATAGAAGATTTAAAGATTAAAAATTCAAGTTAGATGACAGTGGAGCCATGAGTGTAAAACACTGAAAGAAAAAAAGAACCTGTCAACCTACAATTCTCTACCCAACAAAAGTACCTTTCAAACACTCAGATGAAATAAAGACTTTTTCAAACATACAAACTCCAAAAGGATTCATCCCCAGCAGACCTTCACTATAAGAAATATTAAAGAAAGTCCTCCAAGCAGAAGGAAGATGATCCCAGATGGAATCTTCAGTCTATACAAAGGAATGAAGGGAACTTGAAACAGGAACTACATGGGTGAACATAAAAACTTTTTTTTCTTATTATTTCAATATATTTAAAAGATAATTGACTTTGAACAAAAATAATAACAATGCATTGTGGGACTTATATACAGAAGTAAAATCTATGATACCAGTAGTGCAAAGGTCAGGAGGAGAGAAATGGAACTGTAGTGTCATATGGTTTTTATATTATACATGAAGTAGTATAATACAACTTGAGGGCAGACTGTGGTAAAGATGTATACTAAAAACCCTAAAGCAACTACTAAAGTAACAGAACCAAAAGTTATATATAATAAGTCAAAAAAGGAGATAAAGTGGAATCATGAAAAATACTCAGTATAGAAGAAGGTAGAAAAAGAAGAAAAGGGAACAAAGAATGGATGAGATGAATAGAAAAAAATAACAGGATGTTGGATTTGAACATAATCATATCAAAATCTCATTAAATGTAAATGATCTAAACACCCAACTAAAAGTCAAAGACTACCAGATTGGATTAAAAAAGACTCAGTTATAACCTGCCTACAAGAAATCCACTTTAAAAATAAAGACACAAACTGAGCATGGCCTTTAATCAATAGTCAGCAAGGAACTGAGACCTTCAGTCCAACAGTCCCAAAGAACTGAATTCTGCCTATAACTATATGAATTTTGTAGCAGATTCTTCCCCAGTTGATCCTTCAGGTGAGACCCAAGCCCTTGTTGACACCTTGATTGCAGTCTTATGAGAGACTCTGCAGTAGAGGACCCAGTGAAGCCACACCCAAACTCTACCCACAGAAACCATGAGACAATAAATGGGTGTTGTAGTAAGTCTCTAAGTTTGTGATAATTTGTTACACAGCAACAGATAACTAATGCAGATGGAAAAGGGTACACTATGCTAACACTAGTCAAAGGAAATCTATATTAATGTCAGACTGGATATTTTAATATCAGACAAAGGAGACTTTAGAGCAAAGAATATTACCAGAGATAAAGAATATCTTTTAATAATGATGTCAGTTCTTCAAGAGGCAATAACAATGCTAAACATCTATGTAACTAATAATAGAGCTTCAAAATATTTGAAACAAAACTGATTGATAGAACTGCAAAGAGAAATAGACAAATCCATGATTATAGTCAAAGATTTCAACACTCCTCTTTCAATAACCTGTAAAACAAGTAGGCAGAAAATCAGTAAGGATATAGGAGTTTTACACAACATTATTAGGCAACTTGACTTAATTGACATTTATAGAACACACCACCCAACAACTGCAGAATATGCATTCTTTTCTGGTGTGTATGGAAATTTTACCAAGATAGGATATATTTTGGATCATAAAACTAGACTCAATAAATTTCAAAGGAGTAAAGTGATACAAAGTAAGTTCTCTCACTATAATGGAATTAAATTAGAAATAAATAATAGAAAGATATCTGGAAAATACCCAAATATTTGGAAACTAAATAACACGCTTTTATACAACCTATGTTTCAAAGAAACAAATCAAAAGGGAAAATTTAAAGGGACATTAGAAAATATTTAAAACTGATTGAAAGTGAAATTTTAACATATTAAAACTTGTGGGATTCAGCTAAAGTAGTACATAGAGGGTACATGTATAACACTGAAAGCCTATATTAGAAAATAAAAATCATCAAAGACATCAGCTTCCATCTTAACAAATAGAAGAACAAGAACAAATAAAACTCAGTGTAAGTAAAGAAAGGAGGACGATAAAGATCCTATCAGGAATCAATGAAAAATAAAACAGTAAAACAAAAAAGAAAATCAATAAAACCCCAAACAAGACTGAACAGGGAAAAAAGAATAAAAGTCACAAATTCCAGTATCATGAAGGAGAGTGGTGATTCTACAGATTCTGAAGCTATTAAATGGATAATAGGGTACAACTTTATGACAATAAGTTTAATAACTTAAAGAGATAAATGTCTTGAAAGATACAAGCTATCAAAGCTCACTCAAAAAGAGAGAAATATCCTGAATAGCACTATAGCCATTAAAGAAATTGAATTCATAGCCAAAAACCTTCTCATAAAGAAAACTCCAGGCCAAGATAGCTTCACGGATGAATTCTACCAAACATTTAAGGAAGAAATAATAACAATTTTACACAAGCTCTGCCAGAAAATAGACAAGAAGGGGACACTTCTCAACTCATTTTTGAGGCCAGCATTACTCAGATATCAAAACCAGACAAAAACATTACAAGAAAAAACTACAGATCAATACCCTTCATGAACATAGATGCAGATTGAAAAAATCTGAGCAAATCTAACCTAGCAATTTATAAACTGTGGTCTGAAGAATGCAAGGTTGGTTTAACATTTGAAAATCAATCAGTGTAAATAATTATATTAACACTAAAAAATACACCATATGATCAACTCAATATATGCAGAAAAAGCATTTAGAAAATTCAATATCCATTCATAGTAGAAACTCCCGGCAGAGTAGGGATAGAAAGGCACTCTTTCAATCTGAAAAATGTCATCTACATCTAATATCATACTTAATGGTGAAAGATTTAATTCCTCTAAGATTAGAAATAAGGAAAGTTGTCTGCTCTCATTACTTCTATTCAACATTGCACTGGAGGTTCTATCTAGTGCAATAAAGCAAGAAAAAGTACTACAAGGCATCCAGATTGGAAAAGAAGTAAAACTCTGTTTATTTGCAGATGACATGATTGTCTACATAGAAATCTTATGGAATTTATGATAGGCTACTAGAACAGTTAGTAAGCTTAGCAAGGTTGCAGGTTTCAAATTAATATACAAAAATAAATTCTTATCAATTTATATAGCAGCTACCACAACAGAGATTTAAATAAAAATATCACTTTCAAAAGCATCAAAAATATGAAATACTTAGGGATATATCTGACAAAATATGTGCAAGCCCCACACACTAAAAACTATAAAACAAAGCTGAAAGAAACTAAAGATCTAAATAAATGGAGAGATTTATCGGGTTCATGGGTTGAAAGATTCAATATTTTTAAGTCAAGTCTCCCCAAACTGATCTATAGATTCACATTAACCTCAGTCAAAACCCAGCAGCTTTTTTGGTAGAAACTGACAAACTTATTTTAAAATTTATGTGGAAATACAAAGAGGCTAGAACAGCCAAATCAACTTCGAAAATGAAGAATGATGCTGGAGAACTTATACTACCTGACTTGAAGATTTCTTACAGAGTTACAATATTCAATACAATGTGGTACTGGTGTCAAAAAAGACCAATAGAGCAATGTAATGGAGTAGAGACACAGAACCATGGCTCTGCCATGGAGCCCCAGTGACTTGCACGTGTCCACACAGGCCACGCAAACAAAAGTTTGAACCACTGCTGATCTAAGTCTTGGCAGAGCGCCTTGTGATCCTCCAGAATGAAAGTCTTGTAAGGAGTTGCTACAAGACCATCGTCCACTCACCTCCCTATGGCCCCTGGGAGGCCATCCTGAGACATTTCTCATCACCTCCTGGGTTCTGATGAGGTTTGGGACTTCCTGCCTTGCCCCCCCTCAGAATAGAGCTGCAGACTGTAAAACCGCTGACCTGAAGTCTACATTCGGGTGTTCTGTAACAGGGTATGCTGCAACTCACATTGCCATTATCTGGCCCCTTTTGTTTGGGTGTTGTCTTTTGTGGTGTGTGGGACAAGGACCGTGCAGAATTGGTACTTCTGGCTATTCTTCTTTTCGCTGTTTATGTAAGCGTTAAAAGTCCGAATCTAGGAGTGGCTCCGTGGATCTTTACCAGTTGAATTGGTCAGGCCTTGCCCTGTCTTGTGTGTACTTGACAAGAGAGCCAGAAATAAACCCATACATATGTAGTCAGTTGGTTTTCAACAAAAGTGCAAAGGCAAATCCATGGAGAAAGGAAAGGCTTTTTGACAAATGGTGCTGGATCCACATGCAGAGAAAAAAAAGCTTCAATCCATACCTCACACCATATTCAGATATTAAAATGGGTCATAGACTTAAATGTAACATATAAAATTATTTTTAAAATTTTAGAGGAAAACATAGGAGGAAATGTTTGTGGCCATGGTTGGGCAAAGATTTTCTTTTTAAGATAAAATAACCCAACACAATCCCTAAAAGAAAAAAATGATCAGCTGGATGCCACCAAAAGTAAGAACTTCTGTTCTCCAAAAGACACTTTTAAGGAAAGAAAATATAACCCAGAAACTGGGAGATAATATTTATAAATCACATGCCTGACAAGGGACTTGTATCCAGAATATATAAAGAAATCTAAAAATTTAAGAAGAAAACAAACAACCCAATATTTTAAAAGGGCAGAAGATTTGAACACGCACTTCACCAAAGAAGATAAATGGATGGCAAATAAGTACATGAGAAGATGCCCAACATCACTTGTCATCAGGGAGATGCAAATCAAAACTACAATGGAACATTTCTGAGTACCTAAAGAATGTCTACAGCTAAAGAGTGACCATACCAAGTATTGGTGAGGATGGGAAGCATCTAGAACATTCATATGTTGCTGGTGGGAATGTAAAATGGTAGATCCAATTTGGAAGGTCATTTCCTAAAAGATTATCTTTTAATCATATCATGTGACACAGCTCTGCCTAGGTATTTATCCAGGAGAAATGAAAGCATATACCCAGAAAAAGGCTGGTACACAAATGTTCATAGCAACTTTATTTGTAACAGCCCCAAGCCTGAAACAATCAAGTGTCTTTCAACATATGAGTGGATAGATACATTGTGTTATCCTCTACCGTGGAATACCACTCAGCAATGAAGAGGAGTGAATTATGGATACACACAACAGTATGACAACTCTCAAAGTATTGGGATTGACATGTACACACTGTTATATTTAAAAGAGATAACCAACAAGGACCTGCTGTATAGCACAGGAAACTCTGCTCAATGTTCTGTAATAACCTAAATGGGAAAAGAATTTGAAAAGGAATAGATACATGTATATGTTGAACTGAATCACTTTGCTGTACACCTGAAACTAACACAACACAGTTAATTGACTACGCTCCAATATAAAATGAAAATAAAAAATATATGCTTCAAAGCAAATCTTAAAGTAATATTGCTGCATGAAAGAAGCCAGACAAAAGAGACTACATTCCATTCACATAAAATTCTAGTAAATTCAGACTAAACTATAGTGACCAAAAGCAGAGCAGTGGGAAACTGGAGGAGGGGGAGGGAGAGATTACAATGGGGCAAGGGAACCTTTTGCTGGTGATGGCTGGGTTCACTATCTTGAGTATAGGGATGGTTTCCTGAGTGCATGCCTGTGTCCAAATTTATCAGATCGAATACTTTAAGCATGCGCAGTTTACTATATGCAATTACAACGCAGTAAAGCTGCTTTTGAAAAATATATTGTTTTCAGTCACTTTCTTTCAAGACTCCTAGTGGTCCACGTGCCTTTCTGAGTCCCTGCTCCACGTGACATTGGTAGGCGGTGCCCCTCCGCCTTGGTCCCTGAGAGCTCAGTAGTCCTGCCTGCCTGCGCTTGACATGGTGATTTTATTTAATTGTCATCATAGAGACAGAAGGCCAAGAAATTTTAATCCCAAGAACAGGGACTAAAAGAAATGTCAAGATGACACAACGCAAGCTGGGCCCCCGGCACAGAAATCCTATGCAATGACGCGATGGGCCCCCGCCGTCTCTCCCAGGACCTACTGGACCCCGAGGGGACAGACCCTCCGCAAGGACAGCCGCGAGGCTGGACCCAGCACCAGCAGAACTTCCAGAACCCCGGCACCTGGGCGGGGGGTGGGCCCCGAAAATGCGGGCGCAGCTCGGCTGTCTTGTGGGACGCCGAAGCCCCGCCCGAGGAGCTAACCATTTATGTCACACTGTGACAATTATTCTGCATAAAATTATCATTAAAAACCCTAATTTTTCAGCCTCCAACCCCGCCAGTGGCCTTTTAGCATTCTCCCGCGCCGGCGTCTGCGGGCCGGTGATCACCGGCTCATTACCTCCGTGTGGCGCCGGCTCCCCCCGCGCTCGCAATCAAGCGCTAATTAAACCGGCGCGGGGCCCGGGCTGGGGCCGAGGCCGGGGCGGGGGGCCCGGTGGCCTCCGAGGGGCTCTGACGGACGTGGCCGAGAGCTCCCGGGTCTGGGTCCGGGTCCGGGTCCGGGTCCGGGCGGGGTCAGGCGGCGGGCGGGGCCGGGGCCGAGGGTCTGGGGGCGGGGCCTGCGGGGGTGGGCTTGGGGGTGGGGCCTGGAGCGGTGACGCCGGCCTGGTCCGGGGCGCTGAGGGCGTCCGGGGGCAGGGTCAGGGGTCGGGGGTCGAGGGTCGAGGGTCAGGTGGGTGGCCGGGGCCCCGGGTCCTTACCCCAGCGAGGCGGCCGTGCGGCAGAGGTGCAGGGGCGCCAGGCCGTCGGCGCTGAGTAGGTCGGGGTCGGCGCGGTGCTGCAGCAGCAGCTGGGCGCAGGCCGTGTGGCCCCCCAGGCAGGCCTCGTGCAGGGCGCCGCGGCCGCCGGGGCTGGCGTCGGGGTCCGCGCCGCGGCCGAGCAGGTGGTGCACGCAGGCCGTGTGGCCCCGGGCCGCGGCGATGCACAGGGGCGTGGTGAGCTCGCGCTTGTACTCCAGGGTCCAGAGGCCTGGGGGTGGAGGGGAGGTGGGGAGAGGTCAGGTGAGTCGGGGGACGCGGGTGGGGGGAGCGGTGTCCATTAAGACTGAAATAGGGTGAAACCATCTCTTAGAAGTAGGTACCAGGTGGGCACGTAGGGAGATACACAAAGATGCTCAGGGTTCGGGACAGAGAAACCCAGTGAGGGCCAACTGGATCACGGATGAGGGCTGGAGGGAGGCGTGGGGTAGAGGTGAAAGGGCCCTGACAGCGAGGGGCAGAGAGATAGCAAGGGAAAAAAGTGTAGGAAGAGGGGAGAAAGTAACAGCACACAGAGCAGAGACACACTGGAAAGACAGAGATGGAGAGACAGGGAGAGAAGAAGTACAAAGGAGAGATCGGGGTGGGCGGTTATTGAGAAGCAAGAGGGTTTTGCCAAATATGAGGGTAACGTGGGTAAGATTTGAGGAGTTAAAAGCTGAACAAGCAGGGTGGACAGTGGGAGAATTCACATTTTCCAGACTCTGAATTAGGGGCAGCTTGAGGGAGGAAAGTGAGCTGTGGATTTTTCTGGAATCCAAGCCCTCTCTTTTCGAGCCCCGAATTTACCCCTTTATCATTAAGAGGGGAAGACAACAGACAAAACAAACTGACCCACATCACCAAGGTTGCTCGAGAAAAGGACTCGGAAAGTTTAGTTGTCTTGGAAGTGGCCGGGTTTCAGAAGCACCCTTTGATGTGGTGGTCTGCATTGAGCACAATTCTGGTTTGTTTCTTTGCGCTCTTTGGGGTTTTGTGTGTGTGTGTGTGTGCGCGTATAGGGTTGCTCTTTCTTGAGGGATGAATGGAGCGGGAGCTGTACATTTCACTTCTCTGAAAACTTGGGGCTTTCAAAAGGCCGGGGGAAGGTTGTTAGCAGCCGTGAGCACTCCTGGAAATGGGGGAAAGCTGTCCCTGGTGAATACACTTCAAGGGACAGGATTTCACATGGCAGGGATGCCTTCTGATAATGATGGAAGAATCGATACTGTGGCTGTAATGAGCTGTGGAGGAGACCCTTTTCACAGGCCACCTCCTTCCCGGGACCCATGCTGAGCAGTTTGAAAGACCACTCATAATTACGCACCTCCATGCAGCGCGCGGTTCCAGCCCGCCCCGCGTCCCCAAGGCCCAGCCTGGAGGTTGTGCGCACTCGGTGGGGGAAGAGGGGGCCTGTCGTCCTGGTGGTGGGTGATGGCGGCTGGAGGCCCTGCGGCCGTGGGCCTGCATGGGTTTGAGCTGCCCTGCCCAGTGAAGACCGGGTCTGATTTGAGGGGGATGATGGATATGGTCCTTGACCGTAACAGTGACCTACATTCTTGTAGGGGCCAGCTCCTGGTTGTTGATTCTACTCATTTTCCTGAGACAGGAAGTTTACTTACTGAGGGTCAAGGAAGGGGGTACTCCATTTTCTAGGGCATGCTAAGTTCCCACCATCAGCAGCTCTGTTCACCCACCCAAGATTCCCAAGTCTTCCCCTGGACTGATGGGGAGGGGCCTTGGTTGGGCATTTAGCTCAGCCATAGCTTAGGGCCAGCCCCCTTCTCCAGGTCCCTGGAGATGGTGATGAGCTTCTATCAGGTCTTTCAGAGAACCCTGTTCTAAGGCAGCTCTCTCATTCAGTAAACCTGAATCATCAATCAGCTTCCTATAAATCCCACCCTTGGTCCAGGTTCTGCCACCAGGAAGGACACAGAAGCAGGCTTCTCCCCAGGTGATACCTCCCTCTAGACATCCGCTCCATGCTAATGCTTTCCTGGCACTGCGAGCTTGATGGGGCCAGCATTTCGTCGTGGATGTGGTACCCAGGAGCCAGCCACTATGAACCTGTGTATCCCCTTCCCCATGGCTCCCTTCAGGAGGAGCTGAATTGGCCACCAGGAAGTCCTCGTACGAGCGAGGGCAGTGTCGGGGCCACTGTCCTCAGCCCGGGTTTGGTCATTTCTGCTACTGGACCAGCTGGGAGAATTCAGGTGGCTGTGCTGAAAGAGCACAGAGTCCAGAAGTGTCCATCCTCTCTTCCCAGCCTGCACCGAGGCCGCAGGCCAGCACTAACTCCCAGGGCTGCCCTTCTGCTCAGTCATATCTCAGGTCCCTTCACTGCCACAAAGCTCTAATCTCCTGTCGTACAGATGTGCCATAGAAAAACAGCAAAGTTAGGGGTGGAAAGATTGAGGGGGAAAACAGGAAAGAGGCTTTGATTCAGACGATGAACTGACATTAATATCTATCAGTGCAACATTGGAGTGTGTGTGTGTCCAGGGCTGCGAGGCATGTGATTAAAAACAACATTAATCGAGCATTCAAGCAGTTAGCATTCTTGGTTGAATGGTCACACAGCCCTCTGGAGAAAGATGTGTGCCCCATCTGGGACAGGTGAGGGAGAGGAGACCCAAAAAGGCTCTGGGATGCCTTTGGCCGGGAGGGGTTTTGGCCCAGACTAGACCTGCGCGTGCCTTTCCCGCAGCCTCTGCCGCCTCACTGGCGACTCTTGAGCTGCTTAGCCCTTTGGCAGGGTTTGGGTTTATTCCCTTCTCCCTGTGTGAGGTGTACACAGACTGGGTCAGTGCTTTGGAAACCACCCTTCCTGATTCTTGGCCTGCCAGAGATCACGAGTCAGGGGCACGGGGCACTGGCCATTGGCCCACTGACCACAGAGTCTGAAATCCTCACAGATTCCAACACATGAACCCTCTCGGTAAACGTGTGGCATCGGGATGCACGGGAGGAAGGGTGCCCAATGCGGAGTGCCAGCCAAGGGGGCCACAGTGCAGCCTGATGGTCAGAAAGTCTGTTCATCCCAGATGGGGGTGAGGGGGCTTCTCTCTACCTGGGGGTATGTTTGCCTGCCCGGCACATAACGACAGCGTCCAGGCGACAAGAATGCAGACGTACACAACTTAAGGACCTCTGGTTTCTCCCCCCCCCCTCCCCCTTCCCAGGCTCCCCTGGGTTCCAGGAGGAGCGGCTCGCGAGAGCTCTCCCTCCACGGTGCTGGCTGTGTCCCAGCTTCCCCGCTGGAGCCATGGCGTTCACGGATCCACAGAGGAAACTTGCCCGGTGCTGCTCGCCAGGGGCCCGCTCCGGGCGCACTCAAAGGAGAGGCGTACTTTATCTCCTGCCTCCCTGGCTGCCAGATCCAGGCTCTGGCAGATCAGCATTCAAACCAAAGCTCTTTTTAAAGACAAGAGGCACCTCCAGCATGGGAAGGGCACTTCTCACCAACAGCTTGGCCTTTCCAATTTGATCTCTCTCATCTCTCACCTAAAAACTACATCTTAAAAATCATGCACGCAAAGTTTGGCTTCTAGATGTCTTTTGCTCGAGTATGTTAAATGCAGCACCCGTGTGAGCAGTCTACACACTGGAGCTATATGTTCAGAGGTGTGTTAGTAGTTCCTTAAAAAAATAAATAACCGGGCTTTAAAGGAGCAAAGGTACCTGACGGTCCAAACGTGGCCAGGGATTTCACCTGCCACTCCATCTCATCCTTCTTGATCTCAAACACCACGTTGGCATCCTGGAAGAACTGGTCCATGAGGAGCTTAAGATGGTCCAGGTCTCCTGTGACCAAGGCAGTATGGTACTCGAGCACTGGCCACCCAGCTCTGGCTTGAGGCTCTTTTCCCATCTTCTGAAAGATCTGAAGTTTCCCTCCAACTGGCTCTGGCTGTCTCTTCATTGCAATGCCGATGATCTCGGAAAAGTTCTCCAGGAAGGGGAAAGATGGTCTTATGGAGTGTGAGCTATTTCTATTGTTATTACTCAATTGTCATCCAGCTGGGGCTGGGTGGCGGTGTATTTATAACTCCTGTGGGCTCTGATGTGATAATGGTTACTTGATATGGCCAGCATCACATGACCACTAATATGCCAACGAGCTCAGCCACCCCCTTGTGATTATATAGATGTAAACTCTAGAGACAAGCACATCTGTATATCTTCCAAACAGCTCTCCGCAAGACAAGGGCACACAGCCTAAAACAGGCAGGGCTTCTCTTCCCTGCTCTGTAGGGTGTGTTCTTGCTTTCATCCCATCCACTTCCTTAGCTGCTGTGGCCAGTGGTGAATGGATGTGTGTTCTGAGGGCTGTGTCAGCCCCGAGGCT
Organism: Balaenoptera musculus; assembly: GCF_009873245.2. Classification (NCBI taxonomy): domain Eukaryota; kingdom Metazoa; phylum Chordata; class Mammalia; order Artiodactyla; family Balaenopteridae; genus Balaenoptera; species Balaenoptera musculus. The sequence continues at coordinate 108,978,011 of NC_045791.1, forward strand.
GTGTGAGGGAGGCCCAGCTGGACACTGCAAATGACCAGGCTCTGCACAAGTGTCCCCGGGTGGGAGACTCCGTAGTAGGACAGACCAGGGATTCCCAAAGGCATCATCTGGGGCCCCAGGTAGCCTGTGAGTTTCTCCCAGTTGTTGAGAACTGATCCCAAAATGCTCATCCCTTGCTGAAGATGAGAGATGCCACAATTTTTTTTTTTAATGGATGGTAACAGTTCTTTATTAGTAACTTACTAGTTACTTACTACACTGTAGTTCAGGGCTTTATTTTATTGTCTAAAAATTAATAAAGTCTAAAAATAGAGTTACCATATGATCCAGCAATCCCACTCCTGGGCATATATCCAGAAAAGATGAAAACTCTTAATTCGAAAAGATACATGCACCCCTATGTTCGTAGCAGCACTATCTATAATAGCCAAGACATGGAAACAACATAAACGTCCATCAACAGATGAATGGATAAAGAAGATGTGATCTATCTATCATCTATCTATCTATCTATCATCTATCTATCTACCTATCATCTATCTATCTACCTATTTATCAGGGACTACCACTCAGCCATAAAAAAGAATGAAATAATGCCATTTGCAGCGACATAGATGGACCTAGAGATTATCGTGCTAAGTGAAGTAAGTCAGACAGAGAAAGACAAATATGATATCACTTATATGTAGAATCTAAAAAAATGGTAAAGATGAACTTATTTACAAAACAGAAATAGACTCATACACATAGAAAATAAACTTATGGTTACCAAAATGGAAAGCAGGGGAGGGAGGGATAAATTGCGAATTTGGGGTTAATAGATACACACTACTATATATAAAATAGATAAACAACAAGGACCTACTATAGTACAGGGAACTATGTTCAATATCTTATAATAACCTATAATGGAAAAGAATCTGAAAAATATATATATATATTCATATATATACATAAAACTGAGTCAATTTGCTGTACACCTGAATCATTGTAAATCAACTATACTTCAATGGAAAGTTTTTAAAAAAATTAATAAGGTCACTTTTTTCTTATAACATAGATAAAACACAATTCTCATATATTTTTTCCAATTCTTGTTTTTCCCTTGCTAGGAAGCTGGGATGGGCCAGTGGAGTTGGCCGACAGGATCCTGTGCCACGTCTATGTGACTTACAATAAAAAATGTGACCAGAGGCTAGAGGGAGGAAGGAGAGTCGGGAGGGCACTACCTGGACCAGCAAAGGGGGTGGAGCATGTGCCCAGGAGAGTTAGGCACAGAGGCTCCGGGGGAGGGAGGTGTGAATATCAGTAGCCACCATCCTCTCAGTGCCAGCGGTAGCCCAGGCATCGTGGGATCCATTGCTATGTGGTGTTGCAGTCAAACAGCATAGAGACAACAGGAGAAAAGACCTGATGTCAAGGGTTAGGGCTCACGAGGCAGCACCTCTTTAGTCAGGGCTGGACTTCGTAAGCACCCTCTTTTCCCATGTCCCTCTCTCTCACTCTCATTCACTCCCCAAAGCTGCCCCCTGACCACCCCCTGCCTCTCTCTAAGTCCCTCTAAAGCCTGAGCAGGATCTCTCAGAGTAACCTGGCCCCTGGGGTGCCCCTTTCATTGAGATGTTCCACAAAAGGGGGACCCAGCAGAATACCCTTGACCTTTCTTAGCAAGGCTTGCAGTAAAGAGTGGAGGGGAGATTGGATGCACTTATGATTTAATAAAGATGGTTTACCCTCATCATAGAGCTGATTTGCAGGCATAACTGTATTACATGGGCTGACCCAAGGCCTGGAGCTTCCCCCAAATTGTAAAACCCACACCTTCTCTACAGAAGGGGGCTGCAGGGTGCTGGGATGGGAGAGGTGTAGCCTCTGCTCATCTGTGATGCTTTGTGCAGGCGGATAAGTGGTGTTGACAGTGCCTCAAAGGCTGAAGGGCTCACGTTGGTGAAGACAGTGTAGGGGCTGGGGGTGTCCCAGAACCCTGCTGAGTGCTACGGAAAATGCAGTGGTAAAGACTACGCAGACCATGTTTGCAAGGAGCATGCAGCCTTTATCAGACACAGGAGACAAGAGCATACGGAGAATGACAAACAGCAACACTACGGAGACCATTTCCTTTCTGGAATGTCCACTAGAATAAAGTCATCTGTTCTTCCCTCTTCATTTCCATATTATGTCATTGCTCTATTCATTTCAGTAGCAATATTAATTCTTTGGGTATTTCATTTCTTTAAACATAGCCTTTCTGCCCTGTTATTTTCTCACACTGATAGCTTGTAATTAGATACATTTCTGAAAGACTTTTTATATGCAACTATAATCCAGGATCCAACTGGAGCCTGTACTTTAAACTGGAGCATTCTTTTGTACCTGATACATGTTGTCATGGGCTATTTTTAAAAGGGGTGGGACCCTGGAGGTGAGTCCAGGGATAAGAGCCATTCCACCCTGTGTTCTATGCTAAATTTAGCTTTCCAAGTGTTATATTTGTCAACAGCACCCTAAATACTCAAGCTTGATTTCAGTGGGTAGGGGGTAGTAGTCCAGAAACAGACTTGGTTCTTTGTGAGAGCTTTAAAAATAGCTTATGGTAGACAGAATTGGTTTCACAAGTAGGACATGGAGATTAGTTCTACACGGCAGCATGGCAGAGTTGTTGTTTTAAAGAACAAGAAGAGCTGTATGTGTGACTCTTACATTAAAAAAAAGCCAAGCAAAATAAAAAGAAAACCAAAAAAACCCCCACAAATGGCTGAAAATCAACCCATTCATTCACCTATTTATTCAATAATCATTTGTGAAATATTATGTTCTAGGGTGTGCTATTAGGTTTTGGGGATTCAGAGACAAAAAATATAACACATTTACTCTCAGGGAACACATAGAGTCCTGGCCACAGCAATTAGGCAAGAAAAAGAAATAAATGGCATTCAAATTGGAAAGGAAGAAGTAAAACTGTCACTATTTGCAAATGACATGATACTATATACCGGAAAGCCCAAAGACTCTTCCAAAAAAATACTGGAACTAATAAAAGAATTCACTAAAGTTGCAGGATACAAAATTAATATATAGAAATCTGTTGCATCTCTCTTCACTAATAACGAACTATCAGAAGGAGAAATGAAGAAAACAATCCCATTTACATTTGCATCAAAAAGAATAAACTTACCTCAGGAGGTAAAAGACCTGTACTCAGAAAACTGTAAGGCATTGAGGAAAGAAATTGAAGGTTACACAAACAAATGAAGAGACATTTGGTGCTCATGGATTAGAAGAATCAATATCATTGAAATGTTCTACTACCCAAAGCAATCTATAGATTCAATGCAAACCACATGAAAATACCAATGGCATTTTCCACAGAACTAGAAAAAATAATCTTAAAATTTGTATGGAACCACAAAAGACCTCAAACAGCCAAAGCAATCTTGAGGAAGAAGAACAAAGCTGGAGATATCACACTCTCTGACTTGAAACTATACTATAAAACTATAGTAATTAAAACAGTATGGTACTGGCACAAAAATAGATCATAGATCAGTAGAACAGAATAGAGACCCCAGAAATAAACACATATGGTCAATCAATCTACAACAAGGTATGCAAGAATATATGATGGAGAAACGCCTCTTCAATAAATGATGTTGGGAAAACTGGACAGCTACATGGAGAAGCTACAAAAATAAACTCAAAATTGATTAAAGGCTTAAATATGACTTAAAGCCATAAAACTTCTAAAAGAAAACATAGGCAGTAACCTCTTTGACATCCATCTTAGCAATTTTTTTTTGGATATGTCTCCTAAGGCAAGGGTGACAAAAGCAAAAACAAACAAATGGGACCAATTCAAACTACAAAACTTTTGCACAGTGAAAGAAACCATCAACAAAACAAAAAGGCAACCTACTAAATGGAAGAAGGTATTTGCCAATGGTATGTCTGGCAAAAAGTTAACATCCAAAATATATTAAAAATGCATACAACTCAATATCAAGAAAACAAACAATCCAATTAAAATATGGGCAGGGGACCTGAACAGGCATTTTTCCAAAGAAGACATACTGATGGCCAACAGACACATGAAAAGATGCTCAATATCATTAATCATCAGGGAAATTCAAATCAAAACCACCATGAGATACCACCTCACACTTGTCAGAATGGCTATCACCAAAAAAGATCACAAATAACAACTGTTAATGAGTACATGGAGAAAAGGGAACCCTCGTGCACTGTTGGTGGGAATGTAAACTGGTGTAGCCACTATGGAAAACTGTATGGAGCTAAAAATAGAACTACCATATGATCCAGCAATTCCACTTCTAGGTATTTATCTGAAGGAAAAAAAAGAAACATTAATTAGAAAAGATATATGTACCTCTATGTTCGTTGCTGCACTATTTACAATGGTCAAGATATGGAAGGAACTTAAGTGTTCATCCAGAGATGAATGGATAAAGAAGATGTGGTATGTATATACAATGGAATATTAGTCAGCCGTAAAAAGAATGAAATCTTGCTATTTGTGGCAACTTGGATGGCCTGGAGGCTATTATGCTAAGTGAAATAAGTCAGACAGAGAAAGACACATATTATAATATCTCACTTACATGTGGAATCCAAAAACAAAACAAAACAGAAACAGACTCATAGATACAGAGAATAAGCTGGTGGTTGCCAAAGGGGAGAGGGGTTGAAGGGACAGGTAAAATAGCTAAGGGAGACTAAGAGGTAAAAACTTCCAGCTATAAGATAAATAAGTCAAGGGAATGTAATAATACACACAGGGAATATAGTCAATAATACTGTAACAACTTTTTATGGTGACACATGGTAACTGGTCTTATTGTGGTGAACATTTCATAATGTATAAAGATACCGAATCACTATGTTATACACCTGAAACTAATGTAATATTGTGTGTTAATCATAACTCAATAAAAAAAGATCACATGGAAAAAAGCAGTGACCATAGGACCCCAACACACAGGAGTTCTTTATCTTCCTTCCCACCAGCTGAACGATGTCCTTTAGTTACGTGAGTAACACTGTTTCCTCACCCAGCTCTCTTGGTTGGGCTCCTCCTTTCCTGCTGCACACCAATTCTGCCCATCAAAACCTTGCTTGGATCAAGCCATTTGTATCTCATTTTTATCATCCTCATCCTTCTCAGCTTGTTTAAAAGGCAATGCATAGCCTTCAAGATGTAACGCAAGTCTTATCTTCTCTGCCTACTTCAGTCCATATGAAAACTCAGTTTCTTCCAAGGGTGAATTTGTGTACTAAGTTGCTCCGCAATTGCCAAAATCTTTGAGAAACTGAGATAAAACAGAAGAAGGACCAGAAGACTAGAGTTTTAGTTTTCAAATAGGAAAAGAACTTGATTCTTCAAAGTCTGAATTGATGTCAGTTCTGGGCAAGATCCCTAAATGGATCATGAAAAGGATTGGTTGGGAGTATTTAGAAAAGGAAGTGGGGGCACTTGGAGCTCTGTGGGTCACTAGGAAGAAGTGAGGGTGGACTCAAAGAATTTTCTTTTGTGTCATGGTTATCTCATTAATATGCAAGGAGATGTAGGCATAGGTATGAATATTTCAACCTGTAATCGAAGGTTGAAAACCTTTTAGGGAAGATGGAAAAATATGGGTCTTTGTTTAGGAAAATATTGCTAAAAAACTTGAACTGGAGAAATAATATACATGGTGCCTATAAAGCAGTGTCTGTAGAGTGGAATCACTGAGGAGCTTTAAAAACATTGATGCCTGGACCCCAGCCTGAGAGATTCTGATGTAACGGGCTGGAGGGAGCAGCGTGGGCATCAGGATGGTTAGAAACTTTCCAGGTGCTTCTAACATGCAGCCAAGGTTGAGAAACATTGCTCACAAGGGAAGACCAGAATCTGTTTCCAGCCTGATACCGTATAATATGCTTACTGATGATTTGAGTGAACATGTGGATGAGTGGGTATCAAATTGGTGGGTGAAACCAACATCCCAGGTCCATAGGATCCTGTTGTCCTCGTGAATCACTTGGTTGAAATTGCCACTCACTGCCAGGGGTCCCCTCGTTTCTGGCACTAGAGCTTTCTCTTTCTTTTTTAAAAATTTTATTTATTTATTTATTTATTTATGGCAGCGCTGGGTCTTCGTTGCTGCGTGCGGGTCTTTCTCTAGTTGCGGCGAGAGGGGTCTACCTTTCGTTGTGGTGCACAGGCTTCTCATTGCGGTGGCTTCTCTTGTTGCGGAGCACGGGCTCTAGGCACGTGGGCTCAGTAGTTGTGGCTCGAGAGCTCTAGAACGCAGACTCAGTAGTTGTGGTGCACGGGCTTCGTTACTCTGAGGTATGTGGTATCTTCCCGGACCAGGGATCGAAACTGTGTCCCCTGAATTGGCAGGCGGACTCCCAACCACTGCGCCACCAGGGAAGCCCCGAGTTTTCTCTTTCTTGTTTTTAAGCTCAGAGTTAGTCGTGCTATGGATGTGGTGATGTTTATACCTAACTTTAGGTGGCCTAAGTGCAGCAAATTATTTAACTTATTTTAAAACCCTCAAAGCATGCCTGTATAGAGTAACTTGTGTCAGTTAGATGTCAGTTTGAGTTCCCTTACTCACTGGGACCCTTGGTTTTATGTAACCCAGAGTCCTCCCTGGAACCCTGAACACCCCTGTGCTTTGCCTCCTCATGTTTCCCCACTTCTGTGTCTGCTCGAATGTGTGTGTTCTGTCCTGCCTGTGGCACAAAGTTAGCTCATTTAATTTTTTTTCTGGTTGGTTTGTTTGCTTTCAAGTTAGCCACCCAACAATATTACCTAGCGAGTTTGGTAACTATACTGAGGATGTGAAGGGGTCTATCACAGTTTATACAGGCTTGTCCCACGAATCTCCTCCATCTCTGCTTCCCCTCTCTCTGGTGCAAACACTGAAATCTTCCTCCCTGTTCTCCCTTTCAATGTGGTTCCACACGTTCTCAGGCCTGGCTAGTTTCAGCTTCAGCTTCAGGGAGCTGGTCAAGGAAATTCTTCTGAACAAATACAGTGCCCTTCTTGAAAGAGAGGGGTTCTGATGAATAAAATTTTCTCCACATCAATATGTTTAATACTTTCAGTGTTTCAGATGAAGTTTCAGATGGTACCTATTTGATGGAGGAACCTCATTTGTAAAGAAATTTAATTGCTAGGCCTTTTATTGCAGAGTGTGGAGTGAACTTAGGAGAAGACAAAAATGCAAGCAGAAGAGGATACCCAACTTTTATCTGGATGATTCAGTGAACAGACTAAATCTCTCTACCTAGCTTGCCAGGTAGTCCACTGGATGTGAATATACTTTTTTTTTTTTTTAACATCTTTATTGGAGTATAATTGCTTTACAATGGTGTGTTAGTTTCTGCTTTATAACAAAGTGAAACAGTTATACATATACATATGTCCCTATGTCTCTTCCCTCTTGCGTCTCCCTCCCTCCCACCCTCCCTATCCCACCCCTCTAGGTGGTCACAAAGCACCGAGCTGATCTCCCTGTGCTATGCGGCTGCTTCCCACTAGCTATCTATTTTACATTTGGTAGTGTATATATGTCCATGACACTCTCTCACTTCATCCCAGCTTACCCTTCCCCCTTCCCGTGTCCTCAAGTCCTGAATATACTTTTGTAAAGAATATTTTGGGGACTTATAAGCATAATGTTTTGCCCATGGGAGACACAAAAACTGGTTCTCCATACCAAGTCTTGTAGCGTTGGTAGCTAACAAGAGGGAATTTTTGCTTCTCGATCAAATGAGACAAAAAAAAAACAAAACAAAAAACCACCTTAAAATGATAATGAGATATACAAATGGTAGTGTTCAAATGGTAATTACTATTTTCATGTGATATCAGGATCTTTGCATTTTGCCATTGAACTGATGAATGATTTCCTTTTCCTCAGAAGTGCCTGAGAATGGGCTCTGGTGATGTTCTCTGGAACAACCCAGCAGAGCCTGAAATGTGAGGCTGGTGGGTTTGTTACGGGGTCAGGCTGCTTATCCAGAGCCGTGGCTTCCCATGTGTTTGGGCCACGAGGTAGAGTTTCCTTGTGCTCTTGGGAAAGGGCAACTGTGTGGATTCTCTCCTAGGCCATTGGGCAAATGTCTAGCTTCCTTCTGGGGTCAAGCGTCCGAGTAAATGGGCACACTAGGGCAGGAAGGCATTCCCCTTGGGGACATAATGAGATTCTGATTACTTCCTCCAACAAACTAATGCATCCTGTTATCCTGACCAATATTCTGCTTCCTACCCGAATTGTTTCTGTAAGTGGCCATGGACTAAATCCGATGGCCTAAATTCAACGTTCCTACGGCCTGGCACTAGCCCCAGGTCTTATCGTGGATTTACTTTCACACCTTTTTTGACCCTCACTCTCCTTATTTAATTTCTAAAGCCCACTCCTCCTTCATCCCCACTCCCTATAGCTTTTTAAAATTACAACATTTTTTCAAACTTACAGTTACCAAAGGGGAAAGGTGGGGTGAGGGATAAATTAGGAATTTAACATTAACATATACACACTACTATATATAAAATTGATAAACAATAAGGACCTACTGTATGGCACAGGGAACTATGTATACTCAATATTTTGTAATAACCTATATGGGAAAAGAGTCTGAAAAAGAATATATATATACATGTATAACTGAATCACTTTGCTGTACACCTGAAACTAACACAACATTGTAAATCAACTATACTTCAATTAAAAAAAGAAAATACGGGCTTCCCTGGTGGCGCAGTGGTTGAGAATCTGCCTGCTAATGCAGGGGACACGGGTTCGAGCCCTGGTCTGGGAAGATCCCACATGCCACGGAGCGGCTGGGCCCGTGAGCCACAACTACTGAGCCTGCGCGTCTGGAGCCTGTGCCCCGCAACGGGAGGGGCCGCGATAGTGAAAGGCCCGCGCACCGCGATGAAGAGCGGTCCCCGCACCGCGATGAAGAGTGGCCCCCACTTGCCGCAACTAGAGAAAGCCCTCGCGCGAACCGAAGACCCAGCACAGCCAAAAATAAATAAATAAATAAAAATGAAAGTAGCTATAAAAAAAAAAATAAAAAAAAATAAAAAAGAAAATACTACGTAAGTGAAAGAAGCAATTCACACAAAAAAATTAAAACATTTTTTAAAAATAATAAGCTGAGCCGGCATGTAAGGCTCTGCTTTTAAGAGCTCAGGACACACCCACCCACCCATTCACCAGAGTTAGTCACACAGACATTAACATCCAAAAATATTAACGTATCCTAACCTTCTCTCCAAATAACAATGTTAGCACAGCACACCTCATTTAACAAAACATTAAAACGTTTTACTTCCTCAGATCAAGTGCATCTATTAATAATGAATTAAATTGTCTGTCCTCATTTCACATTATTGAGAAACCTCATTCCCGTCATGTGGAAGAGTACAATACTGGGGGAAAACACCTCGCTAACTTATTTTCCTGACAGCGCTACCCAGCCTGGTGCAGATCCTGCAAAGCAACATGGTCACTTCTCATTACGAATGCCATCTCATCCAAAGGTCAAGTGCTGCTTTCATCAGGGCCCAGGAGGGCTTTTCCGGGAGCTCAGAAGCAAAGGTGCCCTTGAGCACTGCCATCCTCTGTGGCTGAGCGGGAGATAGGGCAGCCCGGAACTCGGCAGGCACAGCCACGAGTAAACAGCCCTGGAAGGGCACTTATAGACTCTGGTGATGGAGCTGGAAAGCATCTCATTGAAGTTCTCCCTGATAAAGGTGACGGAGTTTCTTTACAACTGTCATGGGGATTTAATTACATGATAAAATTGCAGCTCCTGCCTCTTGAGACAAATTGCCTGTTCAGACTGATTGTTTTTTATGAATCTCACACAGGGAGCAAAATACTTCTCTCCTGAAGTTGGTTTGGTCCGATGGTTATGCCCTATCATCCTTTACTTCCCTTCTAGAAATGAGAAGTTTACTGGTCCTGTAGTTGAGGAGGGGGGTTGCTTCTGGTGGAGTCCTTTGGTTACTTTGCAAGTCTGCACAGAGCAAAGCGAACCCAGTGATGTCTGATGGATTTAAAGTTCATTGTCCGTATGTTTCGGTTGGCAAAAAATGAGAACTTTCAATTTCCAACAGAAAAATAGGAAAAGGGCGTGATAAGAAATAGAAATGACCACTAAACATATACACAACGTCCATTTTTACTAATTAGAAATGCAAGTTAAAAGAAGACATCTTTTTTGCCTATCCAATTGTGAAAGGTTTTTAAAAAATCAAGTTTTGGAAGTGTTTAGTGAAACTGATATTTTCAGAGTTTGCAGGTGGAAGGGTAAATTTCTATACCATTTGGAATTATTCTGTATTGAGTGTACAGATAAGGGACATTTTTCAGGTACTAGAGGCCTATGGAGATTCAGAGTAGAAATCCTTGCCTTTAAGGAGGGTTACACTTTGTGGGAGAGACAGACAAGGCAGCTGTTAGCTGGCAAGTGGAGTGAGATCACTGATCGATAGGGGTACAGGTGTGAAGATGAGAACGCATCAGGTAAGGTATCAGAGTGACAGGAAGTAGGTGTAGGACAGGCTTTGTCCGAAGGTGGCATCTGAGCAAAGCACAGAGGGAACTGAAGGAAAAGATGGCTCATGACCCCTGAGGGTGTCTGTCTCCTTCTCTTGGCCTGTGGTGGGGGATGAGTGTCCCATTATTCTGGGCTGAGCAAGAGGCAGGCAGGCGTCCCTGGCCTCAGGGCTGTGTTGGTGGGGCCCAGGGTGCAGTCTGGAAGGTGGGTGCTTGGGAGACCGGGCAGCGATCAGGCAGGCAGAGCGGGGATCTGGGGAGGATGCAAGCCGCAGACAGCAGGTCTGAGGGATCAGAGCCGAGGTGCACGGCAGGGCCAAGACCTTTGGTGGACACGGAGGTGTGCTGCCCAGACCCCACTGTTAGGGAGGACTTGTTGCCCCGGCTGTCAGCTCCTTCTGGGTAGAGAGGCGTCTCACTCCAGAATACGCTTCCCGACGTGGCAGATCCAGTGACTGATGGGTACCGGTAGACAGGTCCTGCCACCGTGACCCCATGTGGGAAAACCGTGATACGTGGATCAGCTCCAAAGCTCCCCTTGGGGCTGGCCGAGGCATGGCGGGGTCTGGGTCACTGGCCAATCCCTCTTTCTCCCGTCCCCCTCGAAGGTGTGGATCCCCAGCAAATACCCTGCAAGGCAAACGGCACCCAACTGTGAACCCCGAGGCTCCTGGGCCACCTGGAAGGACGGGTGGGCATGTTGTCAGAGCACGTGAAGACAGGAGATCAGAGATGGCCTGCCCCAAGGCCAAGAGGGGAGAGAGGGCCTGGGGGTGTCACTGAGGCCTGGTTTGGACCAGGGTTTCTCAACCACATCAGGTGAAGGACCAGGGATTTTTTTTTTTTTTTTTGGTCCCAATTTGTCACAGAGTGATTCTCTTTCAAAATACAATAAAAATTAATTACAAGAAAGAATAAAATGGAAAAAAGGCATAATTACAAGTCCAGTAATCACACACGTGGGTGTTATATTAATTGTCAAATTGCTGTCAACGTTTCTAAATGTTTACTGTCAATTTTCATGGCAAACACTTTGCAGAGCAACCCCTACTCCCCACTGAGCTATGAGTAGTGTCTTTATTTATCAGAGTCCCAGGAGTGCAGGGTGGGTGAAGGATGTGGGAGAGATGGTGAGGTGGGTTAGTTCACAGCACATCTTTCGGACTCTTGGACACCTGCTATAAAATTGGAACTGTACATTGTTGGACAGGGGTTGCCAAGCCTTTTTGTAAGGTGCCAGATAGATATTTTAGGTTTTGTACGTTATATGGTCTTTGTGGCAACTACTCAGCTCTGCCACTGTAGCATGACAGCAGCTATGGACACTGTGTAAATGAATGAGCAGGGCCATGTTCCAGTAAAACTTTATTTATAAAAACAGGTAGCTGGCCCTAGGGTCATAGTTTGCCAACCTTTGCTGTAGGCAGTAGGGAACGACTGCAGGCTTGTGGGAAGGAGAGTTACATGCACCCCCAAATAAGAAACTGTTACTGCGTCTTTTTCTCTGCATACCTTTTTCCCTCCCTTCACTGCAATGAAACGTGCTCTTTATTTTCAAGGCAAGTTTGACTGAACAGCAGCCAACAGAGCATCCAGATACCAGGCACACATTTGTCTCCTGTGATGCCTATCCTGCTTTGGGTTTGCTAAACTTCTTGAATCTGTAAGTTTATATCTTTCATCCAATTTGGGAAATGTTTGGTAATTATTTCTTTAAATAGTTTTTCTGCTCCATCCTCTTTCTTGGACTTTGGTTGAATGTGTCAGACCTTCTATATTGTCCCACAGTCCCTGTTCATTTTATTTTCAATCGTTTTACTTTCTGTTCTTCAGACTGGATACTCTCTATTGATCTGTTTTCAAATTCACTGACTCTTTCTCCCGTCATCTTTGATCTGCTGTTCAGTCCATTATTGACTTGAACAAGGCCAGCCCTGGCTTCAGGGGAGGTGGGGAAATGTTGTTTTTTCTCCAGCTGGGCACATGGTGTTGTCATAGGGATTTTATTGGTAAAGGAGGAGGGGGAGTGGGTGTGTGCAGCTAGCCATGACTCCCGGCACCAGTCTCTCCACCTCTATCCTTCCTACATATGTAGGAGTTTTTCACTTTTTTCCAAATTAGATGATCTCATTCCAATGCTGAGTGGCTCCTCACTGCCTTTGCATATAAGTGTAAATGCTTATGTCTAGGATTTGTGGCCTCACACAATACAGTCCCAAAGTGCTTGCCCAGATAGTCCTCCCTCTCCCCTAACACACCCTATTTCCAGCCAACTCCTACTTCCCTGTGTGCACACTGTGTGCTCCACATCTTCTCCCTTTGCTCCCTCAGTTTGGAATAACTTCCTTTCCATCCCAGCCTGTCAAGAACATGTTCATCTTTCAAGGGCCAACCCAGGAGATTTTTAGTGTCCTCCATATGTTATTTGGTCTGTTAATATTTATTACACACCTACTATGTGCCAGGATGTGGTGATTAGGACAAGCCCAGACCCTGTTCAATATCCATCTGTTGAATCTGGTATTTGGTACCAGGCTATAGGTAGTGCATTTGCCATTTCCAATTCGTTTCTTTGGAATGTTTATCCTCAGCAGAGTGCACTATTGCAGGAACCACCGTCATCCTGGAAAGGTAGAAAAGCCTCTTCCCTCTTATCCTCGTTTCTTTTTGTTCTTTCGAAACTCTCCAGTGTGCTGGGGAGTGATGCTAATAGAAGTATGTCATCAGCATACATTATGTCTTTATTAGCCTGTTTCTCAATTTTGATTCTGAAAATATCCTGATTTAGCCTAATTGCAATTTCACTGTGTTCCACAGGCAGTGACGGTTCATACTGGGGGGAGCTGAGACTTGACCCTGTCGGATTTTTCTTCCTGCCCATATGCTTTGAAGCTGGACCATTAGCTCGAAGGCATATATCTCATCTCACCACAGCAAGTCAACCTGCTCCTAGGAAAAAAGAGCCTAGGGTGTGTGTCTGGCAGAAAGCAAAGGAATATCTTCATTCTAGGTGGTGGGAGATATTTTTCTGAAGCTAAAACAAGGGCTGCTGCTGGAGCCATTTTATTCCTAAATAATTTAACTATATTCAAAGATAATCTGATGTTATTGTAGGAAAGTGTATTTCTAATAAACTCCACTTGATCTGGGTGAATCAATTCAGGCAGCGCATAATTGAGTCTGTTAGCAAGGACTTTAGCAAGAATTTTGCAATCAGTGTTAATTAAGAAGATGGGACAATAATTTGTGCATAATTCCGGATCTTTTCCTGGCTTGTGAATCAAAGTAATAAGAGCAATGCTCCGGCTGGTGGTGGGATGGTGTCATTAGGTGCTGATTTATAAGTACTTAGAAAGGTTTAATTTCATTTTGCTTCGAGCAGGGTCTCCCTGCCCCCACATGCTCTGATCAGGGCTGCAGCCGAGACGGCAGAGCTCTTGCCTCTCCATCCTTCCCTGTCATCACTGACCTCCTGCTCCCCATTTTTGTTTTCATTCTGCAGCCGAGCGCCCCGTTCATTCATCCATGTTTTTTCTTAATACTCTTATTTGAATGATTTGAAGCGATGGACTCCATGCTATTGATGTGTGCGTGTGTGTGTGTGTGTGTGTGTGTGTGTGTGTCTGATGTAAAGTCGAACGGTTGTTACAGCCTCAATGGGGACATTTTTCATGGATCTTCCTGCCACACGTCTCTGGTGGGTATGTGTTAAGAACTATTGACTACAAGTCAGAAAACATACCCAGTTTGTGAGCTGCTCCTAACTGGCTGTTGCCCAGTAAGGGAACACATGTGAGCCTTGGTGTCCCCATCTGTAAAATGCAGCCATAGGACAATTACAGGCATTAAGGAGTACCAGGAAGAGCTCTGGATTTCCACCTCCTCCGGCTGTGGCATCTGAGATGTGGAACTCACCCTCTCTGAGCCTCATTTTCCTCAGCCGGGAAAGTGGGAAAGACAATAGCCCTTGGGAAATGCACACCTAAGAGAAGTGCTCACTGCACGTGATTCTTCCATCTTTGCCCCCACTTGCGGTTGGCTCCAGTGCTAACAAGCTCTGGTCTGTGGACTTATTCTCCTAACAATCGGAATGAGGCTGGCCCTGTGCAAGGCTGCTGGTCTTTGGTGATTCGAGCTCGTAAACCAGCCTCCCACCAGGAGATACATTCCCTGCCCATCTGGCCTGGAGCCAGCCGTTCCTCTGAAGTTGGGGCCCAGTCTACACAGGCCTCTGCCAGGGTGCACGACACCTGAAGGTGTTGTGAAGGCAACGGGGTTTTGTTAATCTCCATAAACACAAGTCGTTGTTCTTAGAACCCTAGTTCGTCCCTTTGGGAAACACCCTGAGAGATGACCCCACTGATCCCATGTTTTTAAATGAGGAAATTAGGGTTCAGAGAGATGGACTGACCACACAGGTTCAAGATTCAAGACCACTCAGTCCATGGGAGAGCCAGGGTCACCTCACCATTAATCTCTTGCTGTATCTATTACACCAGCAACATACACACACTTGTCATTGGTTCAAATGTGAGTCCCCCAAGGCAGGGGTTGTGCTTACTTAACTGACATTCAGCTGTTGGGTTTTCCGTGGGCGACGTTGCCCTCCGCACACAGGGACAGAGGGAGTAGATGTACCTTGGATGGCACAGCGCGCTCAGCGTCAAGCTGGTTGAATGAACAGTCAAATTCTGCCAATGGACCCACTGGGTCTATGTCCATCCCACGTTCACCCACACTCGTTCCCCACCTATACTTGCTGCTGGGTGAGATCTCTTAATAAAAACCCAATTAGTATTTCTTTAACTTGCCTCCAGATGCTTAAATACCATTACCCCAAACACACCATAATGCCTCTAGTTTTCTATTTCAATCAAGAATTCAAGTAGCATCTTGACTTGTATATAAGATATCAGCAGCAAAATCATGGAATGCTGACATCCTTAATAATAGCAATTAGTAATCAGTTGTTTCTTAAGTAGTTTGATTACGCCAGTTACCAAATTGTACAGTTGATGCATTTGGGGGGCAAGCGGGGTCTCGCCACCCCTCCCCCGCCATCCTTTCTCCCTTGCTGTGTGCTCTCTGGTTAGTGAGCTGATAGGCATTGCAAAGAGGCGAGGACGAATAATGCCGTTGTTGCTAATATTCAACAGTAGAGACTTGCCTTTAGCAGAAAGTAGAATCGAATCTTTCTTTGCAGAAAGACTCATCCCAATCGTGTCTGTGGAAATGCAGTCTGTGTCCGCCCGGGTGAATGTTAGCAAAAGAACTTGGCTCACCCACGCAGCCAGGGCACCCAGAGTTTGAGCCCTTATCAGGGCTAAGACCCTGAGCCAGGCTCTGGATACCAGGCAAGGATCTTGACCTCGACGAGGTCATATTTGAGAATGAAATATTCAGTGGGTATAAAAGTTAGCCCAGCGAGGCTGTGTGTTTCGGAAACTGATGGAGACTGAAGGCTTTGTGCTCTTGTGGAGGGAAGTGGTGGGTCTGTGGGTCGGGTGTGCAGGGGGGCCCTCTTGTGTGGGGTCTGGAAGGAGGGCATGGCCTAGGTGAGCCGAGGAGGCAGGGGAGGTCCTGACAAGCCCTGGGATTTGGGTGTCGTCCTGGCAGGAAGGTTCTGGTTGGGATGGGGTAGGTGGGAAAGATGGGGGAGCAGATTGTGGATGAGCTGGGGCCTCAGCTCTGTTCCCCTCATTACACACACACACGCACAGAGGGAGAGAATGAGAGAGGTTGCTGTGCCCCAGCCCCAGGCCTCCTTCCCTGGTTCCTCACAGCGGGCCAGTCTCAGTCTGACTGGTGGGGAGTGGGCTGAGCGTCTGTTAGAGACCTCCATGCCCTTCCCAGCATCCCACAGGGCACCCGAAGTACATCTTTGCAGGAGAGCAGGCGGCTTCACAAGAGCACAGGTGAGTTGCGTCTTTAGGGGAATCCTGCCTGAGGACCACTCTTCTGCCTCATGGCCAGGCAGGGAGGGTACATTCTGCACCTTGACCCATTATCTGTTGGGGCTGGATTTTTAAGTTCCTTTGCTCTCTGCCCTCCTTAAGGGGACCCATGTATACCTGAGGGGTTCTCCAGAACAAGTCATTCCTGCCATTTTCTTGGCTGGTACCTCTTTTCCCTATGCTTTTATTGTGATGGGACATGGCTGCACAGAAATTAATAATTATTTTTTCTGCTCTATTTGGTGGGAGTAATAAGCTCACACACAAGCATGGGGATCTCACTGAGAGAAGCAAGGTCCTTGTATGTTTATGTTGACAAGCAGAAAGAATTGTTACTTTTCTTTTTCTTATTTTTGCAAATTGTCCTCTTGTGAACAATACTCAGAGTTCTTCGAACAAGGGTTGTCCTTGGGATGGACAACTTTTCCTCCCCTTTCCCTGAAAAGCCTTTTCAGCCTGCCCTTCGGCCTTGCCTCTCCTGGCCGGGGTGGGCACCTGCAGCCCCTGCCCCTCGCCGGGCCCGGCCCGGTCTTCTTGGCCATCATCATCCTTTCATCTTCACCTTCCTCCTCAGGAGGACTGAAATTCCAGTATCCATTCCCAAGGTGGGCTGCCCTTCAAGGTGCTGCTACAAGTTCTGACCCCTCTTCACACATTCTAAAGACCCCACGTGTGTGTCTGAATGCAGACAGCTCCTGGCCTCTCAGGGCTGCTCCCCCATGACTCACAAGTACCCCCCGAGAAAGAGCCCATTTACTCCCATACTCAGGAGAAAGGAGGCCTCGCTCCATTTTAGGCTGAGACAGTGAGACTTTGGGATCACGGCCACAGAGAAGCCTGGAGATGGAAGGGACCTCAACAATGATCTGAGCCAGCGTTGCCCAAGGCGTGTCTGCAAACCATCAGTCCCCCTGGTGGTGGTGAGGCCATAGCGAGCCTTTAACCTGCCCTTGCGTATTCTCTGACAGCGTGGTTCTCCAGGGACCTCCCCCGTGGAGCTTTGCTCAGGGACCTCTGCTTGGGAATCACTAATCGAATCTCATGAACTAGTTAATAAGTAAAGGCACTGGCTCAGAGAGGGGAAAGTGACTTCCCTGAGGTCACACAGCTCGTTGGTGGCAGAGTCCAAGCTTCCCTCTGGAGCGTCTCCCTCCAAGGCTACTTGAGGCACCTGAGAGCCTACCTGTGATGACACAGGCTGGACTCTGAACTCCTGGGAGGCGGTCCTGTGTGTTATTCCTGCTTCTATTCTCCCCTCGTTACTGCCAGGCTCACAGCAAAGGCTCAAACATTGTCACAATCACAGAGCCCCCTGATTTCTGTCTGGATTGGTGGCACTATCCTCTACTCACCTCCAGCCCCTTTCCAGCATTTCTCAGCTTTGTTATTTCTCGCCTTTATCTCTGTGTCTACTCCACTCTCTTGGTTTAGCTAAACCCTGTCATCTCTCACCTGGGTGACTGCCCTCAATCACCTCCTAACTAGATCTTGTTTCCTAACCTTTCTTGTTTCCTTCAAATCCTACTCTCACATGTTAGCCAGAGAGGCGGCCCCCCAATGCACGTGTGAGCTTGCTGCATCTCTACCCCGGTTTCAAGCCCAGCCTGCTTCCCCCACAATAAAATCATCGGTAACAGTATGTGCCTTAAGGTCACAGGCTTAATCATTCAGTTACCATCATCCCGAAACAAAAGCAACCCAGACTTGAGGATATGGGGAGGGGGAAGGGTAAACTGGGACAAAGTGAGAGAGTGGCATGGACATATATACACTACCAAACGTAAAATAGATAGCTAGTGGGAAGCAACCGCGTAGCACAGGGAGATCAGCTTGGTGCTTTGTGACCACCTAGAGGGGTGGGATCGGGAGGGTGGGAGGGAGGGAGATGCAAGAGGGAAGAGATATGGGAACATATGTATATGTATAACTGATTCACTTTGTTATAAAGCAGAAACTAACACACCATTGTAAAACAATTATACTCCAATAAAGATGTTAAAAAAAAAATGAGGATAAAAAAACCCAAAAAACAAAAAACAACCCAGAACGAGCCCAAGTCCTTACAAGATGTCAGCAGCATTGACCTGTTCTTGCCCTTCTGAATTGCGCCGCGCGGTAGGGAGAAGTAGATACGGATATGATTTAGAACCTACAGGTTCTTCGTGGGAGGGAACGGGACACTCTTAACACAGATTTCATTGGTTTCAAGTGTTTAGTACAGTGGTGGGGACAGTAAAGATGGTGCAGGGCAATTAGGAATGGGAAAAGAAATGATATTTTATTTTATTTTTTGTTGGAAAGACTAGATTTTTATCTTGGATTAATAAAAAATATGTTATTAATACTGAAAGAAAAATATTATCACATCATTAGCTTTTCACGTGGTTCATTTAAAATAGTAAGATGTTACCTGTAATTGATATTAATGTGTAGCACTGATGACGTGCCCTACTGTGAAAACACTTATGCTATTTAATAAATGAATCTAAAGAACAGATTAAGGCTGTTGTTAAAGGACAAGAAATGATATTTTAACTCAGGGACTCCAAATACACAAATCCCCAGCCTGCTGGGATGGGTTTGTAAAAGGGGCTGCGATGAACGGGCACCTGCTCCAGTCAGAATCTCAGCAGAAAGCAGACGGCACAACTCCAGGGCATAGCAAAGGCGGGCAGGGCTAGGGAAGCCAACTGGGGTCCCCAGGGCCACCGTGGGTGCCCCCCTCCCTGTGTCTGAAGGGGCAAGGAGGGAGGTAGGAGGTGCCACCCAGGAGCTGAGCCTTCAGCCCAATGGTGAAGCCAAATCACAGCAATGATCTGGCGGGGGGGGGGTCCCCAGAGCAAATACCCTCCCCTCCCCGCTCCTTGCAGCGCCTTGCATTAGCTACACCCAGTGGGGGTCAGAGAGCATGGGCCAGGATGATGTGGTTCATAAGATCACCTCATGGGCAGGCACTGGGCAGGGGGCAGGGGGCAGGGGGCAGGGGGCAGGTGGGGTCTGGAGTGCAAATGCAAAATGTAGAGCTCAACACTCCTGGCCAAAGCGCAGTTTAGGATTTCAAAGTCCCCTCCGCACCCCAGGGCAGGCTCCTGGATTGTTGCGTGTACCAGGTGCTGTCTCGGTGAGGACCCCTGCCCATCCAGGCAGAGCTAAGGTCTGGATAGAGGTGTGGTGATCTCTGGGCTCGTGCCTCCTGGGCCCTCACCCTGATCGGGGCCCCAGATATTAGGAAAACCAAGGAAAAGAAGAAGCAGGAGCCGGTGTCTCCCTAAAGCCTTCTGCAGCTTGTTTACACCACCGGTGAGAGGCAGCACCGGGGGTGCACCCAAATCACGGGGGAATAGAGGGGTGGTCACCCCCTTAGAAACTCCAGTCTCTGATCTGTCCCTTCATCACATGAAAGCTCCACTCGCCAGCACCAATGTCCCAGGCACGTTCCCTTTTGGTGTCCTTCCTGGACGTGTGAGCATGTGCTTGTGCACGTGTGTGTTTGTGCCTTGTGTGTGCAATGGTACGTGTGTGTGCATGCACTCATGTGTGTTGGGAAGGAGTCTGTCTAGTGGGGGGAGGGGAGCCCTGAACATTCCTTAGGAGTCAAGACTAACATTGTGGAGGGCACATTTGACAAGCTAGAATTAGCACGATGCAATGAAAAGTTAAGCTCTGGTCAGGGAAATCATTTTCAGCAAATATGACAACGAGATTATACACACGTTATGTGAAGGAGACCTACAAAATGAGCAAAAAGGTATAAAGAAGTGAGGAGATATTGCCCAAGGACCTGACTAGACAAGGACCCACATGTAAAAAGCTCTACAAAGAAAACCCAAACCCTACAGATAAGACTTGGTTCTGAGCAGTAAAGAAAGGATGGGGGGAAGGGGAAGCTGGGACGAAGTGAGAGAGTAGCATTGACATATATACACTACCAAATGTAAAATGGATGGCTAGTGGGAAGCAGCTGCATAGCACAGGGAGGTCAGCTGGGTGCTCTGTGACCACCTAGAGGGGTAGGATAGGGAGGGTGGGAGGGAGGCTCAAGAGGGAAGGGATAGGGGGATATATGTATACATATAGCTGATTCACTTTGTTATACAGCAGAAACTAACACAGCATTGTAAAGCAATTATACTCCAATAAAGATGTAAAAAAAAAAAGCAAACATAAAAGGATGGATGAGCATGCAGTGGAGAATGAGCAGGGTGCACTTACTAAATTGGAGATCTAAATATGAATATTAACCACCCATAATGTTCAGGGTGTGATGCGACACACACTCTCTATCAGGAGGAATAGAAATCCTTTCAGAAAACAGTTTGGAAAATTTGTTATCCTTGTCCCAGTAATACAGCTCCTAAGAATTTATCCTAAGGACAGAACCCTGAATAAGAAAAAAGCATATGAATGCTAATAAAGACACTAATTATAGCATTATTGATAGTAGTAAAAATGTAAACACATAGCCCCCTCTTGTAGGCATTTGGTTTAAGTATTTTCTGATTAATCACCTCAATAGGTGATTGAAATTAAGAAGACATGTAGCAATATGGAAAGTACTTTAGGTGTATTAACTCAACAGAACAGAACACAAAATTATTATCTACCACACGGTTATAAGTAGAGGAAATTTACACATGCAAATAGACTAGCTTGGAAAAAAGTGGAGAAATGAAAAGAGGCGCTGGGTCGGGATGGTGGTGCCACGGTCTAATTTTTCTCTTTTTAAACTTTTTGTACTGTACTTTAATTGTTGCCTGTGTAACATACTGTGTGTATATATATGTGTGTGTATGTGTATATATATATAGACACATAGTATATATCACAGTATAGATCTATATATAATAGTATATACATACATATTTACTGTGTATATATTTACATAGTATATATATATATTTACTATGTACTGTATAGTAAATACAGTAAATATGTGTATATGTATATGCTATGATATATATATACTATGACATATAGTATGTACATATGTACAGATATATACTAGGTACATGTATATATACAGTACATGCAGCATGTGTGTATGTATATAAATAAGAATCATACATCTGGGCACGGATCATTTGCCTTTTTCAACCATTTGCCCTTCCACCCCCGAATGTTCCCCACCCCGACCACGTGCACACGATGGGGAAGCAGCGGATTCATCGCAGTTACCTAGGAGCACCCCGGGGGGCAGCTGGGCCGAGGGGTCCTTCATCCAGTCGTCGTTGGCCAGTTCTATCACGGCGTCCACGTGCCGAACTTCAGTGCAGATCAAATCCCTCACTCTCGCCTCATCCCTGGCTTCCAGGGCTGACTTCAATCTCTTTACGAAATCCGAGTTGACCGGGTAATCGGGAAGGCAATCAGAGTTGGACATTGTGATGTCGTTTGTGTGTTGACCAAACTGCTCTTCTTCCCAACTGAGTCCAAAGTCAGCAGCTGGGCGGGGAGGGCTGCGGGCGTGTCTATAAATAGAAGAAACGTGGCTCCAGTTACAGCCCTGGGAACGGCCACCCGCCAGCAGTCCTCCCCACCCGCTTCCTCACAGGGAGAAGGGAATTAATCTCCCCAAGGCCTCACTTAAGGATCATTCTAGAAAGGGGGGCAGTAGACCTGTTTGTGAGTGGGAGGAGCAGAGGGGACAGCGTGTTTTTTAAAAAAAAGCTCTTGTAGGTACTGCTGATCAACATCTTCTTTTATCAAAGTGAGACTCTGTCCTGAAACTTGAAAATCCTTTTCCCGAGGCTGGGCTTGCAACCTCTGTTCTGTTGAAAGGAACATACTGTGACGTTCTACACCACGTATTCCTTCACTTCATCTAAAAAGAGAGTCTGGTTGACTATAAATTGGACATGCCTTGAAACTGAGAATGCAGGGAAATCTTTGGTTTCCAAATTCAGGATGGACTTGCTGGTCTCGAGAAGACAAAAGCATCACATAAGTGAACACAAAAAGTAACCGGAGTATTAGCAGCAGCCTCTGTACTTCTTAAGGCTGCTAACTTTGGCTTAAAGCACCCAATTCGATGCCCCGTGGAAGTGCAAAGCACTAATGTTGGTTTCTGTGCTTTCCTGCGGGGTAGTGGACTTTTTTTCCATAACCTCTGTCTCTAGTGGCCCTGTATCTCCCCACCCGGACCTGGGCACAAAACACAGCTGCTCCAGCAGCGCCTGTAGGCTGTAATGACCTGAGGGGCCCAGACTATGCCATTTAGCTTAAAAATTAATTTTTGGATATATTAAAATTGAAATACATTGAACATATAACACTGTGTAAGTTTGAGGTGCACATCATGTTGATTTGATGCATTTATATATTGTAACATGATTGCCATTGTAGTGTTAGCTAACACCTCTACCTTGTTGCAGAATTATGACTTCTTTTTTTGTGGTGGGGATAATTAAGTTTTCTTCCTGTCTTAGAAAGTTTGCTGTTCATAATACACTATTGTTGTCTATAGACACTATACTGTGCATTAGATCTCCAGGACTTATTTACCTGCTGGTTGCAAGTTTGTGCCCTTCAATGACATCTCTCCTCTTTCCTCACATAGCTTTATTTTTTTAAAGTTTAAAATTTGAAAAATTAAAAATAAATTGTAAATTGAGGTATGGTTGATTTATAGTGTTGTGTTATATTCTGGTGTACAGCAAAGTGATTCAGTTATACATATATATGTATATATATCACATAGCTTTTGTAGAGCCCTCTTCACCTTGTGTGCCAGTCTTGCTACCTCTTCCCTTTCTCACTTTGTCTTGTCTCCCTGTGTGATGGTTAGCTTTACGTGTGAATCTGGCTGGGCCACACTGCCCAGATTCTTGGTCAAACATATTCTGGATGCTCCTGTGAAGTTTGTTTGTTTTTTTAAAATTTTATTTATTTATTTATTTATTTATGGCTGTGTTGGGTCTTCGTTTCTGCGCGAGGGCTTTCTCTAGTTGCAGCAAGCGGGGGCCACTGTTCATCGCGGTGCGCGGGCCTCTCACTATCGCGGCCTCTCTTGTTGCGGAGCACAGGCTCCAGACGCGCAGGCTCAGTAGTTGTGGCTCACGGGCCTAGTCGCTCTGCGGCATGTGGGATCTTCCCAGACCAGGGCTCGAACCCGTGTCCCCTGCATTGGCAGGCGGATTCTCAACCACTGTGCTACCAGGGAAGCCCGTGTATTTTTTTTTTTTAACGAGATGATGATGTTTAATTTGCTGGACTTTGAGGAAAGCTGATGACCCTCCGTAACGTGGGTGGGCCTCATCCAATCAGTTGAAGGCCTTCCTAGAACAAAGACTGTTGTCCCCCAGGCAAGACGGAATACTGCCAGCAGACGGCCTTTGAACTAGAACTGCAATTCTTCCTTGGTCTCCAGCCTGCTGGCCTACACTGCAGGTTTTGGACTTGCTGGTTGCGACAATTGCGTGAGTTGATTTCTTAAGATAAATCATATATACCTTTATTGTAAGAATATATATATATGCACACACATCCTCTTGGTTCTGTTTCTCTGGAGAACCCTGAATGACACACCCCTCTCCTCTCAGCTCCTCTGCATGATTTTGCAGCTTCTCTTCCATACACTGATGCTTTTCCCAACGTGTCTGCATCTGCATTTGAGGAGCCAGCCCTGAAGTTACTACCTAATATTTGTTCTCCTTCCTCCTACCTAAGAGACCCTGGGTTTTCTTTGTTGTGACAATGTGCCTGGCCCCTGGTGATGAATCATGTTTATCTAAGTCAGTAACTTCCACCCTAGGCTCCTTGCTAGCTACTCTACGAATTAGCCTCCCTTGCAACCCAGTTCTGGCCAGTGAGGGCAGGCATGGTCTGCTCTGGTGCGTCTGGGAAGTTCTTTGCTCTCCTGATTGAAAGGGGAAGTAGTGGCTGGCATTTTTTTCCTTTCCTTTTCTTCTTTCCTTGAACATGGACATGATGTGTGGAGCTGTGGCAGCCAACTTACAGCCATGAGGTGATGGACATGAAATGAAGGCTCAACATACTCAGGTGAGTGGGACAGAAAGAGGGGACGAGATGGATGGTTCCTTGATGACATTTCTGAACCTTTGCCCCAGCTCCAGGCCGCCAACTGCCAGACTTCTTGCCTTTATTCCTTAAGTACTATTCATGTGTTTTCTGTGACTTGCAGCTCAAAGTATTCCTGGTTGATGTCGGTGAGTTCACTCTGCCTTTAAAATCATGGACACATTCTGGTTTCAGTCTCAAGAGATGCAGCAGACGTAGCTCAGCCTGTGACAAGAACATGAGTCAGCCCCCAGCTTTCTGTTCTTTGGTAGTTGAACTCTTGCCTTCCATGACAAAATCTCACGGTGTGTCGCAAGGACAGCAGCTGACCCCAGACTCCCCGAATATGGAGCAGTGGCATGACGGGCTAGGGTCAGCAGTGAGCAAGCAGCCAGGGCCACTTGAGGGGCTGCTGTTGGACCCTGATGGAGACATTCTTGGAATTGCTGGCAGTGGGGCTCTGCCTAGAAAGGAGGTATGAACTTTGTGGATTCAGACATTTGACTAACTTGCAGAGCGTGTGGTTGGCCTCTGGTTCTTTCTTTCAACCAAAGAATGATGGGTTTTGAAAGAGATTTTGAACCTGAATTTCCAAGCACAAATGCTTTGTAGCATCAGATGCCTTACATTTAGAAAGAAATTTGACACTAGCACGTTTGTGTCAATACAAAGAGAGGGAGGGTAGTGACCACAGGAAAATGATCAGAATTTGGGTAAGGTAATTTAAAGAAATAAACTGAGAATTATTAGAGATTGCTATCAAACTTCAAATCAGAAGGGAGCTAAAGATGAAGCACTTGTTAGGCAGATAATAAGATGACAAAGCCTCAAAATATGGCACTCACTGATCTTAATTACCAAGCTATCTGCTGGGTGTTTAATCAGTAGCACATATACTATGCTAATTATTCTGGCTAATTTTGTTATAATGTAATTCTTTATCAACCCTGCTATGTATAAATTAGGAATTGAAATGTAACTAACACAAATTATATTTAAGGCAACACGAATTTCTTTATTTCAGCGTGAAATCTTCTGATCTCTATTTCTTTGTCTTTCCTTTTTTGATTAGTTCATGGGACCCCCTACTGCCCACCCTGCCTCAGTCGCCCACTGGCTGAACAATCATTTGAGGAGGAAGGGATGCAGTATCAATATCTCCCCCTTAACTTCTTGGAAATCTTGTATTTGACTTTCTCCTTCACTGACTGTCCTTGAAGGTGCAGAATATATTTAAGCAATCAATAGCAGAGGGATCCTGGCTTTCTCTGAATCAGATAAAGGTCGCTTCATTGTTCTGCTTGGATGTTTAAATGCTCATCAGAGGGTACCATAATTCACAGATTTTCAGTGATATATTGTATGTGATTTACATCAAGTTATGTTTACAAACGTGTTTAGATGAGGACTGGTAACAGATCCTCATAGAAAAGCATAAACATTAGCTAGAATTCTTTTGCATCATGCAGTATGCATCCAATGAGCTTGGTATAGCTGTGCAGAGCCCAGTAGCACGCCTTCAGAGACCACCAGCCTTGGCACTTTTTCTCTGTCAATACTCTTGGTCTTGAACTAGTTTGCAGCAAGATAACAATGCCTGATGAATAAATGAATACAGTGTGGGTCTAATTTAGTCTCAGCCCCGTGTTAGGATGAAAATCAGTGAGTTGGTTGCCAATGGAGGGTCATGGTCTCGGAGAAATGGTCAGTCCCAGATACGCAGACCCCATTGTGACCTCAGGTCAGGGACAAACACCGGGCATATCCAGGTTAACTCAACGTGACTGTGGCATAATTCCACTGTGAAGTGGGTCCACTTCTGAGACTGGCTGCTTCTTTGAGCCTGAAAGGCCCCTGTTAGATCCTGAGGTCCTGGAGAGCTGCTCCCTCAACACACAGGTTCCCTGTAGGTCAGCCCCCAAGTGCTCTTGGCTCAAACCTCACCGTCCAATCCAGCTGTGGACCCTATCAGCTCGGGGCTGACCCGGGGCTCCCTTCCTGGCCGTGGTGTTTCCATCCACCTCTGGCTGTTCTCTCCTGTCTCCCGTTCCCGCAGTCCGGCTCTCCCAGTTCCCAGCTTCAGCAACTCAGATGTGTCTCCCTGGGGTCAGAAGGTTTTCAACTCAGTGGAAGATTTTTCTAAGTTCCTTTTTAGGGGTTCCTCATAGCTTTTCAGGCTTGACAATTTCAACCAAGACATATGTGTGGCGGGAAGGGCTCACCCATCAACCTGCTGGGCTGTGGGGAGCTGCTTTGTGAAGGGGCATTGTTACGTGGTCTTTATGGGCAGCAATTCATGCACCCAGAAAACAGAGGCCACTTTCATTTCCTTTGTGTCCTTGAAGGCTTGAAACAACGTGATGGCATGTGGGCACTAGCTAGATGTGATAAAAGCCCTTTACAACTCTTGCCTGTTTTTTTTTCTTCCTGTTAGGGGCATGATTTATGATGACACAAGGATGAAGTTATACAGCTGGAGATGTGGACATTTTCCATTAGTATAACCATCAAAGACAAAATAACAAACAAATGAGTTTCACTCAATAAACACATTTTTGAAGCATAGTTTAATTTAATTATTTATTTTTATTACTTTTTTATTGAAGTATAGTTGATTTACAATGTTTCAGGTGTACAGCAAAGTGATTCAGTTATACATGTCTATATCTGCATCTGTATCTGTATCTATTCTTTTTCAGATTCTTTTCCATTATAGGTTATTACAAGATATTGAATATAGTTCCCTGTGCTATACAGTAGGTCCCTGTTGTTTATTTTATATATAGTAGAATGTATCTGCTGATCCCAAATTCCTAATTTATTCCTGCCCCCCAATAAACACTTTTTGAGCCCTCATATATGCCAGGTACTCTTGATGTACTGAGAATATAGTATACTACATACAGTATACTGTATACTATATATACTATATACTATATATTGGGTACTTATTACATAGGTCCTCTTTTAAAGATATTGCACATGTAAACTCTCTTTCTCTCAACAATCCTGCGAGGCAGGGGCTATCATTATTACTATTTGGCAGATGGGGAAACTGACTAGTGAAGCAATCTCCTGGCGGTCACACAGCTGCTAAGTGGCAGAGCTAAGATGCAAATGCGAGCAGTTTAACTGTGCTCATTAGAACTGTGTGGCCATGCTTCTCGTTCAAACCCCCACTGGATCCAATTCTTCACTCTCTTCATCCGTTTCCTCCTCTTCCTTCTTTTCTATTTTGCTCTTTTTTCCAGATGCAGTCTTGTGGAAAAAGATGGGGAAGGCATGGGAGGGAAGAAAAGAGGTACTAGGGCTGAGGCAGGGACCAGGGATATTTGGAGGACTTTGGGAGAAAAGGCCTGGGAGCAGCTATGACGTATGTGGAATTGGATAAAGAAAGAAAGACAACTGCTTTGAAACCATCTGGGGTTGCTGGAGGGTGTTCCCCTAATCAAGACACTGTGCTGAGCCCAGACCACCAGGGTCATGACTTTTTTAAGAGTAATCCAGCTAATTACGGATATCACTGCCATTGACTGGGGGAGACAGTGCAGCACCCATCAGGCAAAATATTGTAAGGTGGAAAGTTTGCCTTCTGAGAGTTAAAAGTTAAAATCAACCTGATAGAGCAAAGCAGACTGTATACCCGTTGTCTGACCTTGACAACTTCAAGGATGCAGAAGCACAGTTTGTAATCTGCTTTCAAGTTTTAACTCCTCCCATCTTAGATAATCTTGGAAATATAGGAAAGGGAGAAAAATGGAGAGCTGTGTGTCTGGTTGAACTTAAGGCCGGAGTGCACCGTGACAGGAGTGTTGGGGAATTCCTGGGAGAAGTAGGGCAGGCAGGGCTGAGGAAGGGCTGCCCAGCTCGCCATGGGCTCACCATGGGTGTCAGTAGGAGAGGAGCCCTGGGGTGGGTGTGGGGTGGATCTTGCCTCTTCAGCAGTTTGGGGAAGAGCCCCGAGCCCCGTGGTACTCCCAGAGCGTCAGCATCTCGGGTCACACTCAGATCCCGATGGCCTCTAGTTTCAGTCGTGCATGTTTCAGAAAGGAGCATTGCACCAGCCATTCCAGAGGCTTATATATTAAAAGACGACAAGACAAACAAAAACCTGGAAAGAAACACTCTGCCCAGTGCTGAAGCTCCTGGCCGTGTCTGTGGCTAATTCTCTCCAAATCTATACAAACCTGTTAAATAGAAAAGTACCGTGTCTGTAAGGTTAAACTCTGTCTCTTCTCTTAGTCTGGGTCTGAAAACGTTTGACCTCAGACACACACAATCTATGATCTACCCAACTGTGGTGGGCAGCCTCGGAGATGGCCCTACTGACCTGCCCGTGATCTTCACACCCTGTGTCATCCGCTCCCCTTGAGCATGGACTTGGTGACTTGCTTCTAATGGATATGATACAGCAGAGGGGATGGATTGTCACTTTGGAGATTAGGTTATAAAAAGACTGCAGCTTCTCTTCTGGATGCTCTCTTTCTCTCCCTTTTGAATTGCTCATCCTGGGGGAAGCCAGCTTCCATGTGATGAGGCGGCACCGTGGAGGGATCCAGGTGAGTGAACTTGAAAGTGGATATTCTGAGGCTGCCAGCAGTCAGTGAAGGGGTCTGGCAGTGGAACTGCCAGCCTAGCTGAGTCTTGACATGACTGCAACCTCATGAGAGGCTTTGAGTTAGAACCACCCACCTGAGCCATGCCTGCATTCCTGAGCCACAGGAACTGAACAATTGTAAGTGCTTGTTGCTTTAAGCCATTAGGTTTTGGGGGTAATTTGTTATGAAGTAATACATAATTATTCCACCACCTGAACTACCTTTTTAAGAAAGCCATGGACCTCATTCTTCCCTCTCTCGTTCTCTCCTTCCTCACTCAAGGATAAACCGACATGAACTCTGATTCAGAACCACAGAAGGATGGATTATTTTGAGTCATCAGAGCAAATGTCTCTTTATGAACGAGAGTTGCTGCAAGAAACAAGAGAAAATTTGAGAAAATCTCTGATTTATGTTGCCACTGAGAATCTAGGTGAACATTATGTCCACGGAAAAGGAACGACAGGAGATCAAGGAAGATTGCTCTGAGATGAAAACCATTACTTCAAGTTTTAAAATGCAATTGACACAGTGATTGGAGATTGCAGAAAATCAAATCAGTGATTTAAGACCGGACAGAGAAAATTTCTCATACTCAGAGTATAAAAGGGACAAAAAGATGCACGTAAAGAAAAGTAACATTGAGGACAGATTCAGGAAATT
The DNA here is from genome assembly GCF_009873245.2 of Balaenoptera musculus. Lineage (NCBI taxonomy): Eukaryota > Metazoa > Chordata > Mammalia > Artiodactyla > Balaenopteridae > Balaenoptera > Balaenoptera musculus. Next base: position 109,007,819 of record NC_045791.1, read on the forward strand.
CATTACATCTTAGGAGAAATAGGAGCAGAGAGACTATAACATGTAAACAAGGAAATAATAAAGGTAAGTTCTTCTGTGGAATGAATTGTGTCCCCCACTAAATTTATATGTTGAAGCCCTCCCCCCCCCATGTGACTCTGGTGGGGATGGAGCCTTTAAACAAGCGGCTTAGGTTAAATGAGGTCATAAGTGGGGAGGGGGGGCTGATCTGATAAAGCTGGTGTCCTTATAGAAGAACCACCAGAGACCCCTCTCCCTGGGCACACAGAGGGAAGGCCATGTGAGCACAGGGCGAGGTGGTGGTTGCCTATAAGCCAAGAGCAGAAGCCTCAGAATGAAACCTAGTTTGTCAGCACCTTGATCTTGGACTTCCCAGCCTCCAAAACTGTGAGAAATAAATTTGTTTTTAAGCCACATTGTCTATGCTATTTTATTATGGTAGCCCATAACAAAAATGGGCTATGGTAAGTCTCCTGAGCTGAAGAATGTCTTCTCTCCAAATCAAAGCTCTCTTTAAGCACCCTTAAAGATTAAAAATTGTCTTTAAAGTATCCTTCAAGAGATTCTTTGAAAAGATAGAAACATACCTGAACATATTCTGATGACATTTTGGTATTTCAAGGATAAAGGAACAGCCCTCATAAGTTTACTGTAGGAAAGCCACATTACCTAATTGATAGCAGTTTTCTTTATATAATAAGGTGGCACAAAGCAACGGAATAATGCCCACAAAGTTTTTTGCAGGGGGAGAAATATACTATAACCCAAGAACTCCATTCTCAGCCAATCTAATGTTCATGTGTGGGGAATCAGAATGAGATCTTCAGTCATGAAAGGACTTGGAAAATATTTCACAGACATCATCTCTTGAGAAAAAATGGGGAAAGATATTTGCAAAATGTAAAACAGACAAAGTGTTCACCTTCAGATAAAGAATTCTTACAAATCAATTAGAAAAAGGGAGACAACCAAGTAGAAAAATGGACAAGAGACTTGAGTGGATACTTCACAAAATAGGATATCCAAATAACAATACATAAATGTAAGGGGCTTATTCTCATTAGCCAACTGAGAAATACAAATTAAAGCCCCACTAAAATGCAACTACACTGCCACCAGAATGCCTACAATTTGATTTTGATGATTTGGGGCAATGCAGATTTCCAAAACCTACTAGGGCATAAACCGGTACAACCACTTTGGAAAATTGAGATTATTTACTCAAGTTGAAGGCAAACACATCTAGTTACAAAAATATCTCCCTCCCAGGTAAATGCTCAACAGAAATGTGTGCACATTCCCACTAAAAGTCATGTTCAGGAATGTTCATAACAGCATTGTTCCTAATACCTCAAACTAGAAACAATCCGATTGTCTATTAACAGTAGAATGGATAAATAAATGGTGTTCCTACAATGGAAAAGACACAGTGATGAAGGGAAATGTACTACAGTTGCCTGCAACAGTGCTTGACTCTCACAAACATAGTGTTGAATAAATGAAAGTTGCCTGACACAAAAGAGTGAATTCCGTATGACATCATTTATGTAAAGATTAAAAAATGGGTGAGGGACTTCCCTGGTGGTGCAGTGCTTAAGAATTTGCCTGTCAATGCAGGGGACACGGGTTCGAGCCCTGATCCGGGAAGATCCCACGTGCCATGGAGCAGCTAAGCCCGTGCACCACAACTACTGAGCCTGCGCTCTAGCCCCTGCGAGCCACAACTACTGAAGCCCGTGCTCCTAGAGCCCTGCTCAGCAACAAGAGAAGCCACTGCAATGAGAAGCCTGCACACCACAATGAAGAGTAGCCCCTGCTCACCACAACTAGAGAAAGTCCGCGCAGAAACAAAGACCCAACGCAGCCAAAAATAAATAAATAAATAAATAAATAAATAAATAAATAAATAAATAAATAAATAAATTTATTTTAAAAATGGGCAAAAGTAAATTACAGGAAACAAAGTCAAAATAGTGATTGCCTTTTCAGAAGAGGGAGAAATTGGGAGATTTCACGTAGTGTTTTACTTCTTGAACTGGTGGTTACAGGGGTGTTAGTGATGATTCATTGAGCAGTTGTGTGTGTGTGTGTGTGTGTGTGTGTGTGTGTGTGATGTTCTCTGTATATATCTTAAACTTCATAATATAAAAAAGATAAAAACAGACTGTTTCAAAGAAAAAAGCAACTGAAACAGAAACCAGACAGAAATATTCTGAGGAGCTTTTGTTGAGAGCTTCTTCAAACTTTGAAACCAAAAAAAGACCTGATCTGGGGGAGGTGGGGGACGGGTGGAGGAATCCCCTAGACAGATGATGAGCAAGACCTTCCACTGCTAACCCCAGGAGGCTCCATGGGGACTGACCCAGGGTAGGAGGGTCCCTTAGCTCACCTTCCAGACCCCGTGTATCAAAGGTCAGCCTGTCAGCCAATGAGCCCCTGGTTGGATGATATTTGGTGTCCCCAAGATTGTCCAGTCCTTCTGTTCTTCCCCTCAGTCACTTGTCACTTGTGGTAAACTCACCCTTAGTGGGCTGGGTACTCACAAGCCCACTGAAAAGAGAACTCCTACAAATCAATTAGAAAAAGGCAGGCAGCCCAGTAGAAAAATGGGCAAGAGACTTGCAGTTGGATAATGGTGTGAAGGAAAACACTTATGGACCAAGATACAGCTGGAGAGAAATCAGTGGGAAATTGCCCAGTGTCTTGGGCAGGGTAGATGTGCCGCCCACTATTATATGATAAATACATAGATGTAGCAGATACATATTGCACTTTGTAGCATGTAAATCAAAAACACACAGTCTTTTCAAATGTCCGTGTTGCATGGACATGTGTTCATATCCTAGGCTGTACAGAAAATATTAATAAATTTCCAATGAAATGTATTTATGTTCTCTGACTGCAAGCGAATAAAATGAAAATGTAGCAATAGCCTTCGATAGGCAAAAAATCATCAAAGCACTTGGATATTAAAAACAAGCAAAAGTACTTTTTATGAACAACTCATAGGTTATAGGAGAAATCAAATCAGTGATAAGAAATTGTTTCAGATGAATTACAGTGAGGGCACTGCATAACAAATGTTATGGAAGGTGGCCAATGTTATCCTCAAGAAAATTCATAGCCTTCAATGCTTCTGTTATGAAACAAGAAAGAAGGAAGATAAAGGAATTAAACATTCATCTCAGCACAGAGAAAGTAATATAAAAATAAAACCAAGAAAGCAAGAAGGTAGAAACAATACATTTAGAAAATAATGAAATGAATAATTTAAAAAAGTTAAGATGATTTAAAAATTCAACATTATTTTGAAAAAAGACATGAAAAAATCTCTAGCAAGATCAGTAAAAAGCCGGCCTTCCCTGGTGGCACAGTAGTTAAGAATCCGCCTGTCAATGCATGAGACACGGGTTCGAGCCCTGGTCCAGGAAGATCCCACATGCCGTGGAGCAACTAAGCCCAGGAACCACAACTACTGAGCCTGCGCTCTAGAGCCCACGCACCACAACTACTGAAGTCCGCGTGCCTAGAGCCTGTGCTCCGCAACAAGAGAAGCCACTGCAGTGAGAAGCCCATGCACCGCAACAAAGAGTAGCCCCCGCTCGCCGCAACTAGAGAAAGCCTGTGAGCAGCAACAGAGACCCAAAGCAGACAAAAATAAATTAATTTAAAAAATTAAAAAAAAAAAGATCAGTAAAAAGCCAAGAGAATAGGCACAAATACATAACCTTAAGGGAAAAGAGGCTATAACTAGATAAGGAATAGAACTTTAAATCTTTAAGAAAATATGTTTTAATTTGTCTGAAAGTCTTAATGGGATGAGTGATTTTTCAGGAAAATAAAAAGAAACAAAAACGAAATAAGGAAGGAGTAGAAAACCACAGTACATCAATTTTGTCGACAAAAGTAAAAAAAAAGTCAAAGAAATATTCACAAAAAGCCAAAATAAAACATAACAAACATAATAGCAATCATAGCAATAATAACAAACAAAGCTAGATCAATATCAATTACAAATATAATTGCAAAAATTCTATGTAAAACATCAACAAATCAAATACAGCAATGTGTTAAAAGAATAATACATATGACCAAGTAGAGTTTGTTGTAGGATTGCCAAATTTGTTTAGTTTTTTTAAAAAAAATCTACTAATATATTTTATCTCATAATATGCCAAAGGAGAAAACAATATGATCATCTCAACTGGTACTAAAATAATATTTTATAACATCTAACATATTGCGTATTAAAACTTCTAGTAAACTAGATCAAAAAAATACTTTGTTACATGATAGAGATTATCTTTCTAAAATTAACAACCAACCTCATATTTAATGCTGAAACAGATTATTTTGACAAGAACAAAACAGGCAAGCCAACCCTGTATTATTATGTCTTCCATGTATCAGTTTGGAATCAATTGAGGGGAGGCATCAGACAGATGGGGCTCATAGTGTCAGCTTCACTACTGATAAAGCCAACTGAAGTAGGTGGCTTTAGAGCTGAAGCCAGAGGAGCTTGCTAGCAATCCCCGAATTAGGCAATGTACACAGTCCCTGACAGCTCTGACCCTCCTTTCCCCACCCACACCCAACACGGACTGACACTTCCCAAGAAGCAGAGAGACCCAGAGTACGCTCTCCTCAGATACGCAGATCCCAAATGAATCTAGAAGTGGCTAAGCCATGCAAGCAAATTCTTTCTCCCAGAGATACCAATAAAGTACTCCCAGAGTGAAAGGTATGAGATCAGAAGGAGGCCAGAAGCATCACACAAGTACAAGTTTTGGTGTATGGAAGCATGAGGCCAAGGTGAGCTCTAACAATATTCTACACCCTTCAAGAAGTTCGCCAGTGTGTGGTAAGTCAGGAAAAGAAATAAGAACAACAAGTATTATAAAAAATCAAAATGAGCAACGATTATCTGCAAATGATACAGTTATTTGGAAAATCCAAGCGAATCAACTGAAAAAATATTAGAACTTATAAAAATGTTCAGTAAGCTAGCCTATGTCCCTCCCCAAATAAAAAAAATTAATGGCTTTTCTATATACCAGCAAAGTTAGAAAATTGGGCAAGGTGTAGAGGAGAGAATCCTGGAAAAATAAATTCACATCAATGTTCAGGAAATTCAATAAAAGAAGAAAGTTGAGAGAAAATCTGCCTCACCAGAGAGCAAAACACAGGGTAGAGCACCAATAATTCTTCCAGGTGCGTTAGCAGCAAAAGCTTCCATGGAAGATCAATGGAAGACGGTAGGAAGCTTGGAAACAGAATTAATAAATAGGTTTAGATTATGAAATATTGGCATTTAATTCACCAGGAAGGGAAGGATTTTCAATAACTGGAGTTGGGGTAGCTGAAAAAATAAAAAGTGAAATCTGTAGTATTATGCACCAAAAGAAGACCCAGAGGATTAAAAAAATAAAATACTGAAAATAAAATCATATTATCACTAAAGGAGAATATAAATACATGTTTTTATGATCTTGGGCTGAAGAAGAGCTCCCTAAATATTAGAACAAAGACAGAATCTAGAAGATAGATTTGCTCAAATAAGCAATTTGAAACTTCTAAATATAAAAAAGCCCTAAAAACAAATGGTAAGAGCACTTGTGAGAAATATTTCAGAGGATTGAAACTTCACATGTAAAGGGCTTCTTACTGTTCAATAAGCACAACTCCAAGTCTCCAGTGGCAACAGGGGCCAAGGACGTTCATGGCCATCTCACAAAAAAGAATAAAAATACCAATAAATCTCTTAAAGTGATGTTAAACTTCACTAGTATTCAGAGAAATGCAAATTAAAACCAGATGTTAAATTGACAAATCTTTAAAAATGTGCATGTTTGTGTGCTGAGGTGACTTTAGGGAAAGGGGTATTTACATACATTTCTGGCAGATATACAATTACCAGAGGGCAGCATGCTATGGCATGATTTTATTTTCGGTAAAGCATATATGAAATTAAGCTTGGAGAAAGATTGGAAGGACGGATTCCAAACGTTAACGGTGGTTATCTCTAAATGAATATTTTTAAAAATCTGTATTTTCTCAGTTTTCTGCAATAAAATGATACTTTTGTAAGTATCCTGAGAAAGTACCCCCCCCCCCAAAAGAATACACATATGAGAATAGTTTAGAAAACTTTGAGGAATGTGTAAAAGATGGAATTTCCCTAGAAGGTAGAAAGCAACAATGATTAGTGGTGTGGTACGGGTGTAGGGAATAACAGACCCATGGAGCAGAGGAGATGGTCAGAACTAGTTCTCAGTGGATGCTGGAGCTAAAAATTGTTGAAGCTGAAAAACTATCATTTGGAGGATTGCAAGCCATTTCTGTGGTGGGGTTTTTCTTTGGGAGGGACTACTTGATGTACCTCTGCAAGTTGGCAAAAACCCAAATATCCAATTAACAGGGAATTGGCTGAATAAATTATGGTACATTGATTCAATGGAGTTCTACAGAGCCACGGAAATCTGTGACGATAGAATATTTAATGGTATGGAAATTTGTTTACAGTTGATTTTAAGTGAAAATCTGGTTTCAAAGCTGAATGCATGTTGTGATCCAATATTTGTAAACAAACAAAAAAACCAACCCTGTATTTATTTATTTAAAGATTTGAAGGATGTATTTTATTTTACTCTGTTCACTTACCTACATTATATTTTTTCTATAATGAGCATCTACATCTTTTATAAGAGAACACATAATAGATATAGTTTCCATAAAAATGTAAAAAAGGATAGAATGGTTTTCAGGTTAGCAAGACTCAGTTATAAAATGACTAAATGAACCAATATATCCAAGACAAAGTCAATTAGGCAAAATGCTTACAGGGGTCTTCTGTTAAAGGGAAAAGACCTCTGGGCTCTGGACTCCAAATGGTAAAGACCCACAGGAAAAACCATCTATTTTGTGAGAAGGAAGCTTGAGGCCGCCCTGGCCAGTGCCATGACGTACCTGAATCATTTTACTAGCTCTCTAGATTTATTATAAGGAATCGGCTTGCATGATTATGGAGGCTGAGAAGTCCCATCATCTCTGTAAGCTGGAGACCCAGGAAAGCCAGTGGGGTAGCTCCAGCCTGAGTCCAAAGGCCCAAGAACCGGGAGAACCAGTGATATAAGTTCTAGTCCAAGGGAAGGAAAAGACCAATGTCCCAGCCCAGACAGGCAGAGAGAACAAATTGTCCCTTCCTCTGCCTTCTTGTTCTATTTGGGTCCTCAATAGATTGGATGAGTCCCACCCACATTGGGAGGGCATTGGCTTTACTCAGTCTTCCAATTCCAATGCCAATTTTACCTGGAAACACCCTCACACACACACCTAGAAATAATCTTTAACCAGATACCTGAACACTCTGTGGCCCAGTCAAATTGACACATAAAATTAACCATTCCAGTGATAAGCCTGTAATTGTGTGAGGTGGCAGAGATTTGAGCATGTTTATCTTCTACGAGGTATAAAGCTTATAGAGAGAGAACTATTGTAAGTACTGCAGAAAGTGGAATAAGTGATGGAGCACACGGGCTGTCACCAGGTTGAGCTGGGGGCCCTGGCCTCTAGCGGAAGCAGGAGCGCACCTGACGCTAGAGGGAAGCAGAAAGGCACAGGTGCCCCAAAGACAGAGGTAAGGTTGTCCCCAGGTCCAGAAGAGCGAGGGAGGAGGGCTAGTGGTGTCTTTTCTTTGAAATGAGGGTCAAAGTCATTTGCTGAGGGGTGGGAGAGATGATTGGGGTAAAGAGCTTGAACACAGCAGTGAAAACTGGAAATATCTGGTGTGGCTGACAGGTGAGATAGCTGACTAGGAGCAGAGAGGAAATCTGTGTACGGCATCAAGAGCCTGTGAATTTTAGTGGCATTTGCAGCAGGGGAAGCTTCGTGCTTTAAGCATATCACACGTCTTACTGTTCTCTGAGCTACCACAAAGGGTTAAGGAGAAACAGGGCCTGTCTTTCATTTACCCTTAATCCAAAAGAATCACCTTCGTGAGCCCCTATTGTAGGCTACAAAGGCTTGTAGAACAAGGTGTCTGGTTCCAGGACCAACTGGATAAGAAGACATAATGAGGAACTTAATCAGCTTGGCCATCAGCGGTGGTGGTGGGGAGAAGACTTCTTGTTGTAGTCACCAGAGAATTCATGGGCAGGCGGTTTTTGAATTGAGTCTTAAGGAATGGGCAGAATTTTGTTAGGTAAAAAGGTTCCCTCCCAGATGTAGAGAAGAAAGTGAGCAAAGGGATATGGAGGGACCAGCAGCTGTGTAGACCCGGCCAGCAGGAGTGGAAGTGATGCCATGGGAAGGGGACATGGTCAGCATGCAAGGTCTTAAATGCCACGGATGCCCAACTCTTCGAATTTTTTGGAGGCAGCTTATGAAATGACCAGGGTGGCATTTTAGGAAGATTAATTTGCCATAGTTTATAGAGAAGAAAGGGGGTGCCTAGGAATAGGGAGAAGGTTCCAGGGTCACAGACATCTAAGAAGAGTGGCTAATGAGTGGCAAACCAATGCGATTAAACAATCCATGTGATTCTGCATCGAAACTTCTAATTTTAAATCCAGCACCCTAATTAAGCATAAATTATTTTGCCATTCAAATGTATTCTGGCTTGAAGCTCCCTCTCCGTTGGTGGTGAGAGGGGAGGAGGGAGGAGGGGAAGTAACCACAAGTCAACAATCAGAATTATCTCTAGTTTCTACTCAACAGTTCCGAGGGCATGCAGCCATTCCCCACGTATCTTATCTTCAAATGGTGCTCGCCATTTGCTATCCCGGCCGATTTCTGCCTTCTCTGGGAGTTTGCCATTCCTGGATGAGGCCTGTGTTCTCAGGCAGTGATTGGTTCTTAGTCTGGCTCCCTCAGCCCTCCCCAGGTCTTTAGCCTGCAGGGTCCAGCTGGAGTAGAGTCTGGAAGGGTTCAGTGGTCTCCATGTACAGCGTAAATGAGAAGTCCAGTGTCACCAGGAAGAATTTCCAGGCACCACCCAAGGTCATCTAGGACACTCAAGGAGCTGGATGTCCACATCCAGCTGGGCAGGGAAATGAGCACCACCACTGAACCTCTGTGGGTGGTCCACACTGTCCCACGGGGAAAGCTGGGAGGAATCAAAAGAAGGAACACAGAAAGGAGGGGATGCTGTTTTCAAACAGACATGTAAGAGCAGCCCAGGTGTTTGAGAAGGTGTGGTTCTGCAGAGATGTCATGTCCCCTCAGGCCGATGGGCCATGGGGCTAATCCATCATGCACTGGTAATCCCATCACCTCGCCTGTCCTCGCAGCCAGACAACACTATCACTGGGGGGGAGGAACGTGTGCCTGGGAAGAGGAGAGGGCTCACCCTTCTGGTACCTTGCCAGATGGCCTGGAGTGGCAGGGACCCAGACCAGGGTAACTCTCCTTGAGTGGGAGTCTGTCACCGCTGAGTTTGGGACCACCCATATGTGGAGGTCAGGATGAAATAGAGAGTCATCACATGTAACAAGTCTGCGCTCAATGCCTTCTCTGTTCCCTGACACTGTAAGACGTTGGAGAGTCGAGACAGAAAAGCCACATAATCCCTCCTCTCTAGGCTTTATATGATGGTTGACAAGACAACTACACAACTAATTACAAATCTAGAAATATTTTTAATGCACTGTGTCAAAGGCAAGGGTGAGCGAACACTGGGGGGAAGGGAGGGAGAGAGTCATGCAGATATGGGAGCAAAGAGCTTTCCAGGCCAACAGAACAGCAGGTGCAAATTCCCCGAGCAAGGAACAGGCAAGGTGTGTCTGGGAAGAGCCAGGCTGCCACTGGGCTGGAGTGAGACCGAGCGTGGATGGGGGGCTAAGTCATGGAAGGACTTAACGGTCATTGTAAGGATGTTGAATCTCTGCTCGGGGAAATGGAAAGTTATTGGAGCGGAGGGATGACTCACCTTCCTTAGTTGCTGTGCTCAGGGAGGGCTGCAGGGGACAAGGGTAGGACCAGGGAGACAGCTAGAAAGTTATCACAACAATTCAGGTGAGCACGGATGGCTTGGACCAGGGCAGTAGCCATGGATGAGATGAGACGAAGTGGGACTCTGGGTACATTCTGAAGATGGAAGAGTCAGGATTTCCTGATGGAACAGATGGGCCAGTGAGAGGAAGAGGAGTCAAGGGTGAATGGAGAGTTTTGCGGGCTGAGCAATTAGAGAATGGAGTTTCCAGGCACTGAGCCGGGGGAGACTTGGGGAGAAACAGGTTTTGGGGGGAAACCAGAGTTCGATTTTGGACCTAAGTTTCAGTTGTCCATTATAGACCCAAGGAGGGCGTTGAGTTGGCAGTTGGAGATACATCCACCATCTTTGGTCTGAGAAAAAGATCCAGGCAAGAGATAGGAACTTGGGAGTCATCAGCATTTGGAAGATACTTGGGACCTTTCGATGGGATATTATCCAGGGAGCGAATGATGTTAGGAAAGAGAAGTCAAGGACTGGGCATCTGGGATAAGAAGACAAGGAGGAAAGTAGGGAGACGTGTTTGACTGACAGGAAAGCTGCCTCGGGGAGTTGTGAGGGGAGGAGATGCTGTCTGGGGGTGGAGAGCCTCGAGCCCCGGGCTGAGGGGTCGTCCTTGATCTAGTTCATTCCAGTCTTTGGGGTACTTTGCTACCTGGCCAATGAGCACATCTGTCCACGAAGGCTGCTAAATCACCCCTGGAATGAATTGCAAAAGATAGTGCCAGGTTACCAGGTTTCCACCTGGGGATTCACACATAACCAGGGAAAGTGAATCAGTCAACCTCCCACAAAAGAAGAAATTGCCCTGACATGGATATTAAAAAAAAAAACTCAACTTTTCTGAGGTATAATTTATATACGATTCCCTCATTTTAACTATATAATGAATTTTTTGACAAATGTATTCAGTCAAGTCACCACACTACAGTTGAGACAGAGAACATTTTCATCGCCCCAAAAACTCAGGTGGAAATGAGAAAACTTCCTCACCAGCCCTGACCCACTGCCTCAGACTAGTTTTGCGTGATGTGCTGGCAACTTGGTGCAGCTTAAAGCCCAAGGAGCCCGACACCAGCTTAGCAGTTCACAACAATTCTGAATCTAAGCAGTGCAGAAACAAGCGGCTTATTTCATCACCTGAACCTCACATGGAGTACCTTGCTTACCAGGTCTGGTTCAGGAAAGCTCCCCACGGTGAATCCAAAGAGGTCGACAACCCTTGTGGAAGGATGGGCTTGGCCCCTTTGGATTGCGTACGCTTTACGCCCACACTGTCCAGGTGTTTGGCTCTGTTTTGACTGACCTCGGCCCCTCCCCACTCGAGGTATAGTTGGAAATCCTCCCCTGGCTGGAGGAGAGGCTCACGTCCAGGGCTCCCGGACCAGCACAGGCCACCCTGGGGAGCTGGGTGAGGCTGATTTAGGGATGCTGAGAAATCCACTCGCAGCCCCTCCATCCATTCCCCCCGGGAGGAGGACCAGCGGCGGGGAGAGGAGTGGGAGAGGTGACCTCCCGGCAGTGGTCACTCACAGAACTGCCCACAGGGGTTTCTCTCCAGGGTGGGCCCCCCAGCAAATGGGTGCTGAGCCCAGGCCACCCAGCAGGGGGCAGCAGAGGCCAGATGCCCGTCCTGCTAACCCACCACCTGGTCCACTCACAGCCCGGCTCAGAGGACTATAGCTAACCCCTGGTAGGAGTGACTTTCATGATGGTGACAGGGCACAGCCCTCAGGATGCTGTACGGCCACTTGTGAAGGAGGAGCGGGGTTAGCAGCGAGAGCTGGGACCACAGGGAACTGGGATTTACATTCAGTCACCTTGAGGTTGGGCAACACCCCTTGCCATCTCAGTCTTTGGAGCTGGTCTGGGTCAGCATCTTCCAGCCACGTGCCCTGTGGGTTAATTGATTTTTCTGTGCCTTAGTTGTCTCATCCACAAGATGGGAGGGACACGGCACTTTCTTGTGCATTGATATATGAACGGTGTGGCCCCGAGGCAGGGGCGCAGTCAATGTTCCTATTTTGATTATCTGAATGTCGTTCGGTGAGGCGTCAATGTGGCACCCTGAGTGTACAGTATCAGGACCCCGTGACCGTGGGCGTGACCTTTGTGAGGGCAGGACTTTCTCCCTCTTCCCTGCAGAGGACGGTGGATCTATTTGCTGACAGCTCACGTGCCTGACACAGGTGAGAAGTCAGGCGTTTTTCTCCCAGGGCTCTTTGATTGTAATAACGACCTCGCCGGGGGTCTAGACGGTGTGATAAACGAAGCACAAAAAGTCCAAAGCTGGATGGAGGACAGAGGGCAGTGGCCTGGGTCTGTCCCTTCCTGTTGTCATGTGGGATCTCTTTCTCCATTTGGGCTTGGAGTAAACCATCTTTAGGGTCCATTCCAGCTTGCAAGACTTTGATATCTGCACAAAGTTAATGCTTAGAATCCCCCAAGGCAGAGTCCACCAAGTATGGTGAAGATAAGAAAAAACCAGCAAATCTCTCCTCTGCCAACAAGACCTGAATTTCCATTAAATTTCTGTTCCAAAGCCGGTTTTTCCTGCTGTTCTGAACGGCAGAGGAGTGTTGCCAGTGGACCTAATCAAGCTGGACCCAACTGCTGGCAAATAGGAGAATAGTCTTTGCTTCCTAAGGTAATGAGAACCAGTTGCCAGGTTGTTACACTTTGTTCTTTCCTGGAGGTTTGGGGAATCAAAACAAGGCTGCTTCTGAACAGACCTGGATAGTCCCTGGGAAGGTGAGATCAAAGTGTGCCTGAAAGTAAAGAACCCATCTTTTCTTTTCCTTTTTAAAAAAAGTGTGGGAAAATATACATTACATGAAATTTGCCCTTTTAACCATTTCTAAGTGTGTAGTTCAGTGGCTTCAAGTACATACACATCATTTGGTCAATCATCACCACCGTCCTCTCCAGAAACTGAAACTCTGTCCCCATTAAACACCAGCTTCCCAATCTCCTTCCCCCCAGCCCTTGGCAACCACCCTTACACTTGCTGCCTCTATGACTTTGACTCCTCTGGGGACCTCATAGAAGTGGGATCATACACAATTTGTCCTTTGGTGACTTGCTTGTTTCATTTAGCTTAATGTCTTCAAGGTTCATGCATGTTGTAGCCTGTGTCAGAATTCCCTTCCTTTTAAAAACTGAGTTCCACTGTATATATAGACCACGTTTTGTTTATCCCTTCATCCATCAGTGGGCACTTGGGTTGCTTCCATCTCTGTGGCTACTGTGAATAATGCTGCTGTGAATACGGGTGCCCATGCAATGAGCCCGCCCTGCGCCTTGCTTTCACTGTGGACCCCCTACCCCTGCTCAGAGGGGCTGCAGGAGTTCCTGTTCCCAGCCCTGGGACTTCTCTCAAACAAAAGCAACTCTGATCTATTTACTTTCTGGAATGCCCAGGTATCTTCCAGAATGCTGCAACACAGAGCAGAGAAGAAATGATTGTGGTCTGCAATATTGGAAGCCAGGGGCTCCCTAATGTCCATTTTCCACCAAAATAGAATCTTAATACGCCGCTTACAGCACCATGTATTAGAATCAGCACTGGGTATTGATTCAGACCACCCGGTGGTCTGAATCCTAATGGAGACTCTAAGACCCGTTAGCCCAAGTATGAATACGCCACCCCCCTTCAAATAAGAACAGACATTAACTTGCTGAAGAGCATTGTACAGAAATATTCTTCTGGAGCCTTCTGAAGTCTGGCAGAAACTACTGGGGCTTTGGCTTCTGTGTTTGGATGCTCTTCCCGACAATGATTGTTTAATAAATTCAGCTGATTTTTATGGCTGTTTCTGCAGGTCTTCCCATGAATGTTTGAGGATGCACATCCCCCCACTTTTTTTTGGTCAGGGATGCGTGCTTCCTATTCCTCTAAAAGCAGCACTGAGTTTTTTAGTCAATCAAATCTAGTTAAAAGGAGGGAAAGTGGGCAAAAGACATGAAGAGGTATTTCACCGAAGAGGAGATCCAGATGGCAAATAAGCACACAAAAAAATGTTCGGCGTGAGTAGTCATCAGGGAAATGCAAGTTAAAAAAAAAAGGACAGTGAGATATCTCTGCACACCTATCAGAATGGCTAAAATAAAAAATAGCGACAACACCAAATGCTGACCAGGATGCAGAGAAACTGGATGTCTCACCCATTGCTGCTGAGAATGTAACATGGTGCTGCCACTCTGGAAAACAGTTTGACAGTTTCTTATAAAACCAAACACGTGATTTTCATAGACTCAGAAATTTCACTCCTGGGAATTTATTCCAGAGAAATGAAAACTTGTGTTCACACAAAAACCTGTACACAAATATTCATAGCAGCTTTTTTGGGTAATAAGCCCCAACTCAAAAAACCCAAATACAAATATTTTCTTACATTCTGTGGGTTGTCTTTTCAGTTCCCTATTTTTAAAAAGATATTTTAAATGCATTTGTGTGTCTACTTTGAAAGCCACAGAAAAGCAGCAAAATGTAAAGTCATAACTTCTGAAAATTTAGATTCTTAGACCTGAGAATGAGCTGTGAACTAGTCAGATGACCAGTTTTAGGGACAAAGAAACTGAGGTTTGGGCAGATTGAGTTTTGCCAAAGGTCTGTACACACCCATTGGTGACAAAACTGAGCTTGTACCGGGGTCTTCTTCCCTGTTCTGTGTTCTTTATTCTCACTTTTTTTTTCTTTTTTCTTTTGTTTCTTTGGATAAAGCATAGATTGACTTTCATTTCTTACTAATTTAAGGAAGTTCCTTTTGCCGATAATACTTAGGGTTTTTCTATCAGTGGGAAGACTTTTGAAATGCTTTTCTATGTCTATTCCTTTATGCAAACAATGCTTTGCTTCCTGTCAGGCCTAAAATCAAAGGCTCCCAAAGTATTTTCCACTTGTGTTTTAGTGACTTCATTGAATTTTCACATAAGCACACATGACTTTGACCTGTAAGGACTAATTCCTGGAACTTTGTGTTAACATGTTTTGGTACATCTACATTTTAACAAAGACCATTGGTTTCTTACCTTTTGAAAATCAGAGAAAATTGTGGGCATTGTTGCCATGAGACAAATGGCCAAATGGCCACGTGAATGGATGACATTTAGGGGCCCCTGGGACAAGTATACAACATGAGTCCTGCCTAATGGATTTGCCCATCCTTGTCTGGCTTGTCCTGTCTGGTGGCATCTGCAGGTGTGATGGATTTGCTCCCTGACGGCAGAAACTCAAGGGTGATGGTTCCATGTGGTCCCTTGGTTGGCTCATTTCAAGCGTACCAAACATGGGTGCTCAGGCACCATTTTCTCTGACTTGCCTTCTTCCTGATTTCCAGCGTGTAAGTAGTGTCTAGAACAAAACTGCTGAAAATTTATGTACATTTGAGTCACCTGGGGATGTGATAAACTGCAGATTCTGATTCCCTAGGTCTGGGGTGGAGCCCAAGATGCTCTATTCCTAAGGAAGTTTTCAGGCACCAGCTGCATCAGTATCATCCGAGAGCTTGTCAGAAATGCAGAATCTTGGACCCCAATCCTGACCCACAGATAAGGAACCTGCATGTTAACAAGCTCCTTGGGAGATCCAAGTGCACATCCAACATGAAGAGGGGCTGCTCAGGGATGCAGAACCCTGAGCTGCTGGTGACAATCCACAGACAGCACCTGCACTGAGATTCTGCCAGGAGCCTGCCTGGTACCCAGGCAGGTTCTTTGAGATCAATCTGGATCTTTCATGCTTTTTCCTTTCAGGCCAACTTGATGACCCACCATTGCTCCCTCCTTCTTCCCTTCCTCTCCCTGGTGGTCTTCCTAGTTAATAGGCATCTGTTTTGTACAGTGGACCTTCTCCCCATCTTACAAGCTGTATTCTCACTAAAATCCCAGGGGCTCAGGCACAGATGGGGTCTGGCAGGCAGGGTCTGAGGACATTTTATTGACCTGCAGATGCCCTCAGGCATCCTGGAGGCGGCCACGTGACAGCAGCGTCCCTCCCCTTCGCGGAAGTCGGGGCCTGGGCTAGGGGGCAATGTGCAGGGAGAGAGGCCATTTGGCTCATAGAAACTTAGGCGAGTTTATTGACCTAATAATGCCAGCAGGACAGCTGGGTGAAACCACCGTGGTGTCCCCAACTTGTCTCCAAGAAACCAACTTTCAAGGAAGTTTTATTGGCCCCAATATACCATCTCCTCCATTCTCCTGGTTTGGCTTCCTCTTATCTCCAAGACAATCTCCATTCCACTGGGATTCACCAAGGCAACAGGGAGGAAGGCTTTGAAAAATGCATTCTGTTCAAAGGACCTTAGCTCTTCCCTCCGCCATCAGTGGAAGTCATTAGGATTTAACATTTATATACATCAGCTGAGATGTGTGTGTGTGTGTGTGTGTGTGTATGTGCCTCTGGATATGGCAGCGATGGTGGTTTGTAGTTGTATTCTAATGTAATTGGCCAAGGCAAACAGAAAATAATGGGCAAACACAGATTTATTTAGCTTTGGGCACGGCTTGTGGAATCTGCAATTCTGATAAGGAGAGAAGAAGGGGCAGATGCCAAGTTTTCTACTCTTTTGCATTTCGTCCAAATCCATTTGACTATTAAGCCTGCCTGGTTAATATCACACTTCTTTGCAGCTTTAACTCACTACTATTACTCTGTGTGTCAATTATCAGAGAAGTGAAAACAAGTTACATCCCCTTCCTCACTGCATAACCCCTCCCATCCTGCACCCCATTTTCTCCACCATTACAACTTATACCCCTGTGACAAAGTGGGGGCATCTTTAAGGGGGATGGGGGAGTGAGCTTGCAGGGGAGTCTGCACTTGACCGTCACAGCTGTTTGTCCTCAAAGGTGGGTCTTGTCCTCTCCCCACCTTGTGCATGCAGGGCTGCCCACTTGAAGCAGGACAGTCCCTTAGTGTGTTTGGACTCAAGGGGAGACATTTAGATGGATTCATCCATTCCTGGATTCTCTGTGCTAAAGATTTGTTTCTTCTGTGTCTAGTGTGGGCATAGCCCCTGTAGAGCACCCGTCTCAAGCATCTCCTCTGCATCCTGAGGTCACCAGTCATGAGAGCACGTGGGAGGGTACAGCACCGCCCAGGAGGTAGGAGGAGGTACAGGTAGAGGCTGGTTAGTGCAGGTCTCTGCCCCTTCAGCCAGCTGCCCTGTACAGCATGCTCCATTTTTTTGAGGGACTCCTGCTAAAACGCTCTTTTAGAGCATATTTTTAAGTGAAGTGTCAAGATGGTGACTTCCTATCCCTTGTAGTCTGAAGCTCCTCTCCCCATCACTTCATTTTTGAAAAAAATTTGTTTCATTTTTGAAAGAACACTTAACATGAGATCTACCTTTCTAAAGCACACAATATAGCCTTGTTGACTATAGTTACAATGCTGTGCACCACATCTCTAGAGCTTATCCATGTTGCTTCACTGAAATTTACATCCATTGATTAGCAGCTCCCCATTTCCCCCTCCCCCACCCTTTGCCTCGTTTTGATGCAAATTCAGATGTTTGCCAGCAATCCCACCTAGCACTGGCAGCAGTGCCATCCTCTGCGACCATCACAAGCAGGGTTAAGGTGTGCACACAGCCCAGCTCCCGGCAGCAATCTTCTGGGGAGCCGCTTTCCAGAGACGTCCATCCGCCAGTGAGTGCAGGGAATGGGAATCTGACTGAAGAACTTTTCCTGCTCTGCTCTCAAGGTATTTGGAGTTTATTTCAACCCTTTCCTGACAATGGCTTCCTTGCCCCTTGCCCCTTTGTGTCTGGTGTGGCAGGAGGCGCTGGATCTTTTCCACACACGGCAGCACAGGTGTCATGGCCCGCCTGCTTTCCCATTGGCAAGTGACCTCAGAGAGGGTGGAACCATGGCAGCGCTGGGGCCCCTCTGAAGGCATCTACAGATATGAATGATTCAGGGAATGTCTCCAGTGAGGGCTGGTTCTCCCGACCTTGCTCACATCTGCCTTTGGCCAGTTTCTATGATGACAGAAATGGTTGACAGGCATCCTTTGCTGGGGGTGTCCATGACCCAGGCTGGGACCTCACCCCTGGAGGCCACGGCCCTGTAGTCTATGATTTTCACTCCCCTCTACTTTCTACTTTTTGTGTAGATGGAACTTTGACCCAGCTGGGCCACTTTTGAGAATCTATCAAGCAGAAATAGATGAGGCACTGAACAAAGCTCTGTGTGAGATGACATTTGTTGTGGCATGACTGTTATGGCCCAGATGGTCAGCTGTGGTCAGCTGATGATAATACTGCTGAGATAAAGAATATGCCATTCAGCTGCAGGGGGGACGGCCGGCAGCAGTCTTCAGGATCCATCTTTTAAGGCAAAGTCGTGGTCTTCCCGGGCAGATCCTGGCCAGTGATAATGATCCAAAGAAGAAGTTAGTGACTGATGACCAGGTGAAACACACAAGGAGGACTCCGGAATCTTACTTGTACTGTTTCCTATCAGACAGGCAAGGGCTTGGCTGGGACCACAGGACCAGGCACAGTCAGCTGAGGCCACAGCAACTCTGTGCTCCAAGTTTCCCCCGGCGGCCAGGATCCACCTCGAGCCCAAGTCCATGCAGCGCTCAGTCAGCTCACACTTGAGAACCACCTTCATCATGAGGTTGATAGATGCCTGTGCCTTGCACAAAATAGGACTAGAGGAATTGCCGGTTCACTAAGTGTCTCTTCTCACTCATGGTCACTCTTTCCTCCCTTTTCGACATGTACTTGTGCATCCCCCAAATGTTCCATGGTCCCAAGGAAGGGACAGCCCTGTGATGGACATTTCCTGTGAGCATATGCAGAATGGATGAGATGTCAGGGACAAGCAGAGGTGTGGAGACCCCCCCAAGCAGACAAACAATGGGCATTCATTAAATATCTGTACATTTACTTACTGGAGATGGTAGAATAGCTTATATTCTATTAGTAAACAAAGATACTTATTCATAAGATGACTTGCCGCCATCTTTACATTTAGAATAAGATTCCCGATGTGTCCTGGATGTAACAGAGCACGCTCCCAACCTGGAACTGACCAAGAGCGGTGCTTGCAAATCCCCACTTGAGGGCACTGTGGTCCCAGTGTTGTTCTGGTGTCCCTTTCAACTGGAACCCTGGGCAAGGGCCTGACTGGTCCAGCTCTTCATCAAACGCTCAATGTGCTCCTTGAGGAACAGGAGAAGTTTCCATTCTCGTCAAGGACAAAGGCCTTGAGTCAAGTGACTGGCTAGTCTGTGCTGGCTTTGCACAGAGAGCATTGGATGTCCTTGGCCATTGGAGAAGCGATGCCAGTCTCTGCAGGGGCAGTGAGTTCCCTGCTGCCATCCATTCATGGGTGACTGTCCCAGTTTGATTCCATATTGGTGGGAGAGAGGCTGGGTTCACCTTCCTCACAGAGCCGAGGATCTGGGGTGGAGTGCCCCTTGGTGCCCAGCCTTGGAAACCAAGCTCATGAAGTAACAGTAGAATCTGGTGTGGTCTGATTGTCATCTTAGTGTTAGCTGACCTATCATTCTTCCCCTTCCCAGGACCAGGAGAGAAGGCAGGAATGGGCTTCACCGAGGTCAAATGTAGCCCCAATCCAGATCTGGAGCATTTGGAGGATGGCGCAGGCCAGTCCGTAGGTGCAGACTGAGCCTAGACCGCCCTGCAGCTCTTCCCTCACTGGACACAGCACCACCGTGCTCCAGGGACAAACACAAAACCTCTGGCATTCCAGGTCTTATCAGCTCATTATCATAAGCATTATTTAATCCTGGCAACACAATAATCCCTTCCCTGTGTATGTATTATGCAAGATTCAAAGTCACTTGATGCCATGAGGAAAGTAAAAAGACTCTCTGCATAGGGCAGAAATAATTTGCAAGACCAACTTGGGGTAGAGGGTTCTCAAATGAACTCCAGTGGTCTGACAGCTTTCAGAGGGCCAGGCAGGCACCCCCTTTGAAGAGCTGCGTAACAAAAGGCCCTGGCTAGGGGCATTATAATTTGCTCCAACCAGTTCCAAAGGACTCCTATTTTCAATGATGTAAAGAGAAATACTAATGTCACAGGACGTGGGCATTGTGCTTGGTATAAGTACACACACAAAAGCTAAGCGAGGGTATTTTGGATGTCTTGTTGGGGAGGATGTAATTAAATTTACCTTCGAGAACACTTTGAAGTCTGTGGCTCACTGTTTTATATAAAGATAACGTTCCCCATCAGCTCATCTGTCAGTTGTAGAATTCTCGCAAATTGGGAAAGTTGCTGAGGCAGAATCAATGTTTCCACTTGGAGTAAAATTATCTTTCAGGAGGCAGGATGTCATCCCTGCTCTGGCTGTTTGAGTCAAGCACGATGGTCGCCTGGGGGTGACATGCTGTCTTCAGTGAGCTGTGGGAGCTCCCAGGACTGGGTGTAAGTCTGGGCTCCGAGCATGGCAGCCCCGTGTGTGCCACGGGGAGACTGAGGTTTCTGGGTGGCATCAGCTTCTGTTCAGGCCCAGCCCCGCTAGGGTACCACCCAATGAGACCTCCCCACTGCTGAGCCCCATAAACATGGGAGCCTGGCTGGTGGGGAAAGCGCCACATCTCACTGGGTGGACGGCATTGGAAGTGGCCCATGTGCGCCACACCCAGTGCAGAAGCGCTGCAAGTGGGCTTCTTTTTTAAAATTTTTTATTTATTTATTTTTTATTGAAGTATAGTTGATCTGCAGTATCGTGTTAGTTTCAGGTGTACAGTACAGTGATTCAGTTATTTATATACATATATATATATATAATTCAGTTATTTTTATATATATTCTTTTTCAGATTCTTTTCCCTTATAGGTTATTACAAAATATCTAGTAGAATTCCCTGTGCTATACAGCAGGTCCTTGTTGTTTATCTATTTTATATATAGTTGTGTGTATATGTTAATCCCAAACTCTTAATTTATCCCTCTCCGCCCCTTTCCCCTTTGGTAACCATCAGTTTATTTTCTATGTCTGAGTCACTTTCTGTTTTGTAAATAAGTTCATCTGTGTCTTTTTTTTTTTTTTTAAGATTCCACATGTAAGCGATATCATATGATACTTGTCTTTCTCTGTCTGGCTTACTTCACTAAGTATGACAATCTCTAGGTCCATCCATGTTGCTGCAAATGGCATTATTTCCTTCTTTTTATAACTGAGTAATATTCCATTGTATATAACACCACATCTTTATCCATTCATCTGTCGATGTACATCTATGCAAGTGGGCTTCTAAGGGGCTGACAACACCTCCCCTTCCTATCCTGGACTGTACCTTTGCTCTACTTGTGTCATAACTCAATAAAAACACAAATGCGCATCCCCTCTTACGGATATTCACATTTTGGTAAAAGACTATTGGAAAGTTTTCTTTCAGAAGAACAACTCTCTAAAGGCAATTTCAGGTAGTCAGAGAGCAAGTATCAATGGGATTGTCCAGAAGGGAATATTCATTTATCTTTAGTGTTTTTGCTTGGAAGTAGCAAACGTTCTTGAATTCATACACTTGAGTCCACAATTTAAAAATTGGAGGTAACTTTTCATGTTTCCATTTGTGGTAGAGGCTGGGCATACAGCTTTCCTATATTCCTCCCCCTCTCCTGCTCTTGAGCGTGGCCGTGTGACTGCATAGTGACCAAGGATATAGACCTGATGTGTACACTGTTGCAGGCCTGGCCCCTAAAACCTTTCCACTGGTTCTCTCTGCTCTCCTCCACCCCGATAAGCTCTCAGGGGCTTCGCACAATAGCAGCTTCTCGGCCTTTCGGAGTCCACTTAAAGGTGAGGGAGGACTTCTCCCTGGATTCATCCAGGCTGTCACTTTGCTCCTCTGGTGCTGTACGTTCTAGTGTAGCTTGGGGGAGGATGGAAAACAGATGGATGTCTACCATGTCAGGTGACGGTAAATAAAGCGTGGGTAATACAACATGAAGCAAGACAGGAGGACAGAGGGGCAGGGTGGGCACTATTGTTGGAGATGGAGTTGACCCCGAAGCGGGGCCAGCAAGATGCTTGGCTGGTGCCAAGAGCTGGCCGGCGCCTGGAGGATGCAGAAGCAGCCGAACTCCCCACGGGGCCACCTGAGCGGTGCTGATGCAGCCTGAGGTCGTCAGACGCCAACGGTCAAAGATGAAAGTTGTCCCTGCTCTCCAAGATGAGGGCCACCTCTGACCACACAGGGCTCCAGCCCTAAGGCTGTAGCTCTGGGACATAAAATAAGCCAGGATGCTCAGAGAATCACGTGCGGAGTGAGAGCACGCCAGCTCTGACCTCCAGCTGTTTACTTTCTTCATCAGCACGGGGTCTGCTTCTCTCAGCATAAAACCCTCGGCGCTATGCTCCATTTGCTGTGTGATGTTGAACATTCAGCTGCAGGTAGAGGACTTTGCCCTGTGGTATTTTGGGTGCTTTCTCAGGCATGTGGCTGGATCCCAACTGCTTAGGAGGCAGGGTGAACCTGGTCCTGGTCCTCTTATCACAAATGACCCTGATGACTGTCGTGGATTAAGGCTTACAGATCCCTCATCTCTGGAATGCTTCTGTCCTAAGGGCAGTAGGAACTCAGAGCTAGAAGGATCCTTGTGGGGTTCACCCCAGGTCTTTTATAGATGAGGATACGAACATGGCTCCCTGGGGGCCCCCAGGATAGGCCCCACATCACCCTGCGTTCAGTTTCCCTCCCACTCCTCCGAGTTGACTGTGTGGCCTGGTGGTGTCGGGGAGCAGCTCTTTGTGACTCTGGGAAGACTGTTAACCTTTCTGATCCCCACCTGGAAAGTAGGGAGTCTGGTTTCGGTTTGCCGTGGATGCACTCGTAGCCTCTCCTGGGCTGCCCTCCTGCCCTTCCTGCTCCACGTGCAGCTGGGAGCCGCGGGGGTCCATGTCAGCCTTTCCTGCCGCAGCTGGGGTCTCCGCGACTCCCTCCCTCGAGGCGCAGGAAGCGGATGTTTTCACGAAGCACTCGCTCAGTGTAGACAGTAAACACACAGCTCCGAGCCCAGTAGCACCTGTGGGGACATCTCCCCAATTTGCTACTCCCCAGTGCCCACTCCTCCTCTGGGGGGAGGCCTGAGGCTCAGGGATGCGAGGGTCACGGGCATCTGCCATCGGCCCTGCTAAGGAAATGGGGGCTGCAGGAGGGGGATGTGCATATAGCATGTGTGTACATGTGTGTATGCACGTGAACACATGCATGTGTGTAGTGTGTGTATAGCATGTGTGTATGTGCATGTATGCATGTGAACATGTGCATGTGTGTAGTGTGTATAGCATGTGTACATGCATGTATGCATGTGAACATGTGCACGTGTGGGGTGTGTATAGCATGTGTGTACATGTGTATGCATGTGAACATGTGCATGTGTGTAGTGTGCATGTGTGTAGTGTGTATGTGTATGCATGTGAACATGTGCATGTGTGTACATGTGTGTATGCATGTGAACGTGTGCATGTGTGTGGGTGTGTGCATAGCATGTATGTACATGTGTGTATGCATGTGGACGTGTGCATATGTGTGTGTATGTGTTTATAAGTGTGGGGTGTGTATATATGCGTGTATCTGTGCATGTGTGTTTATATGTCTGTTGGTGTGTTTGTGTGTGTGGGCCTGTGTGTGTGTGGGGCATGTGTGTTTCTGTGTGCAGTGTGAATGTGTGTGTGTCTGTGTGGCTGGACGGGCCCGAGGTCACCCAGCTCATTTGTGCATTTGGACTCAGCCCAGCTCAGCCTACGGTGCTTTCCAAGAAGCCACGACCCTCCTCCCAGACACTGGCTGACCTCCCTCCAGGCGGGGAGACACCTGAGGACGGGTCGGAGTGAGGCTACCCAAGGGCTCTAGAGACGGAGCAGGGGCATCCCAGAGGGGTGACGGAGGTCTACCAGACCCCCAAACTGGCCCTCAACAAGGGAAACAGAGCCAAGTGAAATGGTTGGGGATGGAGGGTGAGGTGAGACCCTGCAGACAGTCTCCTGGCTTCTCACAGGACCGTGCACCCTGGCCCTGGGGATGCAGGAGCGTCCCCCCTCCCCTCCCCCACCCCACCTTCATCGCAGTGCTGTGTTGTCATCTCCCCTGTAGCGCAAGCTCTGCGGTCATGGAACAGCAAGCGGTGCTCACGGAGACCTCACTTGGTGCCGGCCGCTGTGCTGGGTGCACGGGTCATAGCTGGGGTCACTGTTCACAGCAGCCCGGCAGGGTGGAGACCAACTGCCCGCCTGGTGAGAACATGGAGGGTGCAGGGCCAGGAAGGGCGAGAGCTGGGGAGCCTGGGCTTGGGTCAGTCAAGGCCTTTGCTCTAAGCCACCAGAATTGACTGCAGGGACCAAATTGCTAAGATGCTTAATCCCTAGGCCAAGAGGAGGAGCGAGGCGCTGTGTCTGTCTGCCGTGTGGAGGAACCGGGTGAGCTGGCTGAAGAGAGCGTCATCCCACTACAGTCCAGTGCGCGGGGTAGGGGAGCGGGGGGTAGAGGCCAAAACTCCCGGAGGCCGACTCCCGGCCTCCCGTTTGCCTCCCAAAGCCCCATATGAAAAGTGCACTGCGGAATGTCTATGAGGCAATAAACCCGTACTGAGTACATCCCATGTGCTGGGGGCCCGAAATACACTGTCTTAGGTAGTTATATGGGCACTAAGTGTGGCCGTTTTGAAGAGGAAAGGAATCAGACCTGCCAGGTACTCGTGGAGTCTCAGCTTCTCCATCCGGAAAACGCTCCTGCAGGGATGAAGCCAGGCGGCTGGAAGCCGGATCCCTTAGACGAGGTCCTAGGTCGGGTGCCCGGTGCCCACACCCCTTGTGCAGATCTGGTCACACACATTCATCGCACAACCGTTTCATTGATGTCCCTTCCCCCACTAGACTGCAAAGCAGCTCCCCTGGGCATCTCGGTGTCTGGCACGTAGAAGGCGTTCAATAAAAGACTTGGAGAGTGAACCCCACACCACTGCAACGCTGCAGCCGTGTCTTCTAGTGACCCGGGATGGTTAAGGGGACCACGCGTTGGCGAATGAGTGATTCTAATGGTGGGGATCTCAGGTGCTTGGAGACACATATTTTGGGTCAAGCTCCCTCTGATTTTCCAAACCTCACTGTTGAGGTAGCTGCCAGCTTGGTTCCAAGCCCATTGGTCTTTCGTGGCTCCTTTGCTTTCGTTAGCATCACCCATGCCTCCCTTAAATTAAAATCTTCAGACCTGCGAGGACATCAGAAGCCAGTTCTCTCAGTTGTTTGGGTCCCACAATGTCTTTAGTGGCTGAAAATAGTGTCACTCTTTGAAATAGCCCTGTGACACCGACCACCATTACTGTCTTCGCATCACACATGGATGGAGGATTAGGAAGAGCCTCAAAAGCAGCTTCTTCAGCGTTAGGGGTCTTAAACTTGCTAGTTCTGGACGGAGCTGTTTGTTTAAGGCCAGATGGTCTCAAGAACATCTTCGAAGGAACGCCGTGTTAGCCCGCAGTGGTTCTGGACCCGGAACCTGCTGGTTCCTCAGGGTAGGCAGAGGGTAGAGCCACCGAAAGCTTTAATTCCGCTTTAATCAGATTGCATTCCACAGATGCTCCCTTAATGAGGGTTAATGACATTAATTACTGTCCCCTTCATTTCAGAACACACTCCAGAGGAGCTAATTGTCGCATAATGACCCTGGAACAGCTCCGGCCCCAGCGGAACTCCCAGGAAGGGTCTGTTTCCCTTTCTTTCCCCCAGTCCCTCTGCCCTTCCACCCCACACACTCTCTCATTTGCTTTCCCCCCGTCAGGGCTGTCATGTCTCCTGTCTCTGCGTCAGATAAGAATGGGTGTTGTAGCACATGGCGGCATCGCTCTCCCAGGGGGACCTGGATTTTAAACGTGGATTGCTGACAGGCTCACAGTTTGACGAGCTGCCCGGTGGATGATGACGTCATGAGCATCCCCCTGCAGGACGGGTGGGTGAGCGCCTGGTACCCTGGCAAGAGTGACCCGAATTAAAAACGCATGGCTAGGGACTTCCCTGGTGGCGCAGTGGATAAGACTCCGGGCTCCCAATGCAGGGGGCTCAGGTTCCATCCCTGGTCAGGGAACTAGATCACACATGCATGCCACAACTAAGAGTTCACGTGCCACAACTAAGGAGCCCATGAGCAGCAACTAAGGAGCCCGGCTGCCACAACTAAGACCCAGCGCAACCAAATAAATAAATAAATAAATATTTAAAAAAATAAATAAAGGGACTTGTCCCAACAGGATAAAAACCTTAAAAAACTGAAAAAATGAAAGTGCATGGCCAATCTGACCCAATAACTTCTATTTTTATTGAAGTATAGTTGATTTGCAATGTTGTGTTAATTTTTGCTGTACAGCAAAGTGATTTATCACAGAATATTGAGTATAGTTCCCTGTGCTATAGAGTAGGACCTTGTTGTCTATCCATCCTATATATAATAGTTTGCGTCTGATAACCCCAGCCTCCCACCCCATCCCTCTCCCTCCCCTCTCCCCCTTGGCAACCACAAGTCTGTTCTCTATGTCTGTGAGTCTGTTTCATAGATAAGTTCATTTGTGTCATATTTTAGACTCCACATGTAAGTGATAACATGTGATATTTGTCTTTCTGATTTACTTCGCTTAGTATGATAATCTGTAGTTAATAATCCATGTTGCTGTAAATGGCATTATTTCATCCTTTTTAATGGCTGCATAGCATTCCATTGCCATAACTTCTTTTTTAGGGATTTATCCTACAGATCTTTCTCCTGTACATGTCCACACAGAAGAACGTACAAAGGTATTCACTGTAGCACTGATGGAATAGCAAAGGGTGGACACGATCTAAATGTCTGACCAAGAGTGGACTGGTCAGATGAATTATGCTATACCCACCAAGTGGGTGTTATGCAGCTAATATAAAATGAGGCCAATCTGTGTGTGCTGATATGAAACAATACCCAATGTATATTATTAAGTGAAAAGAGCAAGGGGGTGGAACAATATATGTGCTACGTTACCATTTGTATAAAAAAAGTGAAATATATTTTTGTGAGTATATGTGCAGAAATCTACCCATCCCCTGGCACACACACAGAGCAGGAGGCCATGGTACAAATACCATAAAGTGCTGGGCTATAGCTTGTCAGGCTCTTGCGCAGTTTGCAGTGACCTACAAGGGGGCCCACTCTGTGCAGAGTTGAGGGCACCTGTGAGCTGGGCAAAGCCGGCTGGGGTGGGAGGACATAGTGGTTCTTGGTAACCAGGTGGGGCTGGCTGATGGGAGCCACGTGGAACGGAGTGAAAACCTAGCACTGGAAAGGGCAGGGAGTCACAGTTTGTGAGAAAACAGAGGGGCCAGTGGAGATCATGTCTCAGTGTGAACGTGCCATGAGAGAGTGAGCCCATAGGGACGATATTTAGACCATCTTTACCAATTTTTAAGACTCAAAGTTACTCCAAAGCTGCACTGTTCAATATGCTAGGCACTCTAGCCACATGTGGCCATTTAAATTTTTTTATTTTTTAATTTTCTATTGAAGTATACTTGATTTACAATGTTATGTTAGTTTCAGGTGAACAGTAAAGTGATTCAGATATATATATATATATATATATATATATATATATATATATATATATATATATATATATATATATATTCTTTTTCATATTCTTTTCCATTATGGGTTATTACAAGATATTGAATACAGTTAGTTCCCTGTGCTACACAGTAGGTCCTTGCTGTTTATCTGTTTTATATATAGTAGTGTGTATCTGTTAATCCCAAACTCCTAACATCCTCCCACCTCCCCCTTTGGTAACCATAAGTTTGTTTTCTATGTTTGTGGGTCTATTTCATTTTTTATGAATTAATTAGTAATTGTTTAGTAAGCTTTACCTACACAGGTTTGTATGAGTTCTGAAAAGTGTGCTTATCACAGTCAGACCAAGTTAAAAGGTGTTGCCCACCATTAACATTTTCATAACGCTTATTCCTTTACAATCATGATTTTCATTGCTTTACAATCCAGATCCTATTATTTTGCAATGAACACCAAACCCTAGAGCCTTGGAGCTCTCATCTTGGGTCGAAACCAAGAGTCTGCTCCTGTGACATGTGAAAGAAAGGGTCTCCGTGGACCACCCTGGAGAGACGAACATTTCACTGCTCTCTGAGCTTAGGATGGGGAGTCCGCCCACCTCTCAGGCCACTTTGAGCCTTGGCCAGACACAGTCTGGGGTGGGTAAGGGGGAGGGCAGACAGACAGTCTGCAGAAATTGGGGTTCCTTTGGTATGAGAAGGCAAATCTATGGCGGGGCACTGGGAAAGTGGAGCTTGTTCAACAGGACAGACTCTGAGGGATGGTTTTCCAGTTTGTACAGAGCACATGCAGAGCACGGGGGCCTGGGGCTGTCTCTTTCTGTCCTAATTTGTGTTCATGTCCTGTACAGACACAGGCTGAGGGGTATGTGCTGGTGGCCAGAAGACAGCTGGGAACCACGGGTAGTTTTGGGCATTAAAGATCTAACCCACTGAAAATCCCAGGAAAGCCTGGAGATCTAGCTTGGTCTACGGAGTAGGAGATTGTAGAACTTTCTGTGGTGTAACCAAAAACTGCCCAATAGTTCATTTGAATTAAATTCCAATAAATTTATCCCACCTCAATTTGTTTCCTTCCTTTGATTGTGTTCTCACCACAATTTAGAAGGGGGTTACTTACAATATGCCACCAAGTAACCTTTCATATTCTTACAAAATTGAAATTTATCTTTTGACCCTCACCTTTCTATTCTTTAATCTTTCTCTTTCTTAGTATTTCTTACTTCTTTATTTAGAGTTTCTCTTCTCCTATTTTCACCCCCTTTTTGGGTCGTAGTTTTCATCTAGCCATTGGCCTGCCAGCGCTCCAGTGCTTCTCAAGAGCAGGAACCCAGGAATTAAGAGGCAATGACTTAGTCCCAATGTTCCAAATATTAGCTGTGGGACCCTGGGCCTTAGTTTCCCCATCTTCAAAGTCAGAAGATTGAAAGCGTTCATTTAAAAGATCCTTTTTAGCTCCAGAAACCAAATTACTGAGTCAGTCCAAGAAAAAGTTTTTACTCCATTATATAGAATATATGAATAGAGCAAAGAATTAATTTATTAAAATATGTGCGAGATAATATACAGATTATTAATATAAAGCTAGTAGTACCGATGACTGAATTTACTAGTTGCCAGATTATTTTCTAACTATCAAAATTTAAATTTAGCAACTAGTACCGATGAGATGACGTGTCCAACTGGGATAGATCGTGGAGTGTGTGAAGAGTGAGTTTTGCTTATATACAAACTTTATATAGATTAAGAAATAATCACAAGCTCTAGAAACACTTGTTATGCACAACTAACTTGGTGGTCAGCCTACAAAGATCTAACTGAGAGAGGGCAGGGCTGGTGGACGTAGGGCATCAGTGTGGGTCTTCAGACAGGCAATGGTCAATCTCCTCCCTGGAGAGTCGGGCCCACCTCCATCCCTGGCTCCTCAGAGAGGCATTACTTTTTCTTTTTCTCCTTTTTCCCTTTCTTCTCCTTCTCTTTTCCTTTGTCCTTTTCATCATTTTCTTTGTTATCTCCTTTTAATGCCAAGGCTCGCTTTTTACCCATAGGGGTCTTGGCGTACCAGTCCTGAAATCGAACAGACGTTCAGGAAAATATCAAAATGATGTGAATTCACTAGTATGCCCTTAAAAATAAAGAAAAGCTCACTGAACGGAAGGGGGCAAGAAGCCATTAAATGTTGGGCATTTCGTGTATGTTCAATACAAATTCTTTCTACGTGGGTTACCAACCTCTATTTCTATACAATTTGAAACTTCTATCTCAAGGAGTTAACAGTTAAGGAGGATCACTGGCCAGATCTAACCAACGACCCTTCCCAACTAAGTCACCTGACTTCCTGGGAATCTTGCTCTATCCCGAAGGTGTGGGTTTTCTTGGTAATGTGAATGGCTCCCCATGGTTCAGACAAGGCCACCAGCAGCTGGACTGAGGGATACTGTTAAAAACATGGCAGAAATACTGGAGCCAAAATACCCCAAAGCACTTAATGATTGCAACTGGCCCTGTGATGACATTTTTCTCAACTTTCACATTTATTTGAAATCTGAGAAACACTTTGGTTTACAAGCTCTGTGGTTATAACATTTCATTAAATGACTATGCTACAAGTTATTTATCAATTCTCCCATTAACGGACATATAGGTCATTTCCAATATTTTGTTATTATGAACCGTGTTGAAATTCACAATTTTTATATCTCCTTATACACAAATGAGAAAACTTCTCTGGGGCATATACACAGAAATAGAATTCCTGGGTTGTAGGTCATGAGCATCTTCAATTTTATTTGATATTTCCAAACTGCACTCTGAAGTGTGTGAGTAGGACACTATCTCAGTCTTTGTGTGTCTTAAAGTGTCTTTATTTTTTCTGATCTCTTGGATGTTAGTTTAGCTGGATATAAATTTTAGGTAGACAGTTATTTTTCCTCAGCACTTTGCAGATATACTCTCACTTTCTTCTGGTGTCTATTTTTGCCAAGGAGACGTCTGATCTCCCAATTGCTTCTTTGCAGGTAATCTGGTATCTTAAGACTGGCTTGTTGCCTTGTTCTTAGGTTCACAATAATGCATGTAGGTGTAGATTTGTTTCATGTGTTCTGCTGGTCATGTGGAGTTTGTTTTTAACCTAAGAAGTCACGTCTTTAATTAAGGAAAATTCTCAGCAAGTATCTCTTCAAATAATTGTTTCTCTGACATTTCTTCTCTTCTTCTAGAACTGCTGTTAGTTGGGTGTCAGTGTCTTCAAAGGTTCTTACTTGCAGTTTATAGGTTTTATGTTTTTATTTTTCTATGTTGCCTTCTGGGGGGAGCTCCCCAGGACCATCCTCCAGTCTGATAATTTGCTCTTTGACCATGTCTAGTCTAGTGTTCACACCTCTTTTATTTTTTGGCTTTTTATGTTACGTACCTTATGTTTCATTTCAAAGCTTTCTTTTTGTGATTTTTTTCTTAATTATCTGTTTTTATTCCATTTCTGCCTGTCTTTGTTTCAAAACTTTGTGTGCATCTCTAACGGAAGTTATGCCTTCATTTATTTTCTTGAACATCTTAATCATATTAATCTAAATGTTTTTGTTTAAACTATTGTCTTTTCTTTTCTTTTTTTTTAAAGTATTTATTTATTTATTTATGGCTGTGTTGGGCCTTCGTTTCTGTGCGAGGGCTTTCTCTAGTTGTGGCAAGTGGGGGCCACTCTTCATTGCGGTGCGCGGGCCTCTCACTATCGTGGCCTCTCTTGTTGTGGAGCACAGGCTCCAGACGTGCAGGCTCAGTAATTGTGGCTCACGGGCCTAGCTGCTCCGTGGCATGTGGGATCTTCCCAGACCAGGGCTCGAACCCGTGTCCCCTGCATTGGCAGGCAGATTCTCAACCACTGCGCCACCAGGAAGCCCTAAACTATTGTCTGTTAATCATTTTTGTTTGAAGATTGTATGTAACACTAGATTTCCAAAATGTTTTGGAATTTTGATTTTCAGATTTGTTTTGGTCTCTCTCTCTCTCTCATTATACCTACCTCCCTAGCAGTACTGCACTTGCTTCCACGTGGTTCTCTAAACCCACATCCAGAACCAGGACTTATAGGGTGTTTAGAAGCTAATGCTCCTTGGTGATATTGGGATATCAAAGATCCAGTCATAGAAGCAGCAGATTTGTCATTTTATCTTCTACACTCCTAATCTTTTTTTGTTTTCTATCATTTATTTCTCTCTATGCTACATGCCAGGCATCTGGTTGTCCCTGTGTTTGAGATTTATCTTTGTTTCTGGCACTTGGGGATTTTTCTCATTCTTCTTTTAGCATTGACTCACCTTTCAACGTAAGGTTAGGTGGCCAAGTACTTAAGGTGATGGACTCCTAATTTACTGAGGCACAGTATGGAATGTGGTCAACAAAATTGGCTTTGGAGTGAGATTTGAATTTTAGCTCTACTCCTTTTAAGCTGTGTGACCTGGAACAAGTCATTTTGCCTCTTGTGGTTTTTGTTTGTTTGTTTTGTTTTGGCTGCTGCAGCAAATTACCATATGGCTTAAAAAAACACATTATCTTATAGTTCTGTAGATCAGAAGTCCAAAATGGGTCTCATGGGGCTAAAATCAAGGTGTCTGCAGGCTGTGTTCCTTTCTGGAGCTCCAGGGCAGAATCTGTCCCCTTGTCTTTTGTAGTTTCCAGTGGCCACCGGCTTTCCTGGCTTGTGGCCCCACCTCTACCTTCGAGCTAGCACTGTTGTGCTACCTGGAGTCTCAGTGATTCCTCACGCTGCCATCTCTCTGGTTTCTCTTCTTGTGCCCTCTTCTAACTTTTATGATTACACTGGACTCACAAGGATAATTAAGGGTAATCTGTCTTAAGGTCAGCTGATTAGCAAACTTATTCCATCTGAAACCTTAATTCCCCTTTGCCATGTAACCTAACACAGGCCCAGGTTCCAGGGACTCGGATGTAGGCCTCTTTGGGGAGCCAATATTCTGCCTACTACACCTCACTATAACTCAGTTTCCCCATCTGCAAAATAGGGTAAATGGTGTGGTCTAACTGAGTCTAACTGGGTGTCTGGCACATAAATAGTCATAAGTATTAGCTAACACTATTATAACTATTACATCATTATCATGCAATATTTTCTCCATCATGTCCATTGTGCAGGTACATGTGTTTGGAGAATCTGCAAGACCCTAGTCTGACACGTTGTCAGAAGCACAGCTGGGTGAAATTCCTCAGGGTGAAAATGATAGACCTGATTACCAGCAACTACAGCCATGGAATCACATTATTCGGCAGAGTGACAGTTTCATTCCATCTATCCATCTGCTCAATCCATTTGCCACTAAACAAGTTAACTGAACATCTAGGTGGGACAAGGTGCTGTGCCAAGTCCTGGAGATACGACAGGAAGCAGAAATGGATGTGGGGTCCGCAGAAACTCTACAAGCCAGAAGGGAGTGGCAGGACATATTTAAAGTGATGAAAGGGAAAAACCTACAACCAAGATTACGCTACCCAGCAAGGATCTCATTCAGATTCTATGGAGAAATTAAAACCTTTACAGACAAGGAAAAGCTAAGAGAATTCAGCACCACAAAATTCAGCTATACAACAAATGCTCAAGGAACTTCTCTTGGTAGGAAACACAAGAGAAGAAGACCTACAATAACAAACCCAAAACAATTAAGAAAATGGTAATAGGAGCATACATATCGATAACTACCTTAAATGTAAATGGATTAAATGCTCCAACCAAAAGACATAGACTGGCTGAATGGATACAAAAACAAGACCCATACATATGCTGTCAACAAGAGACCCACTTTAGACCGAGGGACACATACAGACTGAAAGAGAGGGGATGGAAAATGATACTCCATGCAAATGGAAATCAAAAGAAAGCTGGAGTGGCAATTCTCATATCAGACAAAATAGACTCTAAAATAAAGACTATTACAAGAGACAAAGAAGGACACTACATAATGATCAAGGGATCTATCCAAGAAGAAGATATAACAATTGTAAATATTTATGCACCCAACATAGGAGCACCTCAATACATAAGGCAAATGCTAACAGCCATAAAAGGGGAAATCGACAGTAACACAATCATAGTAGGGGACTTTAACACCCCACTTTCGCCAATGGACAGATCATCCAAAATGAAAATAAATAAGGAAACACAAGCTTTAAATGATACATTAAACAAGATGGACTTAATTGATATTTATAGGACATTCCATCCAAAAACAATAGAATACACTTTCTTCTCAAGTGCTCACGGAACATTCTCCAGGACAGATCATATCTTGGGTCACAAATCAAGCCTTGGTAAATTTAAGAAAACTGAAATTGTATCAAGTATCTTTTCTGACCACAATGCTATGTGACTAGACATCAATTACGGGAAAAAATCTGTAGAAAATACAAACACATAGAGGCTAAACAATACACTACTAAATAAGCAAGAGATCACTGAAGAAATCAAAGAGGAAATCAAAAAATACCTAGAAACAAATGACAATGAAAACACGATGACCCAAAACACGATGACCCAAAATTGACATGGCTACTATGTCCACTTCTAAAAACAGAAGTACCAAAGGACACAGCAATCTGACTACTGGGCATATACCCTGAGAAAACCATAATTCAAAAAGAGTCATGTACCACAATGTTCATTGCAGCTCTATTTACAATAGCCAGGACGTGGAAGCAACCTAAGTGTCCATCTACAGATGAATGGATAAAGAAGATGTGGCACATATATACAATGGAATATTACTCAGCCATAAAAAGAAACAAAATTGAGTTATTTGCAGTGAGGTGGATGGACCTAGAGTCTGTCATACAGAGTGAAGTAAGTCAGAAAGAGAAAAACAAATACTGTACGCTAACACATATATATGGAATCTAAAAAAAAAAAAAAGGTTCTGAAGAACCTAGGGGCAGGACAGGAATAAAAACGCAGACGCAGAGAATGGACTTGAGGACACGGGGATGGGGGAGGGTAAGCTGGGACGAAGTGAGAGAGTGGCATGGACATATATACACTACCAAATGTAAAACAGATAGCTAGTGGGAAGCAGCTGCATAGCACAGGGAGATCAGGTAGGTGCTTTGTGACCACCTAGAGGGGTGGGATAGGGAGGGTGGGAGGGAGACACAAGAGGGAGGGGATACAGGGATATATGTATATGTATAGCTGATTCACTTTGCTACAAAGCGGAAACTAACATACCGTTTTAAAGCAATTATACTCCAATAAAGATGTTAAAAAAAAAAAAAAGAAATGGATGGGGGGGATGGGGTTAGTGGTGATGGTGGTAAAATGATTTCGTTTCCCTGAAAAATGAAAAAAGTGATCAAATGTGCCAAGAATGGATGTGAGAAGCATATGCTTTCTCATCCCAGGTTATAAAATGGTAGCATTTCCTTGTTTTGCTTAGTGTGATCGGTTCCAGTTATTGGACCTCAAGCACCTGTAACAGATAGAAAAACTTCTAGAGATCATTTCAGAAAGTTAAAAACCCAGCTAAGAGAAAGCATAGATTTTAACACCTAAGCTTAGTTCCTCAAAATAAGGAGAAACATTATTTTAGAAAGGAGAAATAACCTAGGGATTTCTGAAAAGGATATATCGCTTGAAGAGGATGAATATTTGCAATTAATACTAACAAGGTTTAAATAGTTAACAAGTATACTGATTCAGACACTTGGCAAAATCTCCAGCCTGGAGTTGGAAATATTTCTTTTGAGTTTTTCTAGAGCAGGGGTCAGGAAACTATGGCTGATGGGCCAAATCTGGTCTGCAAATAAAGTTTTTGCAAATAAAGTTTTATTGGAACTCAGTCATACTTAATCATTTATGTTCTCTGTCTGGATGCTTTTGAGCCATGATGCAGAGTTTAACAGTTGTGACAGAGATTGCATAGCTCTCAAAGCCTAAAATATTTGTTATCTGGCCCTTTTTGGAAAAAGTTTGTCAACCCTCGTGCAGATCATTATTTTGGGGATCAGTATTGAGACTATTTTCAACCTTCATTGAAGCATCAGCAGCAAAGCAGAAGGGAAACAGTTTCTACAGTTGGTGGAAAAGTGACACGTCGTAGAGGGAATTTTCCTAATCCCAAGCAGGCTTTCAGAGACAAGAGGCTTGAACGGGAATTCCAGCTCTCTTTCCGGTGACTGCATGGCCAAGATGGTGGTGGATATAATTGCATGGATACAGTTTTCCTCCCTTTTGTTTCCAGTTGGCCAAGAAAACTACCTTTAGGTTCAGAAAGAGAACACAGCTGTACTCATTCTTATTAAAAGGATTTGGAGGGGTTGCCTGCTGGCCTGGGCCTTGGGGACGAAGGCTCTAAAACAGATTGTGCCTGGAAAAGGCACATCACCTTTGGCTAGTTCTTTTCCTCCCATATCGAGGGATATGGAAGAGTTAATTCTCAAAGTTTCCTCCAGATCTAAAAAGTTCTGTGAACATGTCAGAGTGTGTTCAAAAATACGAAAACTAAATGTTGGCGAATTTTCTTGTGATTTCCTATCGCAAGTGTACTGGAAGATGAAGTGTACCAGCGCAAATATGGGGCAAAAGCAGCACTGGCTGGAAGTACACTGTTTAGGGAATGTTTTTTTCCATGCAAAACTTGTTCCATTATGTGATTATGAAGTAAAAATCAGTGAGAACCAAGAGACGTGCGTGTGTGTGTGTGTGTGTGTGTGTGTGCAAATCCAATGGTTTTGAAGCTGCTACTCAATTCTACAATTTGGCTGTTCATTTATAAGGTCATGGATCATAATTTTCTGAAAATTTGGAAGACATGTGCTTTCCTGCTAAGGCCAGAAAAATATTGTGGCCCCAAAATTTCGAGTTTCTAAATTTTACCGGGTATGGTAGAGTCCAAATGCATGAAACCCAGGAGATTGGAGGGAGGAGGTGACGTGACAAGTGTTTGCTGCTAGGACCTGGCCAGATAGGCGTTGCGTTTACCTTAAAGCTTTCTTCTTCCTCTTGGTAGACGGGACTCATGCTGGTGAGAGACGTGACGAACTCGACGGCGGTGAGTGGCTTGTGAGATTGCTGCCGGATTCTCCGCTCCGTGAGCACCTCCTTCACCACTTGGACGATGTGTCCCTGCGTGAAGCCGTCGCTGATCTTTGCCAGGCAACTGATACTCAAGGCACCAGTGATGACTCCGCCGTTGCGCTGAATGATCTCTTTCCACAAAACTGTTGTATCCAAAATGATGGAAAAGACAGAGAACAGGAGTCACCACAGAGAAAGCAGCATTAACCCAGTTCCCAGGACAAAGCTGCGGCTCACCAAGAAAGGAGAGCAGCGGAGGTCTGCTCCAATTTGTAATTCAAATGAGCAGGAAGCCACAGAACCAAATGCTCTGCCCCGAGTGATTTTCAACCGTAAGGGATGCACATCGATGGCCCTGAGGTCTACAGACTACGAGCCCCTTGAACTGACAACGAAAAATTAAACTAGGGTCAGTATAGTTTTAGGGCGGTACCTTCCAAGATGTTCAAAATCTTCCAAAATTGGAAATTTACGTGGGTGTCTATGGCATTTGGCTAAGTATGTTTGAGCTATAAAGTTCATTTCTTACATGATTTTTATGTGTGGAATTGGAATGCAGAGTCCAATTTCTATCAGCTATGGCAGCGCTCAGTTCCCGTTGGGTGTAAGACACTGTCCCACATGTCCTATTAGACAGAGCAACTGGACCCTTTATTCTCTGCCCCCAACAATGGAAAAACATGCACAGATGAACAGATCTACCAGATGGGTGTCCTGTTGTTGTGTGGGTCAGTGGGACCTGGGGTAACCGGGAGATTTCACTTAGAACACAGGGACGCTGTGAAGATGAATTATGAAATTATCCCTGATGTTTACTTAACCTTAGAGATAGGATGGTCCCCATACAACATTTGAGATGAGATTACACTTTGAGAACTATGTCTATTCTGTCAAGAGAGGCTCCGGGGAAGTAAATGAGACTTGCTGTGGTGTGTTTAGTTCTATGAAGACAGTGAGGAAGGATGCAGGCAGGGGTAAGGTCTTCCGTATCAGAACCACCCGCGGCACTGAGAAGATTTGGCCAGATGTCTCTAGAGCATTTTGACCTTCTTTGAGGAATATCTGAAACAGTTTTTAAAAACTGAAGATTACTGCATGATCTGAGCACCGTCAGGTGTGTGACATGACTGCATCGTCCAAATACATTGATCCAAAAATACCTGATGAAATGAAAAGGTCCAATGACTGTCAAGGGATAGAATGACTTGGAACGTAACTAGGACCCACATCAGAGTCTGGCTTTTGGGGCCATGAGTTATTCCAACAATGCGCCTCCACTGTCCTCCTTGGTGGGGGATCCTTGGCCCCAAGGTGAGCTGAGTTGCTGGGAAGGGGTACATGTTATCATGGGGCCTGTGGTGTCTTCCAACGGTGGAAGGTTAACCATCAAGGGCTGAAAGCTGCAGTGAGACCAGCAAGGGCCACGGGGGCCCCCAAATTTGCCTGAAGCAACATCTTCCTCTTGCGTCTACACTGTTACTTCCTTGGTGGGTTTATTTGAACCTGAACCCATCTAAAGTAAAAGTGGGAGTAGAAAGATTTACTTCTCAAGCTGCTATGAGAAATGAGGACAAGAATGTGTACAAATCACTTGGAAGAAACTGTTCTGGCATATGGTGGACACTTTCTCTTCTGTAGCTTTATTACTGTTATTTCTGTAATTTTATTACTATCAAGTCATTCCACTTTGTACCAAAGTTTCCTAATGCTCAGTAAAACATCAATTATAAAAGCTAACACAAAGTAAACTACAGAGTATTTCTAAGCATATCTGTGTAAAAGACAGATTGGAGCAGGGGAGGATTACCCTTATCTAAGTACAACTGTTGTAGAGTTAGACATGAGGAGACACAACCCGTGGTAAAAACACACAGCAACAACAACAACCAGAGGACTCCATCCCTTGGGATGTCATCTGTCTCCTGTCCTCATTCATAACATCTAGAAGTGTGCGAACAGGTCTGAGTGGTGATTCTGGGAGCTGAGAAGGGAACACGTTTTATGGGACAGTCACTGGTGAGAACCCCTAAACCTGAGGACCCGGTAGATACCCCAGGCTGGGAACCCAGAGCAGCTTCAGACTTGGGCACCCGTGGGTGAAATTCCTACCTGCAGCGTGGAGGGGACAAACAGTGAGGGCTAAGGGCTTCCCAGCGACAAATATTGGCTCTCCCGTGCCCCCCTGTTAAGCTATGAAAGTCACAGCCTCCTTGTATTTTAACACAAAAATCCCTGCAAGTCAAGATTCAGTAATAGTGACGCAGACGTCGGGATTAACAGATACACACTACTATATATAAAGCAGATAACCAACAAGGACTTACTGTATAGCACAGGGACCTCTACTCAATATTTTGTAATAACATATAAGGGAAAAGAATCTGGAAAAGAATATACATATATACATACAACTGAATCACTGTGCTGTATACCTGAAACTAACACGATATTGTAGATCAACTATACTCCAATAAAAAAATAGTGATGCAAAAAACGACAATTACTCTGGTCTAGTGTGGACATGTAAACACCCTATTGACACTGAACATGTATGATATTTGTGTAAAGTCTTGGTCAAGCTTCGTCAAAATACCTAAAATATTGATGACTTCCCCAAGCTCATCATTTTTTAATGGTGGTGCAGTCACAGCTGTGGTGGGACTTGCCCACTTGCCCCCAGCCATCTCCAGATCCAGAGAAGGGGAGAGAGAATCAGGCTTGACTTCCTTCTCATGTTTGATGAACTAGACTTACTAGCCTTTAAAAGAACAGCTTCTACTGCTTTTACAAAGCCACCAGATCATGGGTTCTTGGCCCTTAAATAGCTGCTCTGGGGCAAAGAGGGGAGTCAGGCGTGGAGGGAGCTCCAGCCTGGTGGCTCATTGCAGTGGGAGCCCCACAGCCAGTACTGGAGCCACAAGCAGGCTGCCAAGCCTTTGGTCCAGCGGGGGAGGGGGGGGTGGGCACAAATGCACAACAGGCTTGGGGGCTGGCAATGGGCGTGGCCGTGAGGACCAGAGGCCAGGGCTACAGAACGGTTCAAGGCAGCTGAGGGGCTCTCTGGACCTACTGCCGTGTTTTACCTTCCTTTCTCGGATGTAGAGGGCTTCTCAGTTCTTCAGACTAATCTACATCCCCTTCCCCTTCTTTAGGCTGAAAGGAATCTGGTCTTTGGGGCCCCTTCTCTGCTTTTGGCATTCCCAATTGATTCTATCCTGGCTAGTGCTTGAGACGACATAGTCTCTTAAAATTCATTTTTATTTGGGATTTTGCAAAAGCACAAGAGGGTGAATAATGTGATTTGGATGAGCTTCTGGCCTCCGCTGTCTAGAATTCCAGAAAAATCGAAAGACATGGGCTGATAAAAAGAAACGAAATTGAGTTATTTGTAGTGAGGTGGATGGACCTAGAGTCTGTCATACAGAGTGAAGTAAGTCAGAAAGAGAAAAACAAATACTGTATGCTAACACATATATATGGAATCTAAAAAAAAAAAAAAGATTCTGAAGAACCTAGGGGCAGGACAGGAATAAAGACGCAGATGTAAAGAATGGACTTGAGGACACGGGGAGGGGGAAGGGTAAGCTGAGGCGAAGTTAGAGAGTGGCATGAACATATATACACTACCAAATGTAAAATAGATACCTAGTGGGAAGCAGCCGCATAGCACAGGGAGATCAGCTCGGTGCTTTGTGACCACCTAGAGGGGTGGGATAGGGAGGGTGGGAGGGAAACGCAAGAGGGAGGAGACATGGGAATGTATATATATGTATAGCTGATTCACTTTGTTATAAAGCAGAAACTAACACAGCATTGTAAAGCAGTCATACCCCAATAAAGATGTTTAAAAAAAAAAAAAAGAAAGACATGGGCTGGACCCCTCTGAGCAGACACAGGGTCCAAGGTGGGGGGCCTGTGATGAATCGGGTTATTAGCGGAACAGACCCCGGGGAAGAGAGGCAGGAGGAGGCATGAGGAACGTGGAGAGAAGGAAGCCCAAAGGGATTTCTGGGGACTAGACATGGCATTAATCAACCTGGGGGTGGATTTTCTTTGCAGAGACATTTTGAAGGAAACTGCTTTATTTGGGGAAAGGAGGTAGATGTTGAATTATATTTGGTAAACCTTAAGGACCGTGTTTCCTTGGGCTGATCTACCCTTCTCTTCTCAGCCCCGTCACTCCCCCGCACCGCCTGGAGAGTCTGAGACGTTGGATCGTGAGTGTTCCATGCACCTTTGGCCCTCTGCTGCCAGCAGACAGATGGACAAGCAAGGGCCCAAGTTATGGATTTGCAGCCCAGGCTTTACAGGCTGCAAGAGACCGCTTTTTTTTTTTTTTTTAATGGCTGTGTTGGGTCTTCATTTCTGTGCGAGGGCTTTCTCTAGTTGTGGCAAGCGGGGGCCACTCTTCATCGCAGTGCGTGGGCCTCTCACTATCGCGGCCTCTCTTGATGTGGAGCACAGGCTCCAGACGCGCAGGCTCAGTAATTGTGGCTCATGGGCCCAGCCGCCCCGCGGCATGTGGGATCCTCCCAGACCAGGGCTCGAACCCGTGTCTCCTGCATTGGCAGGCAGATTCTCAACCACTGCGCCACCAGGGAAGCCCCAAGAGACCATTTTTGATCATTGCAAAGACAGGAATAGTCTTTCTTTAAGATAGATGTCCCAGCCACTGTGGCTATGGTAACTTCAAGGTCACTGGAGGAAACGCTGGACAGCATTTATGATGTTGGCGAGAATGGCAGCCTGAACAAATCACCCACCGAGAAAGAAATATGTGAGACACATGTGGTTGAGTGGACAGAGCCCTGGGCCCAAGATGACCACTGCTGCAGGTTTATCATCCGCCCACAGGTGAAGGGATGCTTCCTCCTTCCTCTCCCACGATGCTGCCGTGAGGGGATTCAAGTTGGAATCTGTCTTGTGATCTGAGTCCCTAGAGAGGCCTGGCACTTTATCAAAAGAACACAACTGTCCTTGTTATACATCAATAGCTTCATTTTGAAAGGGCCTATGGTTTTGTCAAACAATAGAAACTGTTCAAAGTCAAGAATAATGTTCTAGCCCCTGAAAATTAATAATACTCTACCTTATTCCATTAAGATAGCTTAAAATATATATACAATACAGAGAGAGAGAGAGAGAGACAGAGAGACAGAGAGACAGAGAGAATCTACCCAAGGGGCATGAGAGTGGGAAAGCTCTGATGACGCCAGGAGCGTGGAATCCTCCGTAGTGGGCAGAGAACGTTGGTGCTCACCCATCTCTGTGTTGACTCCTTCCTTGGCTAAACTACACATCCCTGCCCCCTTGAACCTTGGTGGGGCCTCGTGACTCATTCTGGCCAATGTGGCTAGAAGAACTGTTGGCCCCTCCTCAGTCTGGTCCCTAAATCTCCTGAGAGATCATTTATACTATCTTTCTTTCTTTTCCTTTGATGCTGGCTGGTCGCAAAGGATCCAGTGGAGGGCTTGTAGGCCCCAGAAGATGGAGAAGTCCCTAGATGGGTGGAGAAATAACTGGGCCCAAAGTCTTCCTGTGCTTTGCATATAACATTGTGATTATGATCACACTTTATCAAGACAGAAACGAATGCATATGGCAAACTGAGTGGCTAATAAGCTAAGAGTTTACAATGTATGGGGAGTAAAGGGTTGTTCTTCTAGCAAATCACACTGACCAGGAACTTAAGATCAACCAGAAAGGACCATATATCCTCTCTGTTTTGGTGGTGCTATTGTGACTAATGAAGGATTAATAGAAACCAAGTCTGACCTAATAGTTTTTATTATTATCAGCAATGCACCATGGCTACCACATCATTGCTACCGCCATGTCCTCTACCACGACCGCCACCATGACCACCAGCATCTCCATCACCCCCAGGCTGCGGTCATGACCACCATCATCTCCATCACCACCAGGCTGTGGTCACGACCACCATCATCTCCCTCACCACCAGGCTGCGGTCACGACCACCATCATCTCCATCACCCCCAGGCTGCAGTCATGACCACCACCATCTCCATCACCACC
This sequence comes from Balaenoptera musculus, assembly GCF_009873245.2. Taxonomy (NCBI): domain Eukaryota; kingdom Metazoa; phylum Chordata; class Mammalia; order Artiodactyla; family Balaenopteridae; genus Balaenoptera; species Balaenoptera musculus. Next base: position 109,050,498 of record NC_045791.1, read on the forward strand.
ATGCTGTGGTCATGACCACCATCATCTCCATCACCACCAGGCTGTGGTCATGACCACCACCATCTCCATCACCACCAGGCTGCGGTCATGACCACCAGCATCTCCATCACTTCCAGGCTGCGGTCACCATCACCACCATTTCCAACACCACCGTCATCATCTCTAAACCAAATCTACCACCACTACCATGGGCGGCCAAGACGACCCCTCAATGAGTCGCACCTTTGGTATTCACATGCTGTGTAGCCCACTGTCCTTGAACTTGGGCTGGCCCTGTGACTTTCTCTTGACCAGCAGAGTGTGGTGAAAGTGACTCTGTGTGACTTCTGCAGCTGGGTCACAAGGATCCTTCCAGCTTTTGCCTCAACCTCTTGAAACATTTCCCCTTAGGATGTTCCCCTTGGGGACCTAGCTGCCGTGCTGTGCAAGGCCACGAGGAGGGGCCAGGTATAGGAGGTCTGATCACCAGCCCCAGCTGAGCTCCCAGCTGACAGCCAGCAACAACACAGTCCTGGAGGGAATGGTCTTGGATGTCCAGCCCCGTCCAGTCTTCAGATGCCTGGAGTCCAAGCCGCCATTTACTGCGCCATCATGAAACACCTCGGGGAGAAGTCCCCCGCTGAGCCCAGTGGCCCCTCAGAACCATGAGAGGCGTAGTACTTTGTGGTTTCAAGCCACTGGGGAGGTCTGTCACACAGCAGTCGATACTGGAAAGCACCACCAGCACCACTGCCGGCTCCCTGGGCCATTTACCAACGTGCCATTTAAATATTCCTCCTCCACGCCCACCAGCACCGCCTCCTCCCCCTCCACCCGTGCTCCCCGGGAGCTGAGATGGTGCTGGACATTCTAGCTATGTCATATAAGGGTCACCACAGCCCCGTGAACTGAACACTTCTCCTACTTCATAGCTGAGAAAATGGAGGCTCAGAACGTCAGCCTACTTCTCAAGGTCATCAGCTATTCGGTGGGAGAGCCAGGATCAGAACCAGGTCTCGTCAGAACCCACGTGCCGTGGCTCTTCCCAATTTCACTGCACTGCCTCCCAGGGTCACTGTTTTGTATTGTTCCCATTTAAAAATAGGTTTCAAAAGAAGTGATTTTGAATCTGTCTATCCAAGGGAAAAAAATGGAAAAAAGTAAGCTCTTGTTGTATTTAGTGTTTAAGTAAATCAACATTCTCTTGGACTAGTATTTTGAGCCTGGAAAAAAAAATCGACCAGGTGAAAAGAAATGCTGTTGCATGGGAAAGACATCACCACCACGGGGACAAGCTGAGTGACCCTAATCTACCTGTCAAAAGAAAAATTCTCACCCACAGGGGCTTTTGTCTCCTTCAGGGCTCAAAATAATAATCCCTGGCCAGTTTCCTTTTGTCTTGGGTAAAAAGAATTATGTTAACAACAGAACAGAGATCTATTGATCTTGGGGTCTGGTGTTTATGTTTATGGCTTGGAGTTCGGCTGACGTCCTGGGGCACTGGGACTTACATCACCTTCTGATGGTCACTGGGTGACGAAGGAAGGCCACCCTCTCGGCTCAAGCCCACATGCCTGCAAGCCCACACCGGACGGCCCAGCCTCGGTTACTGCATACTGGAAGGGGTGAGGGGTACTTGCCATATCTGGAAGCATAGTCTGGTCTGGGAACCAAAATAATTTTTTGATAAACTTTGCAAAAAGGTTGAAGTTCAGCGTCAAAAGGTCGCTGTGTTGTCCCCACAATCAGAATCCTGTCATCTGGTTTCAGGAGTTTCAGGATTTTGGGAAGCTGTTTCTTCAGGCGCTTAGGTTCCATCTGGGAGGAAGAGAGAGGGAAAAAAATGAGCCCACATAAAGAAAACAAGAATTAAGAACAAAAGAAAATATAGCCTTGGATGCACTGTGGCAAACATTTGCTAAAAAGTGATGCCCAAACACACTGGCTTAGAGTTTGTTCCGGGTCGGGTCTCGGGACGTGGTTCCTGGTTTGCATGGTCTGAGGTGCTGGCGTTTCCTCTCCTTAAATCCGGTGTTCAGATTTGGAAAGGGGGAAGGAAGGAAGCACCTGACCGAACGTTCTAGCATCTTAACCCTAAGAATGGGAAGCAGGGCGGATTTCCAAGTGGAAGGAAGCTGGCTGGGATTGAGAATTGGTTTCCAGTGTGTTCCTCTGAGCTGTTTTGAAGGTGAACTCAAGACTTCCTTTGCCGACGGCCGTGACAATGAGGACCAAGGTCTTGGATCTCAGATCTGAAAACAGCTGGTTACATAAGAGTGTGAAACTTCTCTCTGAAGCAGTTTGGATGTAGTTTGAATCTGTATTATTTCAGTATAATCTCAGCACTAATGAGGGACAGGAGCAAGGCTTGAGGTACCCGAGGCAGGATAACTTCTGGCCTCTGGGTGGGGTGGGGGGGGCGTGGCAGATTTGGCCACGTTGCCATGGCAACGCACGGGCTTTAAATCAACCACAACTAGTGCAGCAAGAGAAGACGAAGTGGCTAGGGGTGATGGGGGGGGCCTCCACAGAGACACCCAATAACAATCTGGGCCTTTTTTGCTCCCATTTGGCTCAGGGGCAATTGAGCCAGAGAGTTAAAGATCCCATCTATCCTGGGGCTTTCCTGGAACCGCCCCAGCACATGTGAGCTGCTCTATAGAGATGAGGTCGCCTGTTGTTTGGCCCTGTGTGTCCTGCACACCTGGCCGGACGACAGCCCCGCACGTCTGCCCGCAGGAAGGGGCTGGCAACATCTAGGGAAAGGCGTGGGCGTGGGATAAATTCCACGCTCGAGAATAAAAGCGAATGGCAGGAAACTGGAGGCAGGGGGGTGACAGAGCTGTGAACGGCTGCAGGGCCTTTGGGACAAGGACACTCGTGTGCTGGGGAATCTGTTCCCTGGGAGGCCCTTTGGCTGCCCCGTGGAATTGGGAGTCAGGCCTGGGACAGCAGCCTGCTGGGCAGAGGCGGGGAGGGTGGGGTTAGGAGTGTGGTCCGCAGGGCCGGTGTGAGCTGGGTGGGTGACGCCGGGGAGGGAAGGGGGAGGGAATGGGCTGTGGCCATGCAGGGGGCCCAGTGTCGCACCCCTTCCTCCTTCCTTTTGTTTTTCCAACAGAAAGGCCCAGGTCCATGTCTGGATTGACGGGGTGCAGGGAAGATACTGGATGAGAAAGAGCAAGACGCCGGGCCGAGGGCCCGTTCGGAGGAAAGCCCAGTGGGAAGTTGCAGAAACTTTTGGCTCCAATGAGGCGTGCGGTTGGGGGCTTGCCTTGACCTTACAGGACAGGGCAGCTTGTTACTTCCCAGCCCGTCTGCCTTGCTCATTACTTCTTACGCCCAGGCTGCTTCTGTAGTACTGGTAGCATCTACTGCGTGTTTCCTGTGTTCCAGGGGTCTCGCTCGGTGCCTGACATGAACCTTCTCACCTTATCCTCACAGCCACCCCAGGAGAGGGACCCGTCCTCACCCTCACCCCGGAGATGCTGGCCTGAGGCACAAGGAAGCCAAGCAATGTCCGCGACCCAGAGTTCATGAGCCGGTCCCCAGCTGCCAGCACGGAGTTAGTGACTCCAGAACCTTGCTCCTCCCCCTGTTCTGGGGACCCTGCCTTTCAGAGGGGATGTGCGGGGGGCCTTGCTTGCCCCACCCCCAACTCCCTTCCTGTTTAGGGGCCTATAGCGATTGAGGGCTGCAAAGAAGACTTAAAATATCTATTATTATTATACTATGTTATCTATTATTATGTTTATATCATTATTATGGTATAGATCAGCTTTCTTGAGATATAATTCACATACCATATAATTCACCTATTTAAAATGTATGATTCACCAGTAAAATTAAAATATTAAAAAAATAAAATGTATGATTCAGTGGTTTTTAGTATATTCACAGAGTTGTGCAACCATCACCACAATTAATTTTAGAACGTTTTCATGTTCGTCACCCCCAAAAGACCCCAACCATTAGCAGTCACTGCCCATTTTCCCCCAACCTCCTTCTGCAATCCTAGGCAATCACTAATCTACTTTCTGTCTCTACAGATTTGTATATTCTGGATATTTCATAAATAGAATCATTCAATATGTGTCTCTATGTGTGTGTGTGGCTTCTTTCATTTAGGATAACATTTTCGAGGTTCACCCATGTTGTGGCGTGTTTCAGTACTTCATTTTTTTTTTTTTAATTTTTATTTATCTATTTATTTATTTTTGGCTGTGTTGGGTCTTCGTTTCTGTGCGAGGGCTTTCTCTAGTTGCGGCGAGCGGGGGCCACTCTTCATCGCGGTGCACGGGCCTCTCACTATCGCAGCCTCTCCTGTTGCGGAGCACAGGCTCCAGACGCACAGGCTCAGTAGTTGTGGCTCACGGGCCTAGTTGCTCCACAGCATGTGGGATCTTCCCAGACCAGGGCTCAAACCCATGTCCCCTGCATTGGCAGGCAGATTCTCAACCACTGCGCCACGAGGGAAGCCCAGTACTTCATTTTAATTGCTGAATGACATCCATTGTATGGTTATGCCACATTTTATTTATCTACTCATCAGTTGATGGACATTTGTTTTTCTTACGCTTTTTGGCTGTTGTGAATAACGCTGCTATGAACATTTGTGTATAAGATTTGTATGGACTAATGTTTTCATATCTCTTGGGTATGTACAGAGGAATTGAATTGCTAGGTCTTACGGTTACTCTATGTTTAACCTTTTAAAGAAATGCCAGACTGTTTTCTAAAGTGTCTGCACCATTTTACAATCCTAGCAGAGAGCAGAAGATTTAAGTTTCTCTGGACCCTTACCAACACTTGTTATTGTCTGTTTTTCTTACTTTTTCCTTTTATTTAGCCAACCTAGTGGGTGTGAAGTGGTATCGGATTGTGGTTTTGACTTTTACTTCCCTGGAGGCTAAAGATGTTAGCATCTTTTCACGTGCTTAATGGCCATTTGTATACCTTCTTTGGAAAAATGTGTATTCAGATCCTTTGCCCATTTTTTAAATTGGTTACTTGTCTTTCTAATATTGAGTTGTAAGAGTCATTTATATGTTCTAGATACAGGTCCCTTGTCAGATTAATGACTTGCAAATAGTTTCTCCCATTCTGAGTTGTCTTTTCACTTTCTTGTTGATGTCTTTTACAGCAAAAAGTTTTCAGTTTTGATGAATTCAGTTTAAGTTTTCTTCCGTTGCTTGTACTCCTGATGTTGTATCCAAGACACCACTGCTTAATCCAAGGTCACAGAGGTTTATGTCTCTATTTTCTTCTAAGGGTTTTATAGTTTTAGCTCTTGCTTTTAGGTCTGTGGTGCATTGTTGGTTAACTGTGCGAGGTAGGGGTCCAACTTCATTCTTTTGCAGGTGGCAATCTAATTGTCCTAGCAGCATTTGTTGAAAAGACTATTCTTTCTCCATTGAATTGTCTTGGCACTTCTGTCAAAAAAGTCAATTTTTTTGTAAATGTGAGGGCTTATTTCTGGACCAGTTCTATTCCATTGGCCCATATGTCTCTCCTCAGGCCAGTACCACACTGTCCTGATTGCTGCAGCTTTATGGTAAGTTTTGAAACTGGGAAGTGTGAGTTCTCCAACTCCATTCTTTTTCAAGATTGTTTTGGCTATTCTGGGTCCTTTGAATTTCCATATGGATTTTAGGATCAGCTTGTCAATTTCTGCAACTAAGGTTGCTGGAATTTTGATGGGGATTGTGTTGAATCTGTAGATCAATTTGGGGATTCTTGCCATCTTAACAATAAGTTTTTCAATCCATGAACATGATGTATCTTTCTATTTATCGAGGTCTTCATTAACTTTTTTCAACAATGTTTTTGTAGTCTTCAGAGTAAAGTCTTGCACTTCTTTTGTTAAGTTTATTCCGATTTTTTGGATATTATAAATGGAATTGTTTTCTTAATTCTAATTTTAATTTTTTCATTGCCAGTGTATAGAAATGTTGCTTTTTGTATATTGATCTTATATCCTATCCTACAGCCTTGCTGAACTAGTTTATTAGTTCTAATACTGCTTTAGTGAATTCCTTAGGATTTTCTGTATACAAGATCATGTCATCTGCAAATATAGTTTTATTTCTTCCTTTTCAATATGGATGCCTTACTTAATTTTCTTCCCTGATTGCCCTGGTGAGAACCTCCAATACAATGTTGGATAGAAGAGGTGCTCTTAAGGGGAAAACATCCAGTCTTTTACCATTAAGGATGATGTCAGCTGTGGATTTTTTTGTAGTTGCCCTTTATCAGGCTGAGGAAGTTTCCTTTTCTTTCTATTTTTTTAATCATGAAGGGGTGTTGTATTTTGTCAAATGCTTTTTCTGCAACTGTTGAGAGGACGGTGTGGTGTCTGTCCTTTATTTTTAATGATATAGTATATTACATTAATTGATTTTTGGATGTTAAGCCTGGGATAAATCCCACTTGGTCATGGTGTACAATCCTTTTTCTGTGTTGTTGGATTCAGTTTAAAGGGACGTTCTGTAATGTAACTCACAGCAGAGAAAGAGATGGGATTTTTACAGCAAAATAAATCTCACAGGCTGGGCCTGAAGCCAGATCACCAGGCAGCTTCTGATCATTTCCTCCTGCCCTCACAGAAGTCCAGAGGCTGCTTGGCTCTATCAGGAGGGAACAACGGCCCTGCAGGACTCCTCCCAGGAAGCATGAATGGGGGTTGGGGACAACAGAGGAGCTTAAAAGAGGGCAAAGCACAGGAGAGGCATGACCCAGAATGAGACTCCCTGAAATCCCGGAAATGGGCATAAGGATGGAAACCTGCTCTCGAAGGGGTGGCTCCCCAACCCCTACCCCAGGTCTTTGCAGAAGCCTGCCTTTGCTCAGACCCATGTTTCTGGGCTGCCTAGGATAGGGAGGCATGTTTGGTGGGCCTTGACTTTGCTACTGAACTTCCCTCAGGGGTCGGGCTCTCTGCAAAAATGAAAAGCTCAAGGAAAAAAACTCCATAATAACAGGCAGATGATGTAGCAAATGGTTCAGTGCACAGGCTTTGGGTCAGACAGATCTGATCCCAGTCTTGGCTCTGCTCTTAACAGATGTGTGACCTTGGGCAGGTTACTCAGCTTCTCTGAGCCTTAGTCCCTGCATCTGAGAAATGGGAATAATCATAGGTCCTAACCTGGAGGGATGCCATGAGGGGTGTATGGCATAATGTGTCTGTCTGACAAGTGCTTGAAATATAAGTGCTGGTAGGAAATCAATGCTAGGTCTGCTCTATTGAAGAGAAAGGTTTCTAAAGGAGAGTCATAAAAACTGGGGGCTTTATGATTTGAAGGAAACTAGCAATATTGCCAATGGAGCTGAAAATGACGGTGTAAAAATCTCCCCCAGTTTCCACTGCACTGGATGATGAGACGTCAATTGCTCATCTCTGAGGAGCTGCCTCCTAGGCCTCATGCCGCTGAGGAAAGACCTCTGCTGAGATTCTGGAAGAATATTCCTTATAGGAATATCTACACCTGTGCCAGGAAAAAATCCACTGCATTTAGACAAGGCTTGGAGAGTTTGGAGATATTCAGAATTCATTTTACCAGGGTGGATCCAAAGCTCTCTTATGAAAAGTTGTTATACTAAAAACGTAACCCTTTGAAAAGGCAGGAGGAGGGGCAGGGTCATGTGGTAGGTGGTGATGGAGGAGGAGTTTGGACAGGCCCTGCCTGAGTTGGCAGCATTGTGGGGGAGGTATCCCATGGGCGATTCTGGGTGATGTCGGGTGATTGCACCTGAGCCTCAGGGGAGAGCTGCAGGCTGGTGATGGAGTGGGGGCACTCGTTGGCTTAGGGGTGATTTGTTAAGCTGGTGCCCAAGGAGGGCGAGGAGAGCAAAAAGGTCTGTGGGCCTGAGATGGAGTCTCAGTGAGCACCACTGTATTTAAGGGGTGGGTAGAAGTGCATGGAGGAGACACATAAGAAAGTGTTGGTGGGGTCTGAGGAGACCAGGAGAAGGCTATGGGGGCTAAGGGAGGACAGAGTTTTACAAGCTGGGGCCCACTGGCGAAATGGATTTCAAAGAACTTTGTGAGAGCAGTTTCCATGGAGCTGGAGAGCATCAAGTGGACAGTGGCGGGTTGAAGAGTGAGCGGGGATGGTGAGAATAGTCTTTTAAGAAGCTTAATGGAGAACAACGCAAGGTGGTGGCCGCGACTGGGGCGTGTGTGGGGTGCACATGGAGCTGCCCAAAGACCGGTGGAAGAAAGACTGACCCCAGGACCCTGGTGAGACTGGAGACTACTACTCTGTGGGGGCAGACACACGCTTGCAAGGTCTGAGCCCATCCCCAGCAGCCTGGTTGCCATGGTGACAGTGGTGCAGTCCTGCCTGTTCTGAGGCAGGAGATGATATTGCTGTCTGTGTCTCCTGACAATGGCAGGGATGCCCGAACTTAATTAGCCTGTTTGGATAACAAATGTTGATCCTGGGCCGCAGCCAGAGTGACATCTTCACTGATGGCGAGTCCCATCAGGAGGGGATGGAAATGAAAGGTGAGTACATTCAGCCAACACTCTTCTGCACTTGGGCCACCCCTGTTCCGGTTCAGAGCCGCGTCCATTATGCATGAGACTGGTGTGCTCATCCATCATGTCAGCCAACATCCCCACCATCACCTGGCAACCTTCTCAGCCGCCCCGACCGCTGGACCTGCCAGCCCCACACCACCTTATCATTGTGGGCAATTTCAAATTAGTGTCTAACACCCATGCGGCAGTTTCCGTTTGCTTTTCTGCAGCCAGCTCCAGTAAACCATGGCAAAAGCCAGCTCCAACCCAGCCAGCGCTTCCCTCGCGGAGGCCCTACTGTCACGTGGGCAGGGCTCCTGCTGGATGGAGTCACGGGGGTAACGGAGCAGAAAACGCAGCAGCAGCCCGTCCTGCCTCATTCCTTACTGCGTTCACCTCACACACCAACAGCTGACCACGGCTCCAGCCTCAGAGGGTGGAAAGGAGGGCCCTCCTCCTGGGAGGGGAGGGGGAGGGCGCTGTCCAGGCATCTGCCAAGTCCCTGGGGGCTGGGTGTTGAGGACAACGTGGAGGGCAGGGGTGGTCAGGGTCCAGGGGACTCCGGAGCCTGACACATTTGCCTCTAAGACCTGAGGGCCCCACGGGCAGTCTTCAGGATGTGGTTTAAAGTAGCCTGGGGGTTGAAGAGGGGAGGAGGGAGGACGCAGGTGTAGTAGAAGCGTGGAGGGTCAGCCGGGAAGCCAGTGCTAACACTGGACCTGCATCCAGGCAAGGAGAGGGGTCCTGCCTCTGAGTCCCAGCACTGTACTTGACCAGCTGTGCGCCCTCTCGGGCCTTTGTCCTCTCCTGCAAAACACGGGAAGGCCGCCTCCCTCCCAGGGTGCTAGGAGCTTCCTGACCTACGCGTTGTGCCTCCTGGGTGTCCTCTGCCTGTCGCAGCAGCCCTAGGGGTCCCTGTGCCCAGCTCTGCACCCGGGAGCCATCGCTGCCACCTGGCCTTCTCCATTGCCTCCCTCCTTATGACTGCACGAGCCTCCACACTGTACCTCCTAAAGGGCCTGAGCCCAGAGGTGGAGGCCTCGAGGGTGGAGCTAGTCATTGTGGGTGAGAATTTTTTTCGAAGAGCGTTCCTGGAATCCCTCCAACGCCCTGGGTGGACGCCGGGAGTGCTCTGTGCCGTGGCTGTAGGTGGTGGTTTCTCTGCAGGTGGACATTCTTCTCTAGGTTTCAGCACCTTGGGGATCGGGGGAGCCTTTGGGACGGAGGCTGGGCTGGGTGGCAGTAAAGACGCCGGGTTCCTGGATGGCCAGGTGATGCAATGTGGAACCGGTCGTGCTACCTCCTGGTGCCTCTCGTTGGCGGATGCAGCTGCTGCCCTTGGAATTTGGTGGTCACCTCCAGAGCATGGACGTCCGATGCTCATGACTGCCCCAGGCCCTAGAGGCTGAGGGACTTGGGTAAGGACAGGAGTCAGAGGCTGGAGGTGGGGTGGGAGGGAGAGGAGAGCTGGCCCAGCGCTGGCCCCAGAGGCAGGAAGGCAGCAGGAACCCTGCAGGCCTGCTCTCCGAGGGGCAGGCCCAGGACGTCGAGCTGGAGGATGCATAGGCAGTGGTTCTCTGCCCACCGTGCTTTCCCCTGGCCGGGGCACTGGAGCTGGGGCCCCTGCACTGCTGCAGGGGTGTGCATGCCCCTTGCAGCTCTGTCTGTGCCTGGGCTGGCTCAGGCCCCCAGTTGGCCTCTGGACATTTGGGGGCCTAGGGACTCTTCTGCTTGTATTCATCAGGCATCCTGGGATTTTCCCAGGTTGTGATTCAGTCCTCAGTGCAGTTAATTCCCCGGACGGACGACAGACTCTTCTAATGCAGAGGTGGACAGAATAAATGTCCGATTTGTCCGCAACAAAGACTGTGCCACCAAAGGCCTTCATTTTCTGCAGGAATGACTAGTCCGTGACTATATTTGTGGGAATCAGAGATTGTGCTGGAGAGAACATCTCGGGGTCAGCAAGGAAGGGCTTATTCAGGGGAGGGTTCTGGAGACTCTCCTTTGCCGGCTCCCTGCTCTTTCACAGTGACTCCCCTTAGGGGGGGCGTCTACTGAACTCACATTTCGTTCCCTGCCTGACTCTCCCTCAAAGCCCACCAGCCCTTCCCCCAGGGCCCCTCTGGCTCTCTCAAACGGGCATGTCCATCCCTCTTACTCTCGACCCACTGAGGGGTACAGACGAGCAGACGTAATTGTTGGCGACAAACCGACAGCTCGAGGGGGTCATGGGAGAGAATTCGAGAGGGGCTTCACGAACTCAGAGGCTGTTCTCTCTGGAGCCCTTTAATTAGATAGTTAAGGAAGTGGATGCTCAGAGAGGTTAAATTACTTGCTCAGGGACACACAGCCAACTAAGATGAAGGGCAAAGCAGGGCTGGAACATACATGTCCTGAATTCTCATTCTCCAGGCTGATGTCCAGTGGGAGAGCCCTCGCCCATTAATGAGACAAAGCTGGTGACGTGAAGTGTGTGACACCTTGGATTACACACTGCCTTGCATCTCTTTAGATTTATCGTAGTAACTGCTGCCTTCAAGTTCGCATGTATGTGGCCTTTTAAAAGATTTATTTTATTTTGTTGTTTTTTAAAAATTAATTTTCATTGGAGTATAGTTGCTTTACTGTATGTGGACTTTTTTTTTAACGTACCAACTTCGCCAGCAGAGGGAGCTACCTACCAGATTCCCAGATTAAATAATAAATGAGTCCTCTTAAGAGTTTCTAAAATGACAGGGCAATCAAGGCTCATTTGGGGAAGAAAAGATTCAGCTTTCATTCTTTATCCAAATCATCTCTACCTGCTAAAAATGATGTATAATACATAAGGAGCAAAAGTGATTAAAATCCTTATGAATTTAATCAGAAATTCACAGTTAACCACTATTTGCTTTGGTGCAAATTGATGTGGAATAACAATCATGTGTATCTGCAAATTTTTTTTAACTTGTGGGAAATTTGCTGGTGATTTGCAGGGGGAAGTGCGGGGGAGGGGAGCCATTGAAAGGAGAGAAAAGGAGGAAGGAAGCAATTGACAGAAGACTCCCCGGGGACACCCAATGTGGGGCGCTTGGCAGTTCTTTGGACGGTCTTTGTTCATAAATTGCAGGCCTTTTGCTATTTATTATGATGAACAATAGGAAGTCCTAATAATAACTCCTGTGTGTGCCATTTGCTGTAACTGAGCGGAGTTCTCTCAATTGTTTCTTACCCCTGAATCGGTAGGTTTGGGTTTAACGCTCCCCTCCCCCCTCCCCCATACTTTTTTTCATTTCTTCTAAATTATGCCTCGTAAAATCAGACACTGGATCCTTTCAAATGCAGACAAGGGCTTAAGGCAGAGAGACGCCTCTCCGTTTCCTTCCTCCCTTGAAAAAGCAAGACCGTCTTGAAAAATCGAGGTAGTCCCTGGTACGGGGCCCCTTTGGAGGAGGGGAAGGGCCGCATTAAGAAATGAGAAGCCCTCACCTTCCTTTCGGCGCTGGGGACTTTCTTGTAGAAGGTTTTCTCGGTGTCTCCAATCCACACCACGGAGGGCTGGAGCTGGCGGGCCACCTGCAAGGAGAAATGGTGGGCTGTAAATGCATTTCCCTCTGGGGTGCACACTTGACCCCAGGGGACGGCGGGGGGGACTCGCGGGGCTGCACTGCGCATGCGGCCTGTGGCCTCCTTCACAGCGGGATGGGGGCGCTGCCCGGCCCTCTCCCACCTGTGGGCAGGTGCGCTGGGGGTCTGTGCGATCTGTTCCAGGACCCCGAGCCTCGACTCAGTTTGGCTTGAAATAAGCCAATAGTTTTCTGCTGCAAACGAAGGGAACTGGGCCAGGAGTTTTAATTACAGCCTACGCCCCGCTCCCAGGTTGATTCAAGTTTGCTCATTTCGAGAAAAGCTGTTTTAGCACCAGGGCCCCCATGATGCCATTTGTTCGTCTCCGTGTGGCTGCGCCTTTGTGGCCGTGGTTTCCTCTGGAAGGTGGCTCTGAGCCCCTCCAGGGCGAGCGGGGCTTCGTGGCAGCGCTGGGACTTACCGTGGGCCCATGAATAATTGCCACGCACCTAACAATCTCTTCAAAGCGCCCCCATGAGAGCAGAGTTCGGGTATTTTTGCAACAATTTGCGCTTTGTGCAAAATGGTGACAGATAAAAGCGGTCTCCAGCCACAGCGAATGCAGTGTTACGTACTCCTATTTTTGTATTTCTTTAAACATCATTAAGGCAGCAGGTATGATTCTTAAACCAAGGCAGACATTTAATAAATGATGGAAAAATCACCGGGAACACTGGCTGAGTCTGCTTCCGCCAGCACTACGTACCAAGGGAAGCAGATTATGTGCGTTCAAAGACAACAGTGGATTCAGCTTGATCCCCTTGCCAGTCCGACCCCCGGGCTGGCTGTATTCCAGTCCCACACACGCCAGGACGCCAGGACGTTCAGAGAGGAAACGGTACCAGCCAACCACTCTATGGTCAGCGTTATTCTTTAGGCCCTGAGCCACAGAGTTTAAGAATTCAGAATCACAAGTTTCCATCCCAGTACCCGAGGCAGCTTGGCGTGGAGCAATCAAAATAGTGAGCGAGACAGGCCCGGGCCACACGCATTGTACAGGGCATCACACGCAAGATTACGGCCAGCACAGACCAGCACTTCCTCTGCTTGGAGGGTGTCACCTGTGATACCTCATGTGAGCTCACTACAGCCCTATGTAGCAGGTAGCATTATTATCACCCCTGTTTACAGATGGAGAAACTGAGGCTCAAAGACACTACATGACCTGTCCAAGGTCACACAGCTAGAAAGTGGCAGAAGCAGGATGTGAGGCCAGGCTGATGGATGGCTGCCGGGTCTGTGCTGGAGGCACGGCCATGTCCTCGGGTCCCCTCACTTCCTCCAGCCAGATGCTTGAGCACCCTCCCTTGCCCCACCTCCCCGTCTAACCATCCTCAAGTCTATCCATCCCCCCTCCTAATCTCCTTCAACCACATCAGTGCATCCATTCTCTCAGCTCCTGACTTTAACCCCCAACTTCTTTCCAGCTGTCTTGCCCACTGCAGTCAGAGGGACCCACTCAAGTGTCAGAGGGGCAGTCTCCAAGGAACCATTGTGCCACTAAAAGCTATTTTGGGTTTAAGTCAAAAGCTTCCCTGCCTCCAGCCCCCAAAGAAAATAAGCAAATGAGATACTGTACATAAAAGGTTTTCAGCTTCTCTGAAAAAAGATAGTTTATAATAGCAAAGGCAAAAATCTGATTCTTTTCAATCCCTCTTGAAAATCTTAGCTTTAGAACGGAAACCAATGGAAACACAGTTTTCACATAAGCAGCTGTCTCCTGTCTCAGGCTGACTCGTGCGCTCACCGAGGCAGCAGACCGGCCTCTCCTGTGTCCATTTGGCAAACACCGGATCTTCCATGGCTCTTATTTGTGTGCCTCTTTTCTCTAGATCCAGCTGTTCTTAATGGAAATTGCAGATGTGAGTACCAGGTATTCCAGCGTTCCTTTTCTCTTTCCACTTTTAACAAGGTAAGCTACCTAGATGGACTTGACACACAGGCATCTTATTAGTTTGGGATAACTTTGAAAGTAGCAGTCTTATTTCTCGCACCTTATTTAAAGTTGTTCTGAAAACCTGGCCACACCATTCCATTGAATGGGAACGCTAAGGATTGTTCCCTGAACTTGAGCGCTCTCTCTGAGCGGTGGGGGAATTCCACACTTCCTGTGTTTCTAACACGCACCTGTGAAGGAATTCCTTCCTCAGGACTGTCACCTGCTCTGGGGTTCCCAGGGCTGTGCAGAGGGCCTGGGTGGCCACATGGTTTGGAAGGGCTCAGTGATTATCAAATGAGCAGAAAACACTTCCCAAGCGAGTTCTTTGATGATAACAATACAAAGAATGGTCATTTGCAAATTGCCTTGAGATCTAGGACGCCACTGCTACTCCCTTTCCATGTACCCCATGCGGAGGCAAGCGCGTCCCACCCGACTCCCCTTTACACGTAAGGTGCCGAGGCGGAGAAAGAAGTCAGTAAAATCCCCTCCTCCCCCGGCACAGAGAAATGTGGAGCCCAGAGTAAGCCCTGGGTCGGCCCGACACCCCCAGGCCAGCACTATCATCCAGGCAGCAGGTTCCCACGTTGCCATGGAGAGAAGATGCCTATTCCAAAGCATCTCCTTACCCTTGGCCCGTGTCCTCCTCTGTCACCTTTCACTCTAATAGGAAGAAGGGCTCTAAGACCATCACTGTCTTGTCCTCCAGAGCATGAATCTCTATTTCCCTGACCTTCCTCAGTGGCGTGCCTGGTCAGGGGACGTCTGGTGACCTTGGTCAGTTCTGGGCAGAGAAGAGGGGTACAGAAAGCTGGGCCCTCCCAGGCCGAACACCTCTCCCACCAGGAAGAATGGAAGGAGCTGAGGCTCTTTTCCTTGGGGAAAAGAAGACTCAAGGGGGCAAGTGAGCTGATTTCAAATAGTTGAAAGGCTGTCATGGAGAAGAAAGTCTGGTTTTATTATTTTGGGTCCATCATGTAGAATGAAAGCCATTCTCTCATTTTTCATTCACAACATTGATAGAGGGGCTTTGATGTGCCGGGCACTGGGGTAGGTGCTGGGGTCCCTGACATCAAGGAGCCCACCGATAGAAGTGGCGGGCAGATGTGTAGCTGGGAGGGGGGCACAAGGAAAATGGGGTGTCAGCAAGGACCACCGATGAAAGAGGGAGAAGTGGATGAGGGGGCTAAGTAGAAATGGAGACTGCCAACGAGGGTTAAAGGAGACAGACCTTCCAATGGTTTCCAGAAGGTCCCAGAGCCTGGAGAAGGGGATGCATCTGCCATGCTCAGGACAGGAGCCAAGGTGCAGGGCTAGGTGTGCCCGCATGGGGCTGCTCGGGGTCATTCTGGAAGGTGTCACAAAGGCCCTGGCCGTGCTACGGAGTTTGCTTCTACCCTGGAAGCTGTGGAGAGTCTGTAAGGGTCTTGAATCGTGACCTTTGATGCTGGTTGTGTTAGAGGAAAATCCCTCTGGTAGGGTGTGAAGCATGACTGCTCCCCGGAGACTGGGAAAGAGATGGGGGTGTGTGTGCAGACGGCGTGGTGAGAGGTGAGGCTGGAGGCAGGGAGAGGGTTCGGAGGCTTTTGGAGGAAGAGGAGGTGAGATCTGGGGCAGAGGAGTGGCGGGGAGGGCAGGAGACGGATGTGAGGGGCATTTAGGATCTGCCAGACCTGGTGATGGTTGGGTGAGGGATGAGGAAGTAGGGGGTCTCCAACGCTGGGAGGCCTGGAGAATAGGAGGATGATGGCCCAGGAATCCAACAAGGGGACTCGATGAAAGGATGAGGTCAGGTTAGGCCAGGGGAGCCCCAGGGCAGCTGGACGTCCAGGCGGGAGGACTGCTGGGTCTGGGGGGCAGGAGGGAGGTGGGGGGCTGGAAAGGGCTCTGAGGATGGCAGCAGAGCCATGGGAATGGATGGAGGGGATTCCCAAGGAAAGAGGGAGAGGGGAGGAAGCGAGACCAGGGCTGCGGAGTGGGGACCACAGGGTGAAGACGTTGATGGAGGAGAGAAGGAAGAGAAGCCCCAGAGAGAACAAAGGGGCACAGAAGAGGGAGCCGTCCTGCAGCCCAGGGAAGGTGGAGGGCAGTGAGGGGTGGGCGACGGCGGCCAGTGCTGGCCCAAGGGTCTGGCAACCAGGAGGTCACTGGTGGCCTTGGCAGGGTGTGGAGGGGACAGAAGCCAGGTGACAGGGAGCTGAGGAGCGCATGGGACAGAGACAGGAAACACTGGCAGAGTTTAGAGATGGCATTGGGTGGGGAGGTAAGGCGGGAGAGGACGACCTTCAGGGGAGACGCCTTCCCTGCTTCACAGCCACGGGGAGGGGAAGGATGCCTGTGGGCCAGGCAGGTGCTGGAGAGTCAAGGCACATCCACGGAGGCGTCAGGCAGGCAAGGCTGAGCTTTGAAAACGTGTGCCCCGGAAATACAGTCCGTTTTTTTTTTTTTTTAATATTTATTTATTAATTTATTTGGTTACATGGGGTCTTAGTTGCGGCTCATGGGCTCCTTAGTTGCAGCACACGGGCTCCGCAGTTGCGGCATGCGAACTCTTAGTTGCGGCATGCATGTGGGATCTAGTTCCCTGAGCAGGGATCGAACCCGGGCTCCCAGCATTGGGAGCGCAGAGTCTTATCCACTGTGCCACCAGGGAAGTCCCAGTCCTTTCTTCTTGTCTTGCAAAAGCAGCATTGGTTAGTAAAAATTTCAGAATACATATTCAGACAGGCATAAACACCCTCTGCCCCCTCCACTGAGGGCAACTCATCAGACCTTTCCTGTCTCTACAGGCCTTTCTCAATATCTATACTTGCAAGCACGAGACTGTTCGTCACACACTGCTTTATATTCTTGTTCACTTCGCACGAAATTTATTTCTCCAACATCATTTTAGCAAGGGGTCTCATCATTTATTGATCTAACCCCTGTTTTTTTTAACATTTGGATGGCTTTCCGCCTTCTTCCGAAACCAAACAGCGCTTAGATGGATGCTTTTGGGTCCATGAAGCTGGTCGGTCGGAGGGCCTGCCAGCTCTTCACGTTCTCACCCGTGTGGTCCACCTGCCCTCCCGGAGGCCCTCTGTTCACACTCTCTCCAGCCACAAATAAGTGGATCTGTTTTTCTACTCTCTTCTCCTCAACAAGTATTAACCATAAAAAACTCTTTGCCAATTTGTTAATGAAAAATGGTATCCTTTGCTATTTTAATTTTCACTTAGCAATGAAAAGGCTTTGTTTAAATTACCCACAGATAGTTTGAGGTCATGGGCAATTAAATGTAATTAATTCGTAATGGAAGTTTCCAGAAGTTACAGGGGATAGTTTATTTAAGCCGCCAGTAGAGGGCTCTGTAGTCCTATTGAATATCAATTCCTGAATAAAGATGCGTTTCAACCAAAATGTGCTTTTTCAAATTCTGGGAAGGTCTAGCAAACAGTTACTTCTCCATCCATGTGAGTTTTATGGATTTGATCTTTTGTGTTCTCCAAAGAAATGCTGTTAAACATCCGCCATTGGAATTAGATTCTCTTGGTTGGGATATAATGGCTCAACAATGAAAACCAGTTTGTGTTTGGCACGCTTGAATTACTAATTAGATCTGCCCAAATGACCCTTGGAAGCTTTGGAAGTTCTTTCTGAAAGGGTCCTATTTTGTTTGCCATAGAGAACCCCAGGAAAACCCAGCTCCGTTTTTCAGTGGTTGTGTCTTAGTTTATTTACCAAACGGAAAAGGACCATCCATCCACCTATCCATCTGTCCGTACGCCCTTCCGTCTATCCAACCCACACGGATTTTGCTGAGCATCTGTGGTGACAGGCAGGGACGTCTGGGAAGCACGGTCCCTGCCTGCAGGGTGTGTGGCCTCCTGTGTCTGAACGGGAGCTGCTGGGCAGTCAGGCAGCCGTCAGCGAGGTGCTGCCATGCTGGGGAGGAGCTGGGGGGCGGTTATTTGGGGGGGGGGTCTTAGCTTTCTGAACTATAGTCACTCGGATTCTGTTTCCATTTAATATGTGAAGACATTTTGTTCTCTATTTCCATTATTTACGAATGATATTTTCAAAATTTCTATTTCCTTGCATTATCTTTTATGTGATTGTAGGAGTTACTTCAAGTCCTTGCTGGCTGTGAGTTGGGACAAACCGTGAATGACAATCACAGGAAGAGCAGAGGTGCATTAGAGTCAGCAGCCCAGCTGGGCTGACCCTGTACGGAAAGGAAGGTAAACTGAGGCAGAGGAGAGGACCAGGAGGGAGGCACAGCTGATGGACTGGGAAAGGTGACATGGGGGAACCAGGTCAGCGCTGGTGCCAGGAACCCACTGATACCATTGCTGATGATCAGGTGGAATTCGAGGGGATGGTGTCTGGATGGTGACAGGTGTCACGCTTACAGATCATCCAGACTTTCCCCTGGGACCCCCTCTTCCCAGCCTACTCCCAGCTAATCCATTAGAACTAATGGATTCACGCCCACCCGCCCTGACTCTGTGCCAACTTTGGGAAGCACAGGGGTTAACGCCTGGGTGCAAGGCCATGGTCACCCTCCCCATGCACCTTTTAGCCACATGTAGGGCACTCCCCGCTCTAAGCGTTTCCAAACTGGTTAAAAATTCTTTAATGCCTGTGACATGGACCCCGTCCCCATAACCCACCACGGAACAAGAGCAAATGCAGCCACGCTTACGTGCCTTACAGCCCACAGCGTGTCTGCACACACCTCACTGCAGGTGGCGCCCGGGGCATCCGGGGTTGGGACCCGCCCTTCCCCCCAGCCCGGCCGCCCATCCTCTGTGGGGGCGTGTGCATGTTCTGACCGCCGCTCAGTTTTGCTGTGAACCTGAAACCGCTCTAAAATGTAAAGTCTGTAGTAAAAAAAAAGGTTTTGCTGCCTACGTGTGCTCCCTTCTTCAACCTGAAACTGTCTACACGACCCAACGGGAGGGGACCCAGCTTTCTGATAGCAGCCCACTCAGGGCTCACGGGCAGCAGCCCCCAGTTCCTTTATTGCCACACCTGAGGCTGCAGGAAAGCGGCTAAATTCTGTTTCTCTGTTTCCCTCTCCTCTCCCCTCCTCTCTAACCCCTCTCTCATTGAGCAGCTCTGTTTTGGGGGGTCAGGTGTAGGTCTCTGCTTTACCCTTACTGAATTTCACCTTGAAAAGGCGGGACTGACATATTTATTACATTTATTGTACATCTGTGTGTTTTTTTTTAAAGATCATCCACGGATAGCCACGATGTCTTTGTCTGGGTTATTAACCGGGAGTATAAGCCTCCACGAGCTACAGAGATGTGATTGCCTGGGCTCCCCATCTGCTGACTCCTGGGCCAGCTGTTTACACCAGCACATCTGGGTAAAATCCCTTGGCCAGCTGCCACGGGCCGTTGGCTGTGAGCCCAGCATGGAGCCCTGGTGGGTGGTGCTGAGGCACGAGGAGCACCTCAGCTCCCTATTGTCCGGATTCGCAGGCCAGTACGGGCCACGTGGCCCAGACACCGGCTGGGCGGCCTCGTGAGCCCTGCTCTCTTAGGTCTCCCTCTGAGTCCAGCCCTCAGTGGCCAGACCTCTGACAAAGGAGGAAAGGGAGGAAGCCAGGACCCCAGGGAGGGAGGGACCATCTCCCCCAGGACCCAGAGCTCAGGATTAGGATGCTCTGCTCTGTCCTGCTCTCCAGGGTGCTGCTGGCCTCCCCTCCGCCTTCTCACGGGCGGTCTGGAGGGTCAGGGAAGGGGGAAATCAGGAGGGCGTGGGGTGCCGCGGGAGCTGCCAACGGGACGCTACAGCCTTCAGTTTCTTCACCTTCTCACGCTGAAATGTCTCACGCTAAAAAGGGTAAGCTGACACTCTGGCCCAGGAATGGCCTTGCGCTCGGGCCACCACAAGGGCATAGCTTTCACAGGGCCGGGCACGACACAGCATTCACTCTCCCAGAGGCCAGCTGGGGGCCAGGTGATGGCTCTGGAGTCAGATCTAGGCTTAAATCCAGATGCCAGCCCCTTAGTTCTCTTGCATTTTTGGTTGAATTAAGCATTCTGAGCCTCAGTTTTCTGGTCTGTAAAATGGAGACATTAATTCCTGCCTCATCAGGGATTGGGGCAATGAAAAGGGAAAGTGCGTATAAAACTTCTGGCCAGACAACGAGTCTTCCCTGCTTCTCCATCCCCTGCTTGACCATCATAAACACCTGAGGAGGCTGGCACCCTGCCTTGATAACTTCTTTTGTCTGCAAAACACCTATGAAATATTAATCATTTATCCCGTGTCTCTTAATTGTTAGATGTATTTCTAATATTTCCTAGCTAAATAGATGTATATTCCTTTCCACATATAGCTTTACTAGACGAGAGAATTTTAAATAGCATTTGTTAACTGGTACGGTAAAGGCATTTCTTAAAGGAATGCATTAGAGTTATCGCGTGTAAAATAAAGGAACCCTCCCAAAATAATGAGAACAAAACAGATTTGAACTTGTGCTTGGGAAACAGATCAGAAACTTGTTTCGCCAGCATGTTTTCACGTGCACGGGCTGTTGTGGGCAAAGCAGACGCCTCCAGCCGGAAGTGAACTTCTGATGTTTCTTAGGCGCTGCGTTCTTCGCTCTGCCGAGAGTAATTCAGGCAGAGGAATTCTTTATAAGGAGACGTGATGAGTAATTGGGCCCTTCTCTTATTTCACCTTCTCCAGCAAATGCCTCTCAGATCCATATTTTGCTGCCCTCAAGCTGCTGCGGCCCCGGCCCACAGAACAGGACCGCACTGGAGCGTCCTGCCACTGATTCACCAGCACAGCCATAAAATCCCACTTTCCTTTGGTTAATTAAAGGCAAATACCTCTTTGCAATGCAGATAGCTGCTCCGTCAGTCCTGCCAGGACGCACAGGCTCACTGTACGTGATCTTTAATTGAATGACTTCCTCTCCAGAGACCTCTTGGTCTTTCATTAATCAGCTATGTACACAGTAAAGGTGAGGCTTAACGAGGTGTGTGTCAGGCCCTCCGACGTGGGGTGACCTAGGCGGATGCACGTACTGTTCCACATGTTGATAACCTGACATCCAGCACTTTGTGGTCCACCTAACGTCAGTCTGCAGTGATTCTAATTAATGCAAAGATAGCTTGACTGATATCGAGACAAACCTCTCAGTGGCAGGAGCAAATAATTTCTGGAGAGTGAGAACATCATGATCATGTCCTTGGCTCTGTCCTGGAGTCTGAGCGATTGAGCCATTTGGTGGCTGGAGAAGAGCGGCTTAAGTCAGAGGCTGAATAATGCAGCTGTTAGACCTGAAGCCTCTGCACCTAGACTGACCAGGCTCACGTCACGGCATTGCGACCCAGGAAAATCACTTAAATGCTCTGTACCTCAGTTTTCCTATCAGCAAAATGGGGATAACAATAGTGCCCACCTCATAAGGTTGTTGCGAGGAGTGAATGAGTTAAAACAGAAGTGTAAGGTCTGTGATATATAGATGCTCACGAAATGCCAATATTTTTATACTCATGTGCTTCTGTTGGTTACTTGACAATGTCAACAAAATTCAGCATTTAGAATGAGTGCATTTAGGTGTTCTTTTGGGCGAGAGGATGGGTTTCTCTTACTTTTCCTCTGAAGAACTTAGTGCTTTGAGCTTGGTGGTTAAGTACACAGAGGCCACAAGTCAGGTTGCTGGGCTTCAAATTCCAGCTCATCTTCAAATTCTTGGGTAACCTTGCAAGTGTGCATGCATGGGGGAAGATTCCAAGAAGCTCAGTGGAAAGCAATAGCTGGAACACTAAAATAACTGAGCACATACCTTAGCTTCTGCCAAGTTAAAAGAGCTTGGTAAACACCTCAAGCTGTCCTTTTAGACCTCAAAGTAAAGACAAGGTTCCAGGACTAAGGGTGAACTCAAAACAGACCCACACTAACAAAATAGAAAACGAAACCTCTGCAAGTTCAAGCTGATCAGCCGGCAACTTAACTCCTGATAGGACCAAGCCTAGCACGCTTCAGAGCGTCAACAATGTCTCACCCACAATGTCTAATGTACAACAAAAAATTGTTAATCATATGGAGAAACAGAAACATGTGACACACAGTCAAGAAAAAACAAATAGAAACAAACCCCAAGGTGACGCAGTATTGGAATTAGCAGATAAGGACTATAAGGCAACTACTGAGTTCAAGGACTTAAAAGAAAAGACAGCTATATTGAATGAACAGATGGAGAACTACAACAGAGAAATAGAGACCTGTAAGAATAAGCAAATTTAAATCCTAGAACTGAAAAGCAAAATATCAGAAACACAAAAAAATAACCCACAAGATAGGTTTAATAGCAGATTGGAGACAGCAGAAGAAAGGGTAGGTAAACTTGAATGTAGATTAATAGAAATTATCCAATGTGGAAACTAGAGAGACAGAACCTCAGTGACTTGTGGAACAATATGAAGCAGTCAAATATATATATACATACATATATATATATATATACATATATATATATATATATATGTATGTATATATATGTATGTATATATATATATCTCGGAGAGGAGAGAAAGTGAGGCAGAAAAAATATTTGAGGAAATAATGGCTCAAATTTCCCAAATTTGGCTTAAAACATGTATTTACAGTTACAATGAGCACAGTGAGCCACAAGCAGTTAAAGTACAAAGAACAAACAAACATATCTAGACACCTTATAGCCAAGTGAATGAAAGCAGAGATAAAGAGAAAATCTTATAACCATTCAGAGAATATTGACACATTACACACAAGAGATCAATAATTCGAATTTCTGACAACTTTTCATCAGAAATAATGCAGTCACAGAGACAATGTAATAACATTTTTAAAGTGCTGAAAGAAAAATGTGTCAACCCAGAATTCTATATCCATCAAAAATATCCTTCAAAAATGGAGGCAATGTAAAAACATTTAAAAATAAAATGAAAGCTGAGAAAATTTGTTGCCAGCAGACCTGCACTAAAAGAAATGTAAAGGAAGTTCTGCAGCTGATAGGGAAATGACACCAAATGGAAACCTGGATTGGCAGAAAGGAATGAAGAGCACTGAAAATGGTAAATGTGTGGGTAAGTATGAAATATTAAACTTTTCTGCTGAATTTCTTTAAAAGACAAATGACTATTCAATGCAAAAATAATAACACTCTATTGTGTTGTTGACAACATTTCTAGATGTAAAATGTATGATAAAATCACAAAGGACAAGGGATAATAAATGGATTATATTGTAAGATTCTCACATTTTAAGGAAAATAGTACAATATTAATGCTATGTAGACTGTGTTAAGTTAAAAATGACTATCGTAATTTGTAGAGCAATCACTGAAAAATAAGAGTCATTGCTAAAAAGACAATAGAGGAATTCAAATAAAGTAATGAAAAGTACTGAGTTTACCCAAAAGAAGGAGAAACGGAAGAATAAAAAAGAAATGGGACAAATGGAGAACACACAGCAAAACGGGAGACCTAACTCAACCATGTGAATAATTGTAAAGGGAGCAAACACTCCAATTCAATGGTAGATATTGTCAGATTGGATAAGAAAGCAAGACCCAAGTATGTGCTATCCACAAAAAGGGATTTTAACTATAAAGACATTGAAAATAAAAGAGTATAAAGAAAGCTGGTGTGGCACCATTAATATCAGACTGGGTAGACTTCAAGATAAGGAGTATTATTAGAGACAAAAAGGGACATTTCATAATGATAAAATAACCCATCAGGAAGACATAACATCCTAAGTGTGGATACATCTCATGCATTCCAGAGCTTCAGCATATGTGAGGCAAAACCCAACAGAACTAAAAGGAGAAATAAAGAATTTCACAATCATAGTTGGAGGCTTTAATACCCCCTCTCAGTAACTGATAGGACAAGTAAACAACAAAAAAATTAGAAAATGAAAAAGCAAGTCACAGAATGAGAGGAAACATTTGCAATATGTGTGTCCCACAAAGAACTTGTAACCAGAATATATAAAGAACTCTTCCAAATCTCAAGACCAGCAGTCCAGTGAAGAGTAGGCAAATGACTTGAACAGACATTTCAAAAAAGAAGTTATACAAGGACCAAAAAGCACATGAAGATGGTGGTGACACAGCTGTATCCGTTTCTTCAAAGCTCACACTTAAAATACATATTTCAGATCTGTGCATGTCACTGTATATAAATTTTACCTTAATAAAAATAGTGCAGGAGGGTCAGGAAGAGAAAGGTCTAGGTTTGGACCCTGCTCAGCCACTTGATCTCAGTGGCCTTGGGCAAGTTACTTAACCTCTCAGAGCCCCAGTTTCTTTATCTGTAAAATGGGGATGAGAATGAACTCTTCACTGGGCTGCTGTGAAGATTAAATACAATGACACAAGACGTGGAGCACTTAGAGTGTATGAGGCGCTCTATTAAATAGCTTAATGCTCGCTCTTTATTCCCCACCCTCCTTCTTCTTCTCGCCTCCCAGCTCCTCAAACTTCTCTCTCCATGGATTCCTTCAGGACAAGTCAGGGACGAAAGTAGGGGGGGGGGTGTCCTAATTTGTGCAGCGTGGGGTCCATGTGGCTGGGAGAGGAAACCCCGCTGCCATCACTTCCTCCCTGGGGCTGTTAGGAGGAGACGGAAAAGGAACCATTTCTATGAGCGGCTGCTTGTGTGTAACCATCTCCCCTGAAAGCAGATGCAGAGCTAACATCTAGCCCCAGGTACCGGACAGTCCTTGCTCTGTGTACATTTTGATATAGTAAAAGCTGGCTTACCGGGCATGCTAGCAAAATGAACTGAACAGCCTAAGGACAACCTTGAGGGACTCAAACAAATGAAAATGAAATCCTGTGAAGTTTTAATATCAAATATAAATATTGAGTATCAGAATGCTCTAAAACTTGGTAATCCTCAAGTGTACATATGTATATTGTGTCTCTATCTATCCATCTATCTATTATCTATCATCTACCTATCCATCCATCCATCGATGTATCTTCATCATCGTCCATCACCATCATCATCTACATCTAAACTATATCAGAGAATCATTGCTTTTAGGGCTGACAGTATCATTTGGTTTGACTCCTTCATTTCAGTGACGATAAAACAGAGACGCAGGGAGGTGAAGAGCTTATCTAAGATCACAGTGCTGGGCTGTGTATGCACCTTCGAGGACGTGGCATCCTCTGGCACGGGGATGTAATTGAATATCTACACTACTGCGGTCAGCTTAGCTTCCTGTGGGTTCCTCCTTTATTTCCCGTGTGAGAAGCTGACTTCAATTTATGCCACATGAGAAAAAAAATACCCCCAAATGCAAATATCTGATGCCATTATTGGAGGGAGGTGGGCTGGAAAAGGATTGAATTTTTTAACGAGACCTGTGAACACTGCAGGAAGGACTCCTGTGGCAGAAGGAGGCTGATCTGAATGGCACCGGAGGGCGTTTACGCAAAGAAAGAAGCTGTGTCTGGTTGTTGGACGCTCAGCCAGATGCAATAATGAAGCAATTTACAGGAGGATGCAATGGGGAAGTTTAAGAGGGATGTGCATGTCTGCCTAAGGAAATGATCTGTGAGGGTCTGTGCTAGCTGGCTTAAGGAGATTAACTGCAGCATTTGAAAATGCAATTTGAAAGAAGGAGGAGAACCGGAGATCAAGGAATGTGACAAATACCTTGAGGACGACGTGTAGCATCATCTGGAGGCCATTTTTGCCTGGGTATTTCCCGGCAATGTTAGCTGCGGACAAGTTGAAGAGGTTGGCTCCCGTTTCGGTACAGATGGCATGGACCAGCAACTTCTTCCCCACCCCAGACGGACCAGCCAAGAGCAGGGATTTCACCGAAGGAGCTTTCTCATGCACTGCTTCAGAACCTAAAAAAGGCAGAGGCAGAGGCTCTAAGATCCCGCCAAGAAAATAAGTGGTTCTTAGACGGGGACTCCTCAAGGCCATGACTCCGTGGCATGACCCCAGTCTCGGCAACAGTGATGGATGTGTGGAAGGCATTTCTCACCAGGGGCACGCCTCCTGTCTCAGCCAGCTCCGTGACACCTTTGATTTGTATGTCAAGGTGGAGCTGTCAGGTCTCCTTGGGCGTTCAATACATTGCTTCTCTCTCACCCCTCACCCCAGCATTCCCCCCACACTCATAATTTTAGAGAACATTCCTGCAGTAACTAACCTCTGGCATTTTGGGGGAAGGGGCTGGGGGTTTCTCTGCTTCTCAGCAGCACTACAGCCTTTGAAGGCTCGGGAAGACGAATGTGCGATGCACGGGAAGATGCGGGGGAAAAGGGGGAAAAAACAAGATCCAGGCAGCAGTAGCCTGGCTTTTTTCCCTTAATTTTTACTTTATATTGGAGTATAGTTGATTAACCATGTTGTGTTGGTTTCAGGCATACAACAAAGTGATTCAGTTACACATATACACGTACCTATTCTTCTCCAAGTTCTTTTCTCGTATACGTTATTATAGAATATGGAGCAGAGTTCCCTGTGCTACGCAGTAGGTCCCTGTTGGTTTCGTCTGTCCTGGTTTCTAGTCTGTCGGTAGGGGCAGAGTCAACCTGACCCTTGATAATAAACGACGTGAATTATTAGGTCCCTCAGAGGTCCCTGCCCTGTGCTCTCAACCTCATCGCCCATCTCCTGCGAGCCCAGATTGGAACTCGGGCTTGATTTCTTCCATCATCCTGAACACGAGCAGAGCACACGTCGGCACTAAGTAATTAGAGAGTGAACAGAATGAAATCCTGTACAAGGCTGTGATTGGAACATCGGCTATCGCACTAATTTGCTTTTGGTCAACTGCTGGGCTCTTCTGGATCAGCTGTAAACAAATCAACATTCTAATTATTATTCTGCTTCTCTTTCTTTTTTCTTGTGTGATTGACAAGACTTAGGGAATTTATCTAATCATTAGGAACAATTTTTATAGTTACCGACTACACTCCGCAAAAACTTGGAAAGTAGTTTTGAGCAAGTTCTCTTTAAAATGAAGCTAAACGGGCACGCTTCCATTGTGGTTAGCGTGGGAAATGGCAATGTGTTATGGTGAAGCAGAACTCATTTTCCACGACAGCAGAGAGACGCCATTCTTCCCGTCTCCCGTTCATCACCTGGATACTGAAGGCTCCGTCTGTGGCCTCGGCTGGGGGCCGCTGGGGATGCGCATGTGGTAGAGACAGGATTTGCTGTAAAGAGTTTATGGCCGGGGGGAGCTAAACTTAAGAAGTAGCTAGAAGGGGAGGAAAAGATCCGTGCTAAGATCCGTGAGAGAGACAGAGATTCAGGGAAGAAAGGACTTCCCATTGGGGGGATGAGGTGGGTGCATGGGGGTGAGTCAGGCCAGACTTCAGAGAGAGGGGCTGCGTCTGGGCTGGCCGGTGAAGAACGGGCAGAGTGGAAGGGGGTGTCTGAGAAGGATGCAAGTGGGGGGACGCAGTGACCACAGCCTGGAGCGGAAGGTCAGGTCCTGGGGGGGCAGATGATTCTGGCTGGCGAGGGAGCTGGGGTCAGCAAGGGGGTGGGGCGAAGAGTGGTGCCAGCTGTCGGGGTCCCTGGAAGATGATGAGGGTTAGAGCGGTGGCCGAAGCCTGGGGGCCAGGAGAGTTCCGGAAGGGGTGGAGGGAGGGGAGAACAGCGCTGAGGACAGAACTGGGGGAGGGGCAGCAGGAGGGAAGGGGCACAGGCCGGGGAGGCCCGGACACGTCATCTACCCCAGGGATGTGACTTTCCAGAAGGAAGGGGGTGGTCACCAGCGTCGTGCAGAGGGGGAGAGGGTGGCCCAGAAAGGCCTCTGCACCGGGGCCTCGCCGGCCTCTGGAGAGCTCATCAGACGGCAGGGCAGGGAGGGGCCGTGGAGTCGCTGGGGACAAACCTGCCACGGCGTCCATGGCTCTAGCTGCTCATCGCGCCTTTCAAGGGCAGTTTTAAAAATTGCCTAGAATTGCTAAGAGACAGAGGAAATTTCCAGGCTTTTGTGCGTTCACCCTTTTCAACTTTCGGAGGATTACAGAGTCACAAGGAAGCCAGTGTTCCGTGTCCTAAGCCCAGCTCTGCCCCTTCTGACCCCGGACTTGGAGAAAGTTCCTCAGCATCGTGGAAAGGCTTACTCATCCGTGAGAGCTGCTCAACGGCCACCTCTGCTGGGCGATGAAGCCGCACATAAAACGCAGCTTCTGCTGCGTGAGCGCCCTCCCCCCTCGCCTCCCTCTCTCCCTCCACGCTGCGGGGCCAGTGATATTTCCGGGGCGGGGGGCAGTGAGCGGGTGAATGCTGACCAGATGCTTCCTGGGCATGCCCTTACTGCCCTTGCTGCTTTGAAAGTTCACACCTCGTCCTGGGAGCCCTGGCCGAGGCTCCTGGAACCCTGGAGGCCGGTGGGAGCTTTGCTGCCGGGCAGGGTGGGAAGTGGCCTTGCCGTGTGTCCTCAGTGCCCTCTTCCAAGTGGCCGCCTTGGCTAGTCCTGGCAGTGGCGACCTGGATAATCAGACCAACAAACGCATTCCCTTTTGTGACCGGATACCAGTTTAGACGTATGAAATTCAGACGAAGCCCTGGCAGGCTGCCGTGTGAGCGAACTTCTCTGTCTGACTTGTTTGTACAGTGCAAACTCGTGAACAGGTCATGAGAACAAACGCCCCGCTGCCTCCGGGGCCTGGGGACGTCAGCCACCAGGGAGACTTCGGGTTTCTTATTGACAAAAGGAGGGTCCGGGTGGGATGCCTCCCGGGCACGCTTCTTCCAGAACCCTCACGTCAGCTTGGAGACGACACCCATCACCTTGTATCTGCCAGCGGAGGATGCAGACGCACCACACGCTCACTTGTGAGGAGTTCCCTTACAATCTTGACACCTCTTGATGTTCTCGGCTCTACTGCCTTCCATCACTCTGTGATGAACTTTGAGGGCTAATCTGTTTATTTACACGGACCCTGTTAAATATTGCATATTGATTTTGTTGACCCCAAATTATGTTGATCCCCAAGTATTATATATTTGTGTTATATATGTATTTCATTTATGTTGACCCCTATTCTTTGGACTGCTTCTGACATGAAGTTGAAAGAAGAATGAACTGTTCCTTGCCAATAGGTTTAAGTTCTTATTTAAGTCAACGTGGAATAAGATGAGAAGTTGTCCAAACGATTCCCATCTCACTTTAAAGCAAATTAAACAAAACAGAATGCGATTTCTAGTTCAGAATGGTCATCAGAGCACGGCTGGCTGGAGTTCCTGCCCCTGCCCCAGGTGACGCAGTCATGAAAACATAAATAAAAGTGAACGAGAGGGGCAGGTATCTGTTACCGAGAGCCCCGACTTTCCTGCAGACTCTGGTCCGTCTGTCTGAACAACCGTGATTGAATCTCCGTGGAAATTGGCAGAGCCTTGATTCTTTAGATCCAAGAAATACACTTTCACTGACTCCCGAAGGGCCGGCTCTGTTAAGGACCCAGTGACAGAGCCTGTGTGTAACAGGTAAGCCTAACCTCAGCCTTTGTCTAATTTGGTCACTTTGTTTTTTTGTTTTTTAAAAAAAATTTATTTATTATTTATTTATTATTTATTTTTGGCTGTGTTGGGTCTTCGTTTCTGTGCGAGGGCTTTCTCTAGTTGCGGCAAGCGGGGGCCACTCTTCATCGCGGTGCGCGGGCCTCTCACTATTGCGGCCTCTCTCGTTGCGGAGCACAGGCTCCAGACGCGCAGGCTCAGTAGTTGTGGCTCACGGGCCCAGTTGCTCCGCGGCATGTGGGATCTTCCCAGACCAGGGCTCGAACCTGTGTCCCCTGCATTGGCAGGCAGATTCTCAACCACTGCGCCACCGGGGAAGCCCTAATTTGGTCACTTTGAATCGCAGGTGCTTGCCTTGGTTATCATTTCTCCAGATGACAGCTTCCAGGACCTTCAAAATGCTAACCAGACATTCAAAGGTGCTACAGATGTGCTTCCCGGGTGGTACTTTTCTGTGCTCCAGGATGCTCTAGCCCAGCAGAACGACCCTCACTCACAATTCTCAGTAGAAGAGGTAAGCCGCAATGCACACTGATGACGACCAGGAAGACACGAGCACACACGCCTGCTTCTAGCAAAGGCACAACAGGGCAAGTGGAGTCCTTACCTAGTGGCAGGATGCCGTACAGGGTGATTAGCTGTCGGACATCCAGGAGGGAAGGCATGGGTTCTGTGGACATCTGGCGAAGAGTAGTCCCCAAGTAGCTGTACTCACCTGGGGAGAAAAAAAATAGAGGACAAATGAATGGGAAACTACGCTACTCTGAGTTGCATAATTTGGACACTTGCAAAACTAACATAGGATACAAATTGAACATTTCTGAGCAAATACACTCATATTATGGAGAGTCATTATAAAGAACTTCTCAGATAAAGGCTTGAAGAAAAACTGTCCAGCCACAAAAACATTTCTATACTCACTACAATAACTGGGAATTATGTTGAGTATGATACTAACCTCCCAGTATTTTAAAGAATAACCTTCGGATGTTGAATATGTGAAGAGCAAAGTTCTAAGATGAAGAACATACAAAGTAAACTAAAATACAGCAGGTTTGGTTTAATTTCTGTTCCAAGAGATTATGTCTAACATTTGCACAAACTTTAAAAATAACTTACTTAAGATGGATGTGAAATTTGTATTGAAGCCGTGTAAATCTGAACCTGAAATGCAATCATTTGAAAGGTAGGATCTAAGTCTAATTTAGGATAAATAGAAATACCTCCTTTTGAGGGTGATATTCATTAACATTTTTATCATTTTTAAAGGATTACCAAAGGAATAATATCGAAATAAATCTTTATAGGTTTAATTAGAAGGCATCAAAGAGCTTAATTGTAACTAGTCATAAATCTGAAGTGTTATTTTCTAACTAATTTAGATAAGGTCACCACGAAAATTAGTTTTGCTGCCTTCATTTGTCATGAGGATGGACTTTTACATGCTCATGTGATTCTCTCTTGATCTGTACCTGAATCTGAAGGAAAAATATTCGAAAAACGAATCACAATCTCTTGATGTTTTTTTTCCTGACTTTTTCTTTTCATAGCAAGTACGGCTCTTGCAGAGCTTTCGATGTTATATATGTACAACAAATGCCTTTGTGTGTGTATGAAAACACTGAAGAAATACATGTAGGTGTCTATGAAATCCTGAAAATATCAAGGGCTTTAAAGCATTTTCAAATGCTAAGGAAATGAGAGTTAAAATCCAGATAATGATTGCTGTTTTGTTGTGGGCCACAGCCTTTCAAAGCCTCCGAATGAAAAAAAGTCCTTGGCAAGGGCAATGGTCTTGGTGAGGGAAATGAGTGATAATGAAAGCGTCTATTATGGCTTCCGATCTGCACGCTTTTTAATGAGCAGGTAATAAATAGAAGAGCGGTTCATTTCGCCTTCACTAGAGCAGGAAGGGATCCTGCAGCCACCGTTAAATCCAGCACTTATTGCTGTAAACATGACATTAGGGGGGGCATAAAAGTGACCCCATTTTCCTGCTTAAGTAAATCCAAGTTAATACCCAAATGCGCCATATTTTCTAGTCCCTACTTAGACAAAGGAAGTTGAACTGGTGGGTGTTGGTTCTAATAGAAGGAACGACCCTTTGCCAAGTGAGGAGACTCATTCTGAAAGTGTGTTACTATGTTTTGCTATTGCCCAGCATGGAAGCCATAAGCCCTTCCCATGGACTCATTCAGAATTTAGAGACTTCAGGATTCCCTGCACAGACACCAGGTCTTCCACGAGCGAGGGAAGAAGGAAGCAGCAGATGAAGAGGTGTTGGAGATAGAAAGCATGAAAAAGGGCAAGGAAACCTAGGACAACAGCGGGAAAAGAAACAGGACTGTGTTATGGGTAGGATTGTGTCCCCTTAAAAATCCGTATGTCAAAGCCTAACCTCCAGTATCTCAGAATGTGACCTTATTTGGAAATAGGATCATTGCAGACGTAATTAATTAAACTGAGGTTATTAGGGTGGGTCCTAATCCAATATGACTGGTGTCCTTTATAAAAAGGGGGAGTTTGGACACAGACACACACACAGGGAGGAGGTCACGTGAGGATGAAGGCAGAGATGGGGCGATACAGCAGAAGCCAAGGATCGCCAACGACTGCCAGCAAACCACCGAGAGATGGACGAGACGAGGGGTGAGAGGAAGAGGTCAGTTTAGGCCACGTGAGCCCCAGGGCAGCTCAGCATCCTGGCAGGGGAGGACTGACAGGTCCAGGGAGCAGGACAGAGGTGGGGGCTTGAAGGGGCTCTGAGGCTACAGCCAAAAGATTCCTTCTCAGAGCCTCCAGAAGGAACCAACACTGCTGACACCGTGGCGTTGGACTTCTGGCCTCCAGAACTGGGAGAGAGTAATTTTCTGCTGTTTAAGCTGCCCTACTGTGGTACTTGTTACAGCAGCCCTAGCAAAGGAACACAGAAGGAGGAACTAATTGTAGAGAAAAGGAACATACGCGCACACTTAAAAAATAAGGAGAAATAAAAAATATTTGAGAAATCAAGGTGAAATCAGCTTCTAACATTTCCATTCTACCCCACATAGCATTGAAAAGAGAATAAAGAACAGAACAATTGATAAAAAATAACAGCCTCTTAAAAAAGTTACTCAAAGAAAAGGAGTGAGAGAACACAGGAGGCCTCAAGTCAGCAGACGATGCTCGTAGGACTTGGGCCCTCCCACCTGCACCAGGACATGCCAGCTCTGCCCCGGGCACTGCCAGGGCTGCACAGAACATCTTCTGATGAAGAGCACGGTGACGCATGCTACGTGGTTACAATCCAGGTTCCTGAATTGTTTATACAATAAAAATTTATGTTGGATGCAGGCTACCAGCTTCCAGAATGTGGTCGACAGAGAAACTTCTCAGGTTAACTCTCTGTTGCAACAGCTCTGCCAAGATTATGCACCCTGGGGCCCAGGTATTCCGAAGCTTCAGATGTTTTTCACATGTAATATCTAAGTCAAGTCTTCTAAGGTGGGATTTTGGGGAACCCGTTGAATCTTCTTGTTCTTAGGACAGGCCCTGGATGCCAAGGAGAAAGTGAGAAGCACCAGCCCTGGCCTGGGTGTCAATGTTCCCACCGAACGCAGCAGCTCCAGAACCATAGGCAGGGCCAGGTAATTTAGGGGAGTATTGGCTGTGTTTGTTCCCTCTGTATTTTCCCCTGGAGCAGTGGCCGACCTAGGTGCCTCGTGCTTCTGCGATGTGCACAGGGTGGGAGGGGCACGGAGGCACCAGGAAGTCACAAGCCCTCTGGCTGGCAAACCCTGAGCCCGCGGAAGGATAGGTGAGATCACCACCGCAGCAACACAGGGACACAGCTAGCTAGCTCTGTGCCAGCACGCCCTCGAGGGCTCCACTTCCTCACTCATTAAATTGTCACAGCAATTTAGTGAGGCCGTTGCTGTTATTAGCCTCGTAATTGTGGAAACTGAGGCACAGAAAGATTACAGAAAGGACCAGCGACCCAGAGGGTGGGAGCTTCAGAGGCAGGAGGGAGGAGACATTCCCAGCCTGGGCGGGACAGCTGGTCAGTGGGTCTCTGGTCAGTGGGCATCAGCCCTGTGTCCTGGTGGCACGGAGGACAAGGGAGCAGGGGAGAGAGCCCCTCGCTGAGAGAGGGCCCCAGGCAGGCATGAGTGGCCCCTGCAGGCACCAAGGGGTCCTGGAGGGCGCCAGTGCCCAGAATCTCTCCCCAGCCTCCAGGCACCATTTGGGAATCGGGGACCTTGATGGTACCTGGGGGCAGGGGTGGAGGCTTGTAAGAAGGATTGAATTTGAATAACCTTGGCAGTTTAGCCCTCGTGATGCTAAGTTGTGGTGATTTAAAGAATAAGGAAATGTGCTATTTCTTGCATACCCAAGCTGGTGGCGGGAGCTGGTTGCTGGGCACAGGGTCAATGCTCTGAGCTGGGCAGGTGCGCAGGGACAGAGCAAGGAACTGGGGGTGGGGGGAGTTGGGGGCTGGGCCTTGGGGGAACCAGACATTATGAACTTGAGTTTCCTGCCTTCCAAGTCTCTTTCAGCCCTAACTACTGTGATCCTAGTGCGTATTTGGATTTGAGTGGTGTTTAGAAAAGAGTGGAAGCCGCCCAAACAACTCATGTCCCGGCACTGCTGAGCCGGGCTGGCTGTGAATACAGGGTTCCTGGGCTGTGGAGAATGTCCAAACCATGCAACCACGTTCTGAGTCTGAGGGTTTGTGCTCTGTCCCCGCCTGCAGGGGGAGTTGCTGAGGCACAGCCAACACCCACCCTGCCCTGCTTGTCCAGCTTTGGGCCAGCTGGAAAAGGAGGAAGGGTAATGCCCCAAGGTTTCTTTTTCCCCTTTACTTTAAAGTCTGGTACTTTTATTAGAATACATCTTGGTGTTGGTCAATTGGAGTTGATATTCTCACATACAAAGTGTGATCATTCATTATGTGGTTTGCATTTCTGTTTTAGGAAATTTTTCATGAATAAAAATTCTTAGTATTTGTTCTGTTCCTTGGCTTTGGTTTTCTTCTTCAGGGATGTGTATTATCTTTGCCTGCCTATGTGAATTTTCTTTGCCTACCTTTAGTACTTGTTACTTTCTTTTGAAACCTTTTAATCTTGTTCTTCATTTCTAGTTTTATTTTAAAAAAATTTCTGTCTTTCACATTTCATTTCTCTTAAAGCATGGTTTGTGGACTTTATTCATTCTTGTATTCACTGTAATTTAGTTTTGTCCTAAAACGATTTTTCTCCTTTATTTAAAATATTCCTGGAATTTTGTGTAACTCATTTCTGCACTTTTCTAACTCCATTTTATGTGTTCTTACATATCTTCTATAATTTTCTTAATGTATATTAGCTTGGTTTGAAAGAGTAGGTTCCAGTTATGTCTGCTTTGTGGGCATGTCTTTTTGTGATGATACTTTGCTCCTTATTCTTTCTTTTTTAATAGACATCTGGCATGGGCTTTGACCTTGACATTTTCCATTGCTTAAATTTATATGAGTTAATATTCCTGTATGTTTAGAAGATAGCTTGGGTCAGGGTAGCTTTTTAAATTTCATAGAGTCCCCTCTTCTGTTGTTTTCATATATGTTATTAGTATGGTGGCTTGCTTTTTGAGATGTCCTTGTCCTGTTCCCCTCCCCCAATTTATTCTGGACCTTTTCTCTCCCTCATCTCTGTTGTTCCTATTCAATTGTGGTTCTACTCCCAAGAGTTTCTTCTCAGTATAAGGCCGTGTCTTGGAAGGGTCAATTTCAAGAGCGTCCAGAGGTTGGACTGTTCTCGCCCGTTCATACTTTCTGATTCTATCCATTTTCACGCACCTGCTGTTGAAGTGAGCAAACCCCTCTCAATTCCAGCTGCAGTTACTACCCTGGTCTGCTGTGCTTTCCAGTGAGCGCTTGCTGGCTATTTTGGGGTTCTTTTGTTTTTTGTCCCCAATGGCTTGCACTTTGGGCTTTGAGGGGAAACTTGGTTATTTCGTTTTTGTGTTAATGTTGTCCACCGGTGTTTGCTTTCGCCATCTAGTTGCTTTGTCTATTTTTATGTGGGAATCTGGGAAGATCCACTGCCATCTTTTCAAGCTAAGGATCTTAACCGGGAAAAAGAAGACAAACGTGGAAAAGACCAAAGGGAGCCAATCCTTGTGGCGATTTGACTGATTTTGCTAGACTGGGTCATTTACATTTGAGGTCACTCTTAAGAGGTTGATTCATTTGCTTTGACCTTAAGCATCTTCAAGATGCTGCCTGGAAACTGACAAAGAGATCAGTGAGGAAGTCCAAGATGGATAAGAAATTAGTAAGAAGATGAGAAATATGTCCACTAATTCTCTGAGACTCTACCATGTGCTAGGCACTGTACTAAAAACTAGGAATTCAGTGATAAGCAAAAAAGTCATGATATGAAGGAAGAAACCAGACAAGGAGAGAGACAGCACTCAGAGATCCCAATCGTAAGTAAAGAGGTAGGGTTCTGCTAAAAGTGTTATTTTTTCATATGAACAGAATTAACAGAACATAATCAAGGCAATCCAGGAGAAAACCCTGCAGTACTTGAATAAGAAACACATAAAATAAATAGAAACCCAACAGATATTCCAGTACATTTTCTGGTAAAATCTTACACCATTAGGAAATATGCTCCTCCAAGCCCCTGAGAAGGAAATGTGGCTTTATTTCAAAGGGATTAAAGTGATCATTTTTTGATCCAAGGAAAATGTCAGCCTTTTTGCTCCTGCAGGCCAAAACTGGGTCAGTGTAAACACTGGAATGAATAACTCGGAAATGGGTTATAATACAATTTTAAAAAGAGAGAATCCATGTGTCTACTTTAATACCAAAACAATTTTAAAAGGAGGGTGGGAGGGAAATCTCTCCAGAACGATGGTACCTGCTAGAAGAGGAGACAGAAATAGAATATTCCCACTTTACAACCACCATAGCAAAAATTGATGCAGGCAGAAGTCATCGGCAGGTGCCTAAACCTTTAAGATGGTTGGGAACAGAATCTCCAGAGCCTCAAACTATCCCCCACAGATTATTCATTGATTACAAAGGGGAAAATGGAGCTTTACAATGGAGAATCTGTGGATGGAACAGCACCTTCGCCAGTGATTAAACTTAACATCACTAGTGATGGGACAAAGCGTCATTTTTGTGCCCTCAATGTGAAAGACTGAGAAGGACACGATATTACCTGTAGTTTTCCTGTCAAAAATGTTTAACATGAATCAAGTCAGGAGGAAACCATCAAACCATCAAACCAATTCAGTTGAAGGAGAGTCTGTAAAACAGCTCAGACTCTTTAAAAATGTCAATGTTGTGAAGGACTGGAAAAGCCTGTAAATTGGTGCTGATTAAAGGAATGAAAGGGGACGAAGAAGATATGACCATCACATCCGTGATCCCTGACTGCATTTGGGATTGAGAAAGACAAACAGTTACAAAGGACGTTATTTATTAGGACTATCGGGAAAATTATTAACTAGATATTACCTAGTGGAAACAGTATGACATTAATGTTAAATTTTCTGAGTGTGATTATCTTTTCGTGGTTACGTAGGTGAATGTCCTCAGTTGACTGTAGCTGTATGAAAGTTGAAAATGATATCTGCATTAGGGGTGGTAGGAGTATCAAGAATTTTAAGGCTTTAAATATGTTTTCAGATCCTCATGGTATTTTTAAAATTAAGAGAAAAACATTAGCTGAAGATGGGATAGCAAATGTGCCCTCTTTTTCCTCCCAACTACTCCTGTGGTGGCCCCAGATGGAATTCTGGAAGGAATTTCTCCTGTGAGGACTCTGTGTTGGAAGTACCAGGGGCTGCCCCCTAGGGCATTTTGATAACCAGAGCACATGAACAATTCCTCATTTCCTCAATTCAGTTTAAGCCACAAAGAATGCCACCAGGAACCCTGCTAGTAGGTTTGGAAACCTGCTTCTACCACATTAGGGGAGAGAGCTGGACCCATTAGATCACAGCAAAGAATGAACTCAAATCAATTCAATCCAACAAACATTTACTGCAAGCCACTAAGGGCCAGATTTTAGGTTGGACAAAAGCACAGACGAAACATACTTCCGGCTGTTGGGTCCTCAAAACCCAAGGGGTGACATACGTATGTGACACATACATGCATTATTCTTTGTGTACTTTACCAATGTAATCAGAGAGGTTGACTTTCAGAGCCTGGATCAGTAAGCCTTCTTCCACTAGTTCCTTATACAGAGATTCGATGGTCCTGGGGATAAAGCAGACCATCTATTCTGTGAGCAAACACATCAAATCAGCAGTACTGATGTTAATCATCACATACTCAGAGAACTTTAACCAGATCTCATTCAAAGTACATTTGAATGTATGCAAATAAATGGATTTTTGAAGCGTTACTACAATTTGGGGATAAATTAGGCTTTTTAAAAACAATACTTGCACTCGTCCATGGGTATACCTGATGTTTCCCATTAATAAGAATTATATCTTTGGGCATCTGAGACCAGCTATAACTCCTGCAGTCTGCCCTTTCATCAGCCTTCATGATGGCACAAATATGAATT
Source organism: Balaenoptera musculus (assembly GCF_009873245.2). Taxonomy (NCBI): domain Eukaryota; kingdom Metazoa; phylum Chordata; class Mammalia; order Artiodactyla; family Balaenopteridae; genus Balaenoptera; species Balaenoptera musculus. The sequence goes on from NC_045791.1 coordinate 109,088,595, forward strand.
AGAAATTACCCAATAATAGTAACATAACGGGGCCATAATTATATATTCAGTTAGCATCTGCAAGCTGTAATAAATCATCAATCCTTCGCGAAATTGACGTTTCCTTTTAACTCCATAGCATAATAGTTTAAAAGAAATATCTATAAAAAACAAAGGCTTATAATGGAAATCATTTTAATATGAAAGACAAAATATTATAATTTTTTAGGAGGATGTTATACTCTTCCATAGTGTTTACAGATGACAAAACCTCTTCTCTAAGGGGGCCTTGGGCACGTAGCCAGCAGAGTGGTAATTTATACTACTTGAGGAAAAAAATGGAGATAGTTTCCCACTTAATGAATGAAACTCCCAATGAAATTAACTGGGGCTTGGCTTGCTGGAATTCAGATAGATCATGCTCAAATACGGTTCAACAGAGTCCTTCGAGATGTTTTGTCTTTTCCCTTTTCATTTTTAGGGGCCTGATGCTTTGGTTCAACCCCAGTCTTTCTTTAGACTGAAGAATTGTAAATATAACTATTTTTAAACTGTTCTTTGATTGTTCAATGATCCAAGTTAGTGTGATTAAAAGAGACTCAAGAACATCAGTGAGATTCAAGCCAAATACCATCGGGATAGATGTTAATTCAATGACTCCAGTCTTTGGTTGACTGAAATTTTATTCTATCAAATATATTTAAAATAGTGTGCCCTCAGTTGAGAATTAAGAAAGTTTTAATTGTAATGGAATTTGGGATGACAGTATCTGACCTATACCAAGGCAGTATCAACTGTAGTGTTTTGACTTGAATATTCGTTTAACATAAATATATGCATAAAATATTAACATAAAATTGAATAAGATTCTCTAAAATAATCCAAACCAAGTATCTTAAGACTCTGGGAACACAAATCTATATTTGGATCTTTACAGTGAAATAAACTCTTGCTACGGAATAAAACATTTCAACTCTAAAACTACCTTATATGGCTACCTTATATGGCTGAGCCAGTTTGAAAGCCCTAGGCCCCCTTTTTTCTGGACAGCCAACCTACCAGCCTGGGGCTGCCTTGAGTGAACAGAAAAGCATCATGCCCAGGAATGGTCAGGGAGGAATCCCAAATTGTAAACTAATAATAGATCATTCTAATCATTAACCAGGAAGTGGCTGAGAAGAGATGGTCCCTTTCTGAGCACGGCCACATACAGTGACCAGGAAGAGATAGATGAGGGAGCTAAGAGTGATAAATCTATTTAAATTGATTTTTCAGGAGGCCATTACAATACTCAACAATAACAATCCCTGTGAATGGCAGGGAGCATGAAATGTCCCTTGAATACCTTGACTGTCAGCACACTGTTGAGTAGTTTTGTGATGGGGAAAAAAAAAAAAAAGTAAATAAATAAAATAAAACCACCTTATAAACTATGATAAAAATACTGATTTAAGGTTTATACTAACTGGATGAGAGAAACATAAGTTGTCTTACAGTGTCTTGGCAGAGAACTAGCCCATTTACTGAATCCCACTTAATGAATAACATAGAGTCTTTTAAAAGTAAAATGAAAAGTCTTCCAGGAATAAGATGATCAGGTATTTTTGCACTTCTGGGTATAAAAGTGAATAAAATACTACTGGTCTTTCTTCATTTCACTAGAGAATTGCTGCAGCTCATTTATAATAGTTCAACTGTAAAGAAACATATGCAAAGAACACATTCATTGACTAACAGACACGGTCCATGAGCCACACGTGTGTGCTCTGTGTTGTTAAAGCAGAATTGTATTCAGTTAAGCGACTATTTAAATGCAGAGAATGTGAATAGATAATTGTAACTTAGTGGTCAGCTCATCTGGGCAGATTTGAGTTTAGCTCTGGGTGGTCACTCAATAAGACACTTAGCAGAATCTTCTTCTCCTGAAAGACTGAGGTAAGGACAAAGGAGAAAAGTGGCATGTGAAAGTCACTGAAAGACAGCAGTGGCCCTGCGGGTAGGCAGTGGCTGGACCTTCCTCCAGGGAAGGGACTACAACATGCCCCTGAGGAGGCGTCAGTGTTGGTGCGTCGGTAGATGGGTTCCTCCCCAGGAACTGGGTGCCTGAGTCTCAGAATGCTGACCAGGTAGCGGTCAGCCAAAGCTCTTGACCTTGAACTTTTCCCTAAACAATGGAATGTCATGAGAGGAAGCCTGCAGCTCCTCCCTCTAGCGATATCCTGTGGGAGCCTTTTCTCCCCAGAGCCAAAGCCCACACCAAGGCTGGGTATCTCTCCAGAGGCTGCCTGCCAGGGCCCTGGGCGTGTGCACCAGCTCTGGGGTGCTCTGGTCCCTACTTCTCCTGTGGATGGTTCCAAGCTGGCTTCCTCTCTCGTGGGTCTTCTTTCAAGCAGAGTTTGGGACTGTATCAGCGCACCCAAAGGGGAACAAGGGAACACCCCAAACAGGGAGCAACACCTGTTACCCATTAACAAACCCATAGGAAAAAAGGTATACGTTCAAAATGATTTCTGAGGGCTTCCCTGGTGGTGCAGTGGTTGAGAATCTGCCTGCTAATGCAGAGGACATGGGTTCGAACCCTGGTCTGGGAAGATCCCACATGCCGCGGAGCAACTAGGCCCGTGAGCCACAACTACTGAGCCTGCGCGTCTGGAGCCTGTGCTCCGCAACAAGAGAGGCTGCGATAGTGAGAGGCCCGCGCACCGCGATGAAGAGCGGCCCCCGCTTGCCGCAACTAGAGAAAGCCCTCGCACAGAAACGAAGACCCAACATAGCAATCAATCAATCAATCAATCAATAAATCTTAAAAAAAAAAAAAGATTTCTGACATTCACTTCCTAGGGATTTTAATTAAATTCCTTGAAAATGTTTGAAAACCTAGGCCCTATTTATTTCCAATAGTAAAGCACTGAAGCCCATTTCAGCTTAAAAATGAGCATTTATAATTATTCGTTAATATCAAAGTTCAGCCGATGACGCTCAAGGAAATGGAAGTATCCTTTTACAATGAGACAAATCCTCATCCTTTCCTTCAAGGAGCATTTAGGAAGGGCCTCAGCGGGCCGGGCCCAGGGGCGCACATGTAATCTGAACTGTCTCTGCCCTTAAGGACTGCAAGCCTCCGCGTTCCCTCAAAAGCTGTAGCACGATGCTATTTCTCAAAAAAATTTCTTGAGAACCCCACGAATTTTAAAACTTAAAAAAAGTCACACGGCCTTAGAAGCGATGGGGCCTGAGTCTGCCTTCCAGGCGCCCCCCTCTCCACTGCGTCTCCCCAGTCGAGGACGCTGGCCTGCATGCAGGACTGCAGAGAGGTCTCTGTGCTTTCCCCCACCATACTCTTCCAGGATGAAGGGGTGTGGTGCGCAGAGCAGTGGGGGGGTTGCCTTTCCCAGACCAGGCCAAGGACTCAGGCCACGTCCTATGCTCTTTTCTGGGGTGCCCCCCACCCCAGTGTGCACCCCTCACCTGTCAGCCGTTGGGTCTTTATCCTTCTTCCCCACTTTCCATTTTTTGCCTTTCTCCTTTTTATTCTTCTGGAAGAAAATGGAAAAAAAAAACCATTTAGTAAAAACAAGCTTTGTGCAAACAAGAAAAATGAGCTCCAGAAATTAGCTAAGGAAGCTGATTTTGGTTGGTGGCGTAGGGGAATGGGAGGTGGGAAGTCAATCGTGGTACACGGAGCTGCAACACTTACTTCACGAACATAGGGACTGGCATTGAGGTGGCCACCCTGAAACCTGCATGGACTGTCCCAGCAGGCCCCGAGCATTCTGGTTCTTCTTCTGGGCCCTGGGACGCTTACTACAAAGAATGAGAGTGCCGAGTGCACAGGCAATCAAGCTGTGCTTTTCTTTGGTATCTGATCACCCCTCTGTTAGCATCAGGTCCCAAACCTGGAGCCCAAAGAGTGAGGCAACCATCCAACTTTGGTTCCCAAAGGGCTTTGCACTCAGATCCTTGTGCCGGCTGGAGGGCAGTGCTCACAATGTGGTCCGTTAAAGCAGTGCTGATCGCTGCACTATTCTGTCTAAAATATCCAGCAGTACCTCCCCATTGCCCACAGGATAAAGTTAAAATTCCGCAGCCTGGCCCCTTTCTTCCTTTGTTGTCTCATCTTCTATCTCAGGCCTCCTCACGTGACTCTTGCTCCCCATCACAAAGGACTCTCTCCAGGTTCTTTCTTAATGCTCCATCATCTTTCACTCTTGCATGTCCTTTTCCCCATTCATTCATTCATTTCATTCATGCTTTCATTTATTGTTTTTATTGCAGCATAATGTACATAAAGTATATGCACAGCAGGTTGATTAACATTTTACATTTAATTTTTACATATAACCATATAACTACCACCCAGTTGAAAATACAGAACATATTTTCACCATTCCTGAATTCTCTCTCACACTGCTTTCCGGTCTGTAGGTAACCACCACTCTGACTTCTCTGGGGATTCGCATCGCCTGTTCTTGAACATGGAATCTTACAACATAAACTCTTTTTAAAAAAAATTTAACATCTTTATTGCAGTATAATTGCTTTACAGTGTTGTGTTAGTTTCTGCTGTATAACAAAGTGAATCAGCTATATGCATATGTATACCCCTATATCCTCTCCTTCTTGCATCTCCCTCCCACCCTCCTTATCCCACCCCTCTAGGTGGTTGCAAAGCACAGAGCTGATCTCCCTGTGCTATGCAGCTGATTCCCACTAGCTATCTATTACACATTTGGTAGTGTACATATGTCAATGCTACTCTCTCACTTCATCCCAGCTTACCCTTCTCGCTCCCTGTGTCCTCAAGTCCATTCTCTACGTCTATGTCTTTATTCCTGTCCTGCCTCTAGGTTCATCAGAACCATTTTTTTTTTTTTAGATTCCATATATATGTGTTAGCATACAGTATTTGTTTTTCTGACTTACTTCACTCTCTATGACAGACTCTAGGTCCATCCACCTCACTACAAATTACTCAATTTAATTTCTTTTTATGGCTGAGTAATATTCCATTGTAAATATGTGCCACATCTTCTTTATCCATTCATCTGTCGATGGACACTTAGGTTGCTTCCATATCCTGGCTATTGTAAACAGAGCTTCAATGAACATTGTGGCACATGACTCCTTTTGAATTACGGTTTTCTCAGGGTGTATGCCCAGTAGTGGGATTGCTGGGTCATATGGTAGTTCTATTTTTAGTTTTTTAAGGAACCTCCATACTGTTCTCCATAGTGGCTGCATCAATTTACATTCCCACCAACAGTGCAAGAGGGTTCCCTTTCCTCCACACCCTCTCCAGCATTTATTGTTTGTAGAATTTTTGATGATGGCCATTCTGACCGGTGTGAGGTGATACCTCATTGTACTTTTGATTTTCATTTCTCTAATGATTAGTGATGTTGAGCATCCTTTCACGTGTTTGTTGGCAGTCTGTATATCTTCTTTGGAGAAATGTCTCTACACAAATTGTGAAATTTTTGGTTCATACCAATGGAAAAATGCCATTGGTATTTTGATAGGGATTGCATTGATTCTGTAGATTCCTTTGGGTAGTATAGTCATTTTCACAATGTTGATTCTTCCAATCCAAGAATATCGTACATCTCTCCAACTGTTTGTATCAACTTCAATTTGTTTCATCAGTGTCTTATAGTTTTCTGCATACAGGTCTTTTGTCTCCTTAGGTAGGTTTATTCCTAGGTATTTTATTCTTTTGTTGCAAATGGTAATGAAGTGTTTCCTTAATTTCTCTTTCAGATTTTTCATCATTAGTGTATAGGAATGCAAGAGGATTCTGTGCATTAATTTTGTATCCTGCTACTCTACCAAATTCATTGATTAGGTCTAGTAGTTTTCTGGTAGCATCTTAGAATTCTCTATGTATAGTATCATGTCATCTGCCAAACAGTGACAGTTTTATTTCTTCTTTTCCAATTTGGATTCCTTTTATTCTTTTCTTCTCTGATTGCCATGGCTAGGACTTCCAAACTATTTTGAGTAACAGTGGTGAGAGTGGGCAACTGTGTCTTGTTCTTGATCTTAGAGGAAATGGTCTCAGTTTTTCACACCATTGAGAATGATGTTGGCTGTGGGTTTGTCATATATGGACTTTATTATGTTGAGGTAGGGTCCCTCTATGCCTACTTTCTGGAGAGTTTTATCATAAAGGGTTTTGAATTTTGTCAAAGCTTTTTGTGCATCTATTGAGATGATCATATGGTTTTTCTCCTTCAATTTGTTAATATGGTGTATCACATTGATTGACTTGAATATATTGAAAAATCCTTGCATTTCTGGGATAAACCCCACTGGATCATGGTGTATGATCCTTTTATGTGCTGTTGATTCTGTTTGCTAGTATTTTGTTGAGGATTTTTCATCTATGTTTTTGCATCAGAGATATTGACCTGTAGTTTTCTTTCTTTGTGACATCTTTGTCTGGTTTTGATATCAGGGTAACGGTGGCCTCATAGAATGAGTTTGGGAGTGTTCCTCCCTCTGCTATATTTTGAAGAGTTTAAGAAGGATAGGTGTTAGTCTTCTCTAAATGTTGGGTAGAATTTGCCTATGAATCCATCTGGTCCTGGACTTTTGTTTGTTGGAAGACTTTTAATCACAGTTTCAATTTCAGTGCTTGTGATTCGTCTGTTTATATTTTCTATTTCTTCCTGGTTCAGTCTCGGAAGTTGTGTTTTTCTAAGAATTTGTCCATTTCTTCTTCCACGTTGTCCATTTATTGGCATATAGTTGCTTGTAATAATCTCTCATGATCCTTTGTATCTCTGAAGTGTCAGTTGTTACTTCTCCTTTTTCATTTCTAATTCTATTGATTTGCGTCTTCTCCCTTTTTTCCTTGATGATTCTGGCTAATGGTTTGTCAATTTTGTTTATCTTCTCAAAGAACCAGCTTTTAGTTTATTGATCTTTGCTACTATTCCTTCATTTCTTTTTCATTTATTTCTGATCTGATCTTTATGATTTCTTCCTTCTGCTAACTTGGGTTTTTAAAAAAATTTATATTTATTTACTTATTTATTTATTTTTGGCTGTGTTGGGTCTTCATTTCTGTGTGAGGGCTTTCTCTAGTTGCGGTGAGCAGGGGCCACTCTTCATTGCGGTGCGCGGGCCTCTCACTGTTGCGGCCTCTTGTTGCGGAGCACAAGCTCCAGACGCGCTGGCTCAGTAGTTGTGGCTCACGGGCTTAGTTGCTCCGCGGCATGTGGGATCTTCCCAGACCAGGGCCCGAACCCGTGTCTCCTGCATTGGCAGGCAGATTCTCAACCACTGTGCCACCAGGGAAGCCCCTTGGGTTGTTTTTTAGTTCTTCTTTCTCTAATTGCTTTAGGTGTAAGCTTAGGTTGTTTATTTGAGATGTTTCTTGTTTCTTGAGGTAGGATTGTATTGCTATAAACTTCCCTCTTAGAAATGCTTTTGCTGCATCCCATAGGTTTTGGGTCGTCGTGTTTTCATTGTCATTTGTTTCTAGGTATTTTTTGTTCCTTCTTTGATTTCTTCAGTGATCTCTTGGTTATTTAGTAGTGTATTGTTTAGCCTCCCTGTGTTTGTATTTTTTATAGTTTTTTTCCTGTACTTAGTATCTAGTCTCATAGCGTTGTGATCAGAAAAGATACTTGATATGCTTTCAATTTTCTTAAATTTACCAAGGCTTGATTTGTGACCCAAGCTATGGTCTGTCCTGGAGAATGTTCTGTGAGCACCTGAGAAGAAAGTGTATTCTGTTGTTTTTGGATGGAGTGTCCTATAAATATCAATTAAGTCCTTCTTGTTTAATGTGTCATTTAAAGCTTGTGTTTCCTTATTTATTTTCATTTTTGGTGATCTGTCCATTCGTGAAAGTGGGGTGTTAAAGTCCCCTACTCTTATTGTGTTATTGTCGATTTCCCCTTTTATGGCTGTTAGCATTTGCCTTATGTATTGAGGTGCTCCTATGTTGGATGCATAAATACTTACAATTGTTATATCTTCTTCTTGGATTGATCCCTTGATCATCATGTAGTGTCCTTCTTTGTCTCTTGTAATAGTCTTTTTTTTAAAGTCATTTTTGTCTGATATGAGAATTGTTACTCCAGCTTTCTTTTGATTTCCATTTGCATGGAGTATCTTTTTCCATCCCCTCACTTTCAGTCTGTATGTGTTCCTAGGTCTGAAGTGGGTCTCTTGTAGACAGCATATGTACGGGTCTTGTTTTTGTATCCATTCAGCCAGTCTATGTATTTTGGTTGGAGCTTTTAATCCATTTACATTTAAGGTAATTATCAATATGTATGTTCCTATTACCATTTTCTTAATTGTTTTGGGTTTGTTATTGTAGGCCTTTTCCTTCTCTTGTGTTTGCTACCTAGAGAAATTCCTTTAGCATTTGTTGTAAAGCTGGTTTGGTGGTGCTGAATTCTCTTAACTTTTGCTTGTCTGTAAAGGTTTTAATTTCTCCATCAAATCTGAATGAGATCCTTGCTGGGTAGAGTAATCTTGATTGTAGGTTTTTCCCTTTCATCACTTTAAATATGTCCTGCCACTCCCTCCTCTGGCTTGCAGAGTTCTGCTGAAAGATCAGCTGTTAACCTTATGAGGATTCCCTTATATATATTTGTTGCTTTTCCCTTGCCCTTTTAATATTTTTTCTTTATATTTAATTTTGATAGTTTGATTAATATGTGTCTTGGCATGTTTCTCTTTGGGTTTATCCGGTATGGTACTCTCTGTGCTTCCTGGACTTGATTGACTATTTCCTTTTCCATGTTAGGGAAGTTTTCGACTACAGTCTCTTCAAATATTTTCTCAGACCCTTTTTTTTCTCTCTTCTTCTTCTGGGACCCCTATAATCCGAATGTTGGTGCATTTAATGTTGTCCCAGAGGTCTCCGGGATTGTCCTCAATTCTTTTCATTCTTTTTTCTTTATTCTGCACCCTGGCAGTTATTTCCACCATTGTATCTTCCAGCTCACTTATCTGTCTTCTTCCTCAGTTATTCTTTATTGATTCCTTCTAGAATATTTTTAATTTCAGTAATTGTGTTGTTCATCACTCTTTGTTTTCTCTTTAGTTCTTCTAGATCCTTGTTGCATGTTTCTTGTATTTTCTCAATTCTGTTTCTGACATTTTGGATCTTTACTATCATTACTCTGAATTCTTTTTCAGGCAGCTTGCCTATTTTGTCTTCATTTATTTCGTCTTGTAGGCTTTTACCTTGCTCCTTCGTCTGTAACATATTTTTTTGTTGGTTCATTTTTTTTTTGATGGGTGGTGCTGTATTCCTGTGTTACTGGTTGTTTGGCATGAGACGTCCATCACTGGAGTTTGCAGGCAGTTGGATAGAGCTGGGTCTTGGTGCTGAGATGAGGACCTCTGGGAGGCCTCACTCTGAGTGATATTCCCTGGGGTCTGAAGTTCTCTGTTAGTCCAGCGATTTGGACTTGGAGCTCCCATCACAGGAGCTTGAGCCCAACCTTGAGCCCACAAGCTTTGTGGTGTGGTTAAAAAAAAAAAAAAAAGAAAGGAAGAGAGAAAAGAAAAAAAGGAGCAGTACAATATCAAAGAATAAAAAACAAAATGAAATTAGAAAGATAAAAAATATATTAGGAAAAATAAAACTACAGTTGAAACACTGTAACAGCTAAAATAAAACCACAACAGAAAAAAGAAAAAAAAAGAAAGTTTGGGTGGGAAACAAGCCAAAAGGAGAGAACAATAACAAAGTATAAAGAATGAAATAAAATTAGAAAAGTAAAAGATTTATTAGGAAAAATAAAAATATAAAAGAATCAACAACAATGAATCAACAAGGTTAAACAGAACTCCAATCGAAAAGAGGAAAAAACCAAAAGCCTTGGCTATGGGGGTGGAGTTTAGGTGGGGGATGGAACTTAGGCAGGGGTGGGGTTTTGGGTGGGGCAGGGCCTAGGCAGGTGGGGGGTGATGTTCAAGCATGGGGCAGGGCCTCTGCTTAGGACCTGTGCAGAAGGGGAGAAGCAGCACATCAGAAGGAGGGTCTCTGGAATGTGGAGTTCCAGAGTTTGGAGGTAGGGCCCTGAGTGAGGGTGTGTGGATAGGGTTTAGGCCCAGCGTGTTGGGGGGGTTCTCAGAGGGGGTCTCCGAGTGTAGAGGTGGGGCCCTGGGTGGGGGTGTAGGGGTGGGGCTTGGGCTCTGTGTGGCAGGAGGGAGGCTCTGAGGGCAGAGGATTAGGCCCAGGAGCCCAACAGGCTCCCTGCTACCTGAGTGGACAGGGAAAGCACTGGCTCCGTTCCCTTCCGTTCCTTCATGCCCCTCCCTGACTGTCTCCCCCAGGGTCTCCTCCATCGCTGCTGGACCCCTAACCGTGGGTGGGTCCCGCTGGGTGTAGGAACTCCTCCCCTCCCCCAGCCACCCCTCAGGGGTCCTGGAGGTCCGGCCTTTACTTTTGCTCCCCCTTCCCTCCCTCCAACTCCCTCAGGACCCACACAGCTGGAGGGGGCCTCGGTGGGCAGAGGATCAGGCCCAGGATCTCAGCAGGCCCCCGGAGTCCCAAGTGGGCATGGGAAACCTGGCCATGCTCCCTTTTGATCCTATGTCCTCCCAATGGTCCCCCAATATCCCCCTTCGGGCGTGGGATCCCTTCCCCTCCCCCAGCCGTCCCTCAGGGACGCCAGTCCCATCCCGCCTCCACTTCTCCTCTACCTTCACTCCCCCCCCCCACCCACGTCCCACCCGGTCGCTGGGGATTCCTCCCGTCCCCTCAGGTGTCCGTGGTCCACCACCAGTGCCTGGTAGGTGCCCTAGTTGTGAGGAGATGTGAATTCTGTGTCCTCCTAGTCTGCCATCTTGACTCCGCACCCCATAAACTCTTTTAGGTCTGGCTTCCTCCAATCAGTATTACAATTCCAAGATTCACATATGCGTCTGCACGTAGCTATACTTCATGTTTTTCAGTACTTTAAAATTTAAAGTTCTTATTTTGAGATAATGGTGGATTCACATGCAGCTGTAAGAATTGCTATGGAGAGATGTAACCTTTAGCAGGTTTCTCCTAAGGGTAACATCTGGCAGAACTTTCTCACAAGGTCACAACCATGATCTTGACTTGATACTGATACAGCTGAGATCCAGGATGTTTCAAGCACCCCAAGGGTCCTTCCAGTTGCTCTTTCAGAGTAACCCTCGCTTCCCTCCCAAAACCAATCCAGCTTTACTAGAAACCTCTAATCTGTTCTGTTTCTACAGTTTTGCCCTTTCAGGAATGTTCTATCAGCAGAATCATAGAGTATGTTACTTTCTTGCTTTTTATTCATCATAATTCTCAGGAAATTTGTCCAGGTCATTGTATGCATGAATAGTTTGTTCTTTTTTTTATTATTGCTGTTTCTAGTTTTGGGCTATCATGAATTGATTAAGGTGCAACAAATGTCTGTGCGTGTGTGTGGAAGTTTTCATTTCTCTGGGATAAATGCTCACGAGTACAATTGCTGGGTTCTATGGTAGTTGTATGTTTTTTTTTTTAAGAAATGCCAAATTTTGTGCAGAGTGGTCATACCATTTTACACTCCTACCAATCATGTAAAAGTGATCTAGTTTGTCCCCCATTATGTTAGGCAATTGATGTTGCCATTGCTTTTATTTTAGCCATCCTCATGGGTATGAAGTGATTCCTCTGTGGTTTTAATTTGCATTTCTCTAATGGCTAACAATGTTGGATACCTTTTCTGTGCTCTTTTTCCCTCTGTACATCCACTTGGGTGAAATGTCTCCATGTCTCTTGTCCATTTTATAATCGGATTGTTTTGTTTTCTAACTGTTGAGTTTTGAGAGTTCCTTGTATGTTCTACATACTAACTCTTGGTCAGATATGTGCTTTACAAATGTTTTGTCCCAGTCTGTAGCTTGTCTTTTCACCCTCTTAACAGGGTCTTTCACAGAGCAAACAGTTTTAACTCTGATGAAGTTCAATTTTCCTCTAATGGATTTGTGCTTGCAGTGTTAATTTTAAGAATGCTTTGCTAGTCTTACATCCCAAAGATTTTTTCCTATATATTTTTTCTAAAACTTACAGCTTTACATTTTACATCTAAGTCCATGATCTGTTTTGAATTATTTTTTGTACAGTATGTGAGACTTAGCTCAATGTTCATTTTTTTTTTTTTTTTTGGTCTGTGGATGTCCAGTTGCTCCAGCACCATTTATTGAAAAGGTTATCCTTCCTCCCTTGAACTGCATTTGCATCTTTGTCAAGAATCAGTCAGGCCTATTTGTGTGAGCCTATGTCTCAGTTGTCTGTTTTGTTTCATTGATCTACAGTTTAACCCTCTACCAATAGCAAACAGTCTTGATTACTGTAGCTGTATAATAAACCTTGAAATTAGGTAGATGGATTCTTTTTACTTTATTCCTCTTTTTTTTTTTTTTTTAAACATCTTTATTGAAGTATAATTGCCTTACAATAGTGTGTTAGCTTCTGCTTTATAACAAAGTGAATCAGTTATACATATACAATATGTTCCCATTTCTCTTCCCTCTTGCATCTCCCTCCCTCCCACCCTCCCCATCCCACCCCTCTAGGTGGTCACAAAGCACCGAGCTGATCTCCCTGTGCTATGCGGCTATTCCTCTTTTAAAAAATCATTTTAGCAATTCTAGATTCATTGTCTTTCCATATAAATTTTAGGATTATCTTGTCTATGTTTATAAACTATCTTTCTGGGATTTTGATAAGAATTGGATTAATCTTGTATATTGATGTGGAAAGAATTGATATCTTTACATTTTGTTTTCCAATCCATATGCATAGTATGTTTATCTATTTAGATCTTCTTTGATTTCTTTCATCAGCATGGTGTAGTCTTAGCATACAAATCCTACACATGCTTTGTTAGCTTTACACCTAAGTATTTCATTTTTGAGTGATTTTAAGAGATATTATATTTTTAATCTTGGTGTCCATCTGTTCATTGCTAGTAAACAGAAATATGATTGATTTATGTTCCCCTTGTACCCTATAACCTTGCTGAATGCACTTTTTATTTCTAGGAGTTTCTTTGTAGATTCCTTGAGATTTTCTAAGTAGACAATCATGTCGTCTGCAAATAGGGACTGTTTATTTTTTTTATTTCCTTTGCTTGTCCTACTGCACTGGCTAAAACATCTAGCACTATGTTCAATATAAGTGCAGTGAGTGGACACACTTGCCTTATTCCCAGTCTTAGGAGAAAAGCATTTAGTCTTTCACTGTTAAGTAGAAGGTTAGCTGTAGGTGTTTTTGTAGATTCTCTTTATCAAGTCATGGAAGTTCTCTAATTTTTCTGAGAGATTTATCATGGGTGAGCGTTAAATTGTGTCAAATGCTTTTTCTGCATCAATTGACATGATCATGTGATTTTTTTCTCCTTTAGTCTGTTAACATAGTTTATTCCATTGTTGATTTTCAAATATTGAACTAGGCTTGCATTCCTGGAATAAACCCCACTTGGTCATGGTTTATAATTCTCTTTATTTTTGCATTCTATTTGAAAATATTTTAAGAATTTTTGTATCTATATTCATGAGGGATATTGGCCTATATTTTTCTTTTTTTTTTGTATTGCCTTTGTCTGGTTTTCACTTAAGGGTAACACTAGCTTGTTATAAAATGGGTTGGGAAGTGTTTCTTCTATTTTGGAAATGACTGTGTAGAATTGGTGTTAATTTACCTTTGAATATTTGGTAGAATTCTCCAGTGAAACCATCTGGCCCTGGAGATTCTACCTGGGGAATTGTTTTAATTACAATTCAACTTCCTTAACAGATGTAGGGCTAGTCAATTTATCTATTTCATATTAAATGAGTTGTAATAGTTTGTATTTTTAGGAATAGTGTGTTCATTTTGTGTAAGTTGTCAAATTTTGTGTGTAGAGTTGTTTGTAGTATCCCTTTATTATTCTTTTGATATCTGCAGTCAGTAGTGATACCTCGTTTCATTCCTAATGTTGGTAATATGTGACTTCTTTTTTTCTTTGTCAGTCTTACTAGAGGTTTGTCAATTTTGTTGATAATTTTCAAAGAGGCAGCTCTGTTTCACTGACTTCCCTATTGTTTTTCTGTTTTCTATTTCACTGATTTCTGCTCTTATCTTTTTCTTCTTTCTGCTCACTTTGTGGTTTTTTTTTTTTTCTTTTGCTCTTCTTTTTCTAGGTTCTGAAGTTCTGAAGGTGGGAGCTTAGATGACGGATTTGAACTTTTTCCTCTTTTTTTAGTGTATGTGTTTAGTGCTATAAATTTCCCTCTCAGGACTACTTTGTGTCCCAGATATTTTTGATATCTTGTATTTTCATTATATGTTTTGAGTTCTCTTGTTTCTTCTTTGTCCTATGAATTAGAAGTGTGCTGTTTAGTTTCCACGTGTTTGGAGATTTTCTTATTATTTTTCTGTTATTGATTTCTAGTTTGATTCCATTGTGGTAGGGGAATGCACTCTCCATGATTTCATTTCTTTTCCATATGTCAAGATTGGTTTAATGGCACAAGATAAGGTCCGTCTTGGAATGCATTCTTTGGGCACTTGCAAAGAATATGTATTCTGTTTTTTGGGTGGAGTGTTCTATAAATTTCAATTAGACTCTGTTTGTCGATGGTGTTGAGTTCTTCAGTATCCTTGCTGATGATTTTCTGTCTAGTATTCTATCAGTTCTTGAGAATGAATCCAACTATAATTGTGGATTTGTCTGTTTTTCCTTTCAGTTCTATTGGTTTTTGCTTCCTATATTTTATAGTTTTGTTGTTTGGTGTATGCACATTTAGGATTAATTTGTCTTCGATGGATTGGCTCTTTTATCATATATAAGTTCTTCCCTGACTTTGATAATTTTCTTGGCTCTGAAATCTACTTTATGTGATACTAGAATAGCCATTCCTGCTTTCTTTTGATTGTTTGCATGATATATTTTTTCCATCCTTTTACTTACAACCTGCTTATATCATTATATATCAAATGAGGTTCCTGAAGACAGCATATAGTTGGGTCATGTTTTTAAATCTACTTTGCTACTCTCTTTTAATTGGTGTATTTAGACTATTTACATTTAATGTAATTATTGATATATTAGGACTTGTCTACCATTTTATTTATTTTTTTGTTATATTTTTTATTTCTTTATTTGCTTTTTCCTGTCATCCTGTAGGTGACCTGACCAGTTTTTAGAATTTCATTTGATAGTGTTGACTGTATCTCTTTGTATACTTTTCTAGTGGTTCCTCTGGGTGTTACATTATATATGCATAGTGAATCAGAGTCTACTCATGTCACATTTTGAGTGAAGTAGAAAAATCTTAATTCCCTTTACATGCCTTTACCCATCCCCTGTCATTTGTAATATTGTCTTAAATATTTCCTCTGCATCACTGAGAACCAAGTCAAACAGTGTCATAATTTTTGCTTCAATCAAATAACATAATTTAGAAAGGGAAGAAAAGCCTATTCTATTTACATATATATATATATATATGTTAATTTTTATTGGAGTATAGTTGATTTACAATGTTGTGTTAGGATTTCTGGCTTTTCTTGACAAGTTGGAAGATCTGGCAGGACAGGGCCTGCCTTCCTGCCTGGCAATCACTGGCCAGAGCTGAGTCATGTATGCTGTTTAGTTCATCACAGTCCTCTGCCTGCTTCTCTCATTTATGGAACTTGACTGACACTGAAGGCATTTGAGTTTGAGACTCCCGAGGTAGACGATCCTTGGTTATATCACTGAGCACCTGCCACCTCTAGTATTTCTGAAGTATCCAGGAGGTCCATGACATGGAGTGTTTTGTGATTTCACTGATACCCAGATTATCTATATTTTTGGTTACCAAGTTATTTCTTCCTTTCTGATGCTCCAGGGTTTTTTTTTTTTTTTTTTTGGAACCATTTTCTTTCCATTTAAAGAAGTTCCTTTAGAAATTCTCTCAGGGTGAATCTGCTGGTGAAAAATTCTCTTAGTTCTCCTTCATCTGAAAATATCTTGATTTCTTTTTCACAGTTGAAGAATATTTTTGCTGGGTATAGATTCTGGTTGGCAGTTATTTTATTTCAGCACTTGAAAAAGTACTGTGCCCTTTCTTTCCATCTCAGTTTCTGGTGTGCAACGCACAGTCATTTAAGGTGTTTTTCTCCTATAGGTAAAGGGTCATTTTTTTCTCTGGCTGCTTTCCAGATTTTTTCTTTGTCTTCTGTAGTTAGAAGATTAGTTACGATGTGTCTCAGATCAGATGTCTTTGGATTTATCCTGTTGGGTATTCATTTAGCTTCTTAAATCTGCAGGTTTATATCTCCTGTCAAATTTGGGAAGATTTCAACCATTCTTTCTTGAAGTGCTTTTTCAGCCTCATCTTCTTTCTCTTCTCCTTCTGAGATTCTGATGCCATGAATATAAGATTTTTTTTAATAGTCCCATAGTTCCTAATTCTCTGTTTAGCTTTTTTTTTTTTCCAGTTGATTTTCTCTGCTGTTCAGATTGGGTAATTTCTATTGTTCTATCTTCCAATTCACTGATTCTTTCCTCTGTCTCCTCTATTCTGCTGCTGAGCTCATCCAGCATTTTGCATACTGTACTTTTAAGTTCTAAAATTTCCATTTGGTTCTTCTTTATATCTTCTACTTTTTTGCTGAGGCTTTCTGTTTTTTTTTTTTTTTCATTTGTATCTAGCAGCTTTATAATTACTCATTGAAGCATTTTAATCATGGCTGCCTTAACATGTTTGTCAGGTAATTCTAACATCTCTGACACTCCAGACTTGGCATCTATTGTCTGTTTTCCTTCAGTCTGAGATCTTCCAGGTTCTTGTATGATGAGTGACTTTCAATAAAACCTAAACATTTTTGTATTATGTTATAAGACTCTGAATTTAATTTAAATCTCTTGTTTTAACTCTCTCTGACACTGCTCTGGAAGGGGAATAATGTGTGTGTGTGTGTGTGTGTGTGTGTGTGTGTGTGTGTGTTGTGCTGTTACTGCCAGGAAGGTAGAAGTCTAGGTTCCCCAATCCATTGTGGGAGGGGCTCCTTATATTTCTGGGTGGGGGTGGGAGTTCTGGCTCTCCATGTGGTCTCCACTCACACTGAGGTGAAGGTGGCCTTGTTATCATTGGGGACTGGTGAAGTCCTGACTCTCCACTAGGTCTCCTCTGATCCATCCCAGCAGGGAGGGAGGGGTGCCTTGTTATCACTGGCTGGGGGTGGAGTCCAGATAGATTCCCCATGTGGTCTCCACTGACATAGTGGATGGGAAGCCTTCACAACCAATGGGCAGGAATGAAAGGCTTTGTTCCTTATTTGATCTTCTCTGACACCACTCCAGTGAGGGTGTTGGGTTATCTCCTATGTCTTCATGAGGGAAGAAGTCTAGGCTCCCCATGCAGCCTTTGCTGGTGTGCACTGGAGTGGGGCCACATTTTTTCTGTGGTGTTTGGATGGTGCAGGGTGGTTATTAACTAAAGCCTGTTTTGTCTGATACTGAGTTACACTAGCTATCTTTTGGCTAGTCCTTTGATGGTTTACAGTTTACCATCTATAGTTTATAGTTTATTTTCAACATATCTATTTGTTATGTTTAAAGTGTGTTTCTTTTTTTAAAAAAATAAATTTATTTATTTATTTTTGGCTGTGTTGGGTCTTCGTTTCTGTGTGAGGGCTTTCTCTAGTTGCGGTGAGCAGGGGCCACTCTTCATCGCGGTGCGCGGGCCTCTCACTGTCGCGGCCTCTTGTTGTGGAGCACAAGCTCCAGACGCGCAGGCTCAGTAGTTGTGGCTCACGGGCCCAGTTGCTCCGCGGCATGTGGGATCTTCCCAGATTAGGGCTCGAACCTGTGTCCCCTGCATTGGCAGGCAGATTCTCAACCACTGTGCCACCATGGAAGCCCTAAAGTGTGTTTCTTATAAATAGCATTTAGTTTTGTTTTTTTCCAGCCTGGCAATCATTGTCTTTTAAAATAGAACATTTAGTCCACTTACATTTTAGGTAATTATGTATTAAATTAATTGGATTTAATTCTATCAAATTCATATTTGCTTTCTTTTTATTATTTATTAATTTTCTTTGCTTTTTATTCCTATTTTTCCTTTCCTGTATTCTTTTTGATTAATTATTTAAAATTTTTCTGCTCATCTTCACTATTACTTTTTTGCTATACATTTTAGTATGACTTAAAAAATTATAAAATACATCATTGATTTATTACAATTTACCTTAAATTAGCTCTTTTTGGCTCCCTGAACAATGCAGCAATCTCACAAGTCCGTTTACTCCTACCCAACTTTTCTGCTGCTGCTGTTATATATTTTCTTTGTATGTATGGTACAGACCCTTATTCTTGCTTTAAAAACCAGAATATTTTAGGAATAGTTAGCTTTTTATACTTGCCCAAATTTTACATTTTGAAGAACTGATTATTCCTTCTTACACTTCTGTTCTCTCATCTGGGATTATTTTCCTTCAGCCTGAAGAATATCCTTTTAGTATTTCCATATTATGGGTCTGCTGCTGCTAAGTCAAATCAGATTTTGTTTGTCTCTATTTTATTTTCATTTTTGAAGGATATTTTCACTGGGTATAGAATTCTAGGTTGGCAGTTATTTCTTTCCAGTCTCTAAAGATGCTATTCGCACTTCCTTCTGGCTTCCATGGTTTCTGTTGAGAGACTTAGTAGTCTTTCTTATTTTTTGTTATCCTGAAGGAAATGTGCCTTTTAAAAAAATCTAGTAAGAGTTTGCCTTTTATCTTTGACTTTCAGTATTTTGACTGTGATGTGTCTAGATGTGGTTTTCTTTGTAATCATCCTTCTTGGACCTCAGTAAGGTCTTGAATTTGTGTGTATTTCATCTGATTTGGAAAATTCACAAACATTACTTTTTCATGTATTGCTTCTGTTCCATTCTCCTCTTTTGGGGCAAATTCTAATTACACATATGTTACAACTTTTGACCATGTCTCAAACCTCTCTTCTTCTCTGTTCTGTTTTTCATAGTATTTGTTTTTTCTGTACTGCAGTTTGGATTTCCTATTGACTTGTTTTTGAGGTCAACCTGCCTTTTGCTATGTCTATGCTGTTGTTAAACCAGTTAGAAGACTTCTTATTTTTGGATACCATATTTTTCAACTGTAGAATGTTTATTTGTTTCTTTTAAACGTAGATTCTAAATTTCTATTTAAATATGGCATTTTTTTTCATTTATATATGCTAGCACTCAGGAATGCAAAAAATAGAGCCAGTCAAGAATCTTATCCGCAAGGAGCTTCATGGTCACTTCAGGAACTCCTATGTCCTTAAAGATTTTGTGATTAGAACAAGAGAGGAGCTCGAGAGAGAGAGATGGCCTCTGAGAGTCAGGACCTCACTCAGTGATGTCATAATGGGGGTGACAGCACATCCAGGGTTGATTCACAGTCCTGCATCTGCAAACTTGTTTTTGCAAGTACAGACTCTTTGTCTGTCTGTTATCTTCTGTACCTCAAATGCCTTGAACTGTACCTGGCATATAGTGCTCAATAAATAATATTAAATGAAACTATCAGTAAAGATGATATGTCCCCCAAGATCTGATTTTGGATCTCTAAATCACAAGAGAAGGTGGAATAGACTGCAATGTAAGTAGATTAAATTATAATGTGAAATATAATTGCCAAGGGAAACAGACTCTGTAGCCTTCCTTCTTGTAAGAAAATGAACATGAAACTACAATAACTCATCAGAAGGTTGCTTGTTGAGTATGGAATAAGCAAGGAGGTGGCTGGATGCTCTGAATTGCTACCTATGCCATACTGTGACGTCTTGAGGCACTTATTTAGCCTATAGGGGTCAATCTGCATAGGATCTAGATTTGATTAATTAATTCATTCAATATTATGTGCTGAGGACTTGCTATGTGCCAGAAAAGGTTACAAAGGTGAGCAGAAAAGACAGTCACATAGTCGCTGGACTCATGGCCCTTCAGTAGATTTGGGAAGGCAAATACAAACAAAATGATCAAAATGATCTCACCAGTAAATGTAACATTAAAACTGTGATAAAGCACCAGGAAGACATGGTACTCAGCGTCAAGTGTATGTGTAGCAACCAGACTTACTTTGGAGGTCCCCAAAGGCTTTCCTGAGGAAGAAGGGCTAGGACTGAGACCCCAGGGATGAATAGGGGTTAACTACACTGGGGACTGAGGGTGTGGGGGTAAAGACAGTTCTTGAGAGGGAACAGCATGTGCAAAGGCCCTGTGGTGGGAGGGAGCACAGGGTGTTTGAGGCACAAAGAGGAAGGTCAGGGTGCTGGAGTGCAGCCAGGGAGGAGAGGTGGGTGATGAGCCTGAAGAAGAGGACACTGGCGAGGTTGGTCATGGCCTTGTAAGCCTGTCATCTTTATCCTTGGGGGAAATGGGGTGTCATTGAAGGGTTTCAGCATGGAGTGCTAAGGTCATATTTGTATTTCGAAAGGAGCACTCAGGCTGCTGTATAATCTCTGACCAAGTCACTGTTTCTGGATAATTCTGGAATAATACTGCCAAATTCTATCCCTCTGAGTCCTCTTTCCCCTTTTCTATGTTCAAGGTTGCCCATTCCCCTTCTGCTAATGGTCTTCTTAAGGAGGGGATTTAGTATAGTTTCAGCTTATGAAATTAAATCATATTTATGTTTCCCAAGGTCGTTTGGATTGGAATTATGAGAATTGAAAACTCTACAGTTACACAATTACCATCAATCTATTGGGGTACCCTGAGTGCATCTATTGTGTGTTCAACCAGTTTAATTCCAAGAGAGAAATTCATAGCAATTTCTCACCCTGTGACATGTCATGAGTTAGGACATGGTGAGGGCAGACACCAGGCTGCAAGGAGTGAGAGGGGGCAGCAGTACAGAGGGTGCCCTTGGGCCAGACTGGTGATCAGTTGTTGGGTAAGAGGAGGAAGCCTATTCTCAGCTGGAGGGGTACAGTCACCTCCTGGCTTCATTTCCCATTTTGTTTGGCTTGATTTCCATGTTCAGTCATTAAAGTATCACTTTCTGAAGACGTGAAATTCAATAATAGGGTCAATGGGTGGCATATTTATTTCCTACTGATGAGGGAATAGCCTATAGAGAGCCCTCAGTGGGCTACAGAGATGGAGCCTCAGTAGAGGCCCATGAAGGACATTCAGAGTCAGAGTTAAACTGTAAACTGTAAAGTCAACACAAAAAGCATTAGGATAGAGCCACTGTAAAGACACCATACAGCCCCTGGGCTGGCGAAACTAGTCACTAATGTAGCTGGGAGTGTGATAAACTCTGAGGGAGTGTGTGAGTCCCAGGAAGAGTTGATGGACCATGGAAACTTGAGAAAGCCTTCAAAGGGCACAGGCTGCCCACAACCCTGCCAGCTCCTCTGCCTGGAGTATCCTGGCCCCAGAGGTAGGGCTGGCTCTGGATCGAAGTGGACCATGTTCACAACACTTCTGACGCCAGATGTGCGGGGCTCTCCCCCGCCAAGCAGTTTTCTGCAACACCAGCTGGGGGTCCTGCAATGTAACTCAATTCTGACACTGTCTACCTGGAGATAGAGCCAGGTCCCACAGTTTAAGGGTGATGTCCCACCAGACTGCTCCCCACCTCATTTCAGATGCCAATTGCCAAGTCCAGGTTGTCACCTATGTTTCTCACCAACCGGCTACAAACCCCTCCTCAGGTTTGATTAATTTGTGAGAGTGGCTCACAGAACTCAGGGAAACACTTACTTCCATCTACCAGTTCATTAAAGGATATGATAAAGGATACAGAAGAACAACCAGATGAAGAGGTGTGTAGGGCAAGGCCTGGGAGGGCCCTGAGTGCAGGAGCTTCTGCCCCTGTGAAATTGGGGTGTGTTACCCTCCCAGCATGTGGATGTGTTAACCCACCTAGAAACTCTCCAAATCCCATTATTATTGGGGTTTCATGGAAGCTTCCTCAGGTGGGCTTGATCAATTATTAACTCCATTTCCATCTCCTGTCCCCTCTCTAGAGAATGCGGGTGGGTGGAGCTGAGAATTCCAGGCTTCTAATCATGGCTTGGTCTTCCCTGTAACCAGCCCCACCCTGGGAGCCATCTAGGAGCCCACCCAGCATTGCCTCATTGTGACAAAAGACGCTCCCAGTGTGCTTATCACTTAGGAATTTACAAGGGTTCCAGGAGCTCCCTGCCAACAACCAGGGGCAGAGACCAATAGGTATATTTTCTATTATCTCACAGGACCCTAGTATGTGAACATGGAATATTGGAATCCAACTGGCTACTCGAAACCACTCTTGAGACGGATGGGTGGCAACTGAAAATTCAATTCATCGGATTCCCCGACTCACAGGGAACCTGCTCATTGCCACTGGCTTCCCCTACAGATCTTCTACAGGGAGAGACGGGTGGGCATTTGAGGCACATGCCCCAGCTCCTCCGATAGGTCTCATCCCACTTGTGGGGCTTGGGTACCACGGATCTGCAGTGATGGCGGACTGGGAAAGTTACTCCCAGACTGTTGGATTTATCTCATTTATGAGCCCACAACCCTGAGGGCTACCTGGTGGACCGAGGTAAATTCACCAAAGGTAGGCACGTTTCCCGGAGAATCAGCCTGGGACAGCCAGGGTCCACGGGCAGCACGCCTGGACGGGCCACTACCCGCGGGGGCCGGGCTCCTGGTCACGGTTTGGACCTGCCCTCTGCTTCCTGTGCATAAGAACCACTCACCTGGGGCTTCCCTGGTGGCGCAGTGGTTGAGAGTCTGCCTGCCAATGCAGGGGACACGGGTTCGAGCCCTGGTCTGGGAGGATCCCACATGCCGCGGAGCAACTGGGCCCGTGCGCCACAACTACTGAGCCTGCGCGTCTGGAGCCTGTGCTCCGCAACAAGAGAGGCCGCGATAGTGAGAGGCCCGCGCACCGCCATGAAGAGTGGCCCCCGCTTCCCGCAACTAGAAAGAAAAGCCCTCGCACAGAAACGAAGACCCAACACAGCCATAATTAATTAATTAATTAATTAATTAATTAATTTAAAAAAAAAAGAACCACTCACCTTTTTACTTCCTTTCCTCCTTCCTGTTTTGCCCGATAATTCCTTCTCTCTGTTCACAGCTAGTTTTAAGTTTTTTAGTTCCTGTCTCATCAGCTCGTCAACCTAGGTGAATACAAAAGACCCTAGGTTTAGGTGACTTCGCATGACTTGTGTTTTCTTTGTGAAGTTAAAAATAGCTTAAATTCTGGGTAGCTTATTAACAGGAAATTGTAACAAAGCACTGCAGTGACTGACTTACTGGGACTACAGCAGAAAAGCAGTCTTACCTGCAGCCGGATCTCCGACTCCAATTCTTTCCGTTTGTCCTCTTTGATCAGTTCGGGATCATAGCCCTGGGGGACATTCCACGATTCATCTTTATTCTTCCACAGGTCTGTACTCCAGAAGGATAAAGAAAAAGAAAAGGAAATTTTTTCAGCGTGAAGACTAATGTCGACTTAAAAAAAATGTACACCATGAGAGTTGTGAGTCAAGTTTTATTTGGGGCAAAAAGAGGACTATAGCCCGGGAGACAGCGTCTCAGATAGCTCTGAGAAACTGCTCTAAAGAGGTAGGGGGTAAGGTTAGCATATACGTGATTTTGGTGAAGGGGGAGTACATGCAATCGAGCACATAATTTTTGGAGAAGGTTTCTGCTAGTCACGAGGAGCAGTCGTCACCATGAAGGATTTTAGTGCTTTTCTAGATAGGAGGAGATCCAAGAATTGGGCTCATAAAATTGGCTCCTGAAAATATCTAGCTATTCCGAAGACCTGCTCTGCCAGTTTTTCCCAGAGCACAGAGGGCCCCATGTCAGCTCTCCACCCTGAACTCCTTTCAGCGGGTGTTGCAAGTCAGCAGCTGCAGCAGCACCTCTACCTTGTAGAGGTAGACGGCAAGTGCCCATTCCTTTGTGGCTGACACGAAGGAACGCAGTTTTGTGATATGTAACACAACCTCAGTTTTCTGCTCTACCTCCTTCTCCACTTCCCACACAGAAGGACTGTGCCTGTATAATATCTAAAAAATAAAGAAGGAAACTGCTCATGTGAAAAGATCCAATAAAGAAGTATGAAACAAACAGCATTCTTCCATACGATTAAAAACGTGTAAAAAATAGTATGTTAATTGTGGGATTATACAGTTATAGGTGACTGTTTCTGTAATATGTTTTACATTATTTTTATTATTCAAATGATTCGCTAAAATAGGAGAGATTTTGTTGCTAGTTCAACTCACCAGTAATTTACCCTGGTTCCTAGTAAAAGCCAACACTGAACCCACAAGGACCCACTACTCGCCCCTAATTCAACGGCTCTATTTTTGTATCACTTTTTGGATGTTTTTGAAATCATACACATTTTACATTTCCCTTTTGCCTGGCAGTTAGGAGGATGGTTAGAGAAATGTGACTCTAGAGGAAATAAGGGTAATTTTGTATCACTGGAATAAATGGAAATAAGCTTGTTTTCTCAGAAGGGGAGTTCCCAATTGCACAGAGGTGCATATCACTGTATCCTGGCTGTGGGACTGGGGGATCTCCCAGGGGAAAAAGACTTGCCAGTTTGGGAAATGAGATCTCTTCCTTGAATTTGTGTTCAGAATGTGATGGAAAATTTCTGGAACCAAACCTGCAACCACCACTCAGCTGGGCCACTTTGCTGGGAACGCATCCCTGGAGCACTGATGCTGTTCAAAACTCGGGAAGGCAACTGAGGGCCACGGGGCCCCAGGCAGGGGTTTCCCCACCTCCGTCTGACAATGGCTATGGCTTGGGAAGAAAGGGGGTCGTGCGGGGCCTGGATGGCAGGCGGTGAACGATGGGATGGAAGTTTCTCAAGCACGGCCTCTCCTACGAGCACCGCACGGGATCCTGAGACTAGCCAGGACTGTGTCCCCCGACACAAATGACCAAGAAGGGTGGCATTAGAGGACAAGCCATAGAGGACAGTCACGGTCACAGGCAGAAACATACGTCCGGGCGCACAGGGAGCAAGAGGTGTCAACTGTGAAGGCGGACAGCAGAGAAGATTCTCGGAGAGTCAAGTGGGCAAATAGATGAGAGAGGAGGGTGGAATCTCCACGTAAATCACGGAGGCCGGGGATGAGCGGAAGCAACGAGAAAGGAGAGGAGAAGGGATGGGACGTGGTGTGAGCCAGGAATGGCTGCAGATCCTGGGGAGATGGAGGAAAAGGGCGACGAGATGCAGATGCACAAGAACGGGCGACTGGGCAAGGGCATCGCCCGGAGGGCTCCAGCCAGGTGGAAGCCCCGTCAGGTGGATCCCCCATGCTGCCACTTTCCAGCTGCTGGTCTCACAGTCTTTCTTCCCTTTCCTTGTCAACAATCTCTGCCTCTCGAGGGGCGAGGAACCAGGCAGGACAGCAGCTACTCTAAAAACACTTGTGCCCAGAGAGCAAGTGGAAGTGAGGACGCTGAGGACCGCTGGGCGTGTCCTCTTAGGGGTCCGAGTCAGGACCACACAGGACGCAAGGGGAGCAAGACGGGATGCGGGTGTGCAGCTCCAGTTTTCCGAAAGGGTGGGTCGGGTCCACAAGCCACAGGCTGGAGACCCTGACGCTGCTCCCAGAGGCTGGCATGGAGATTTCTGGAAGTGAGAAGGGGCACCACAAGGTGATAGCCACACACAGGTCAGGCCTGGCCCACTTCCTGGACAGTTAGCTGGGCAGAGGGGTCGGCCTGTCTGGATTCCAGGCCCGGCGAGGGCTCTTAGGCCCACCGGCCTCCCACCAGCAAACCAAGGGCAGTGCGGCCTGGACAGGGCCAATCCTTGGCTGGTCACAGTCTGTGCCAGGAAGATAGCAAGGAGAAACCTACGGGTGATAAAAAGTTTCTGGGGCAGATTTTTGAAAATGAGGATGATGAAAGCACCCAAACCTTTTCTAGGGTGGCTAGTGTGGATTTATAAGAAATAGACAAGAAACACATCACAGAGGGGGTAAAATTTTCATAGAATTGATTCACCCACATGTCCTTCCCCAGCAGGGTGGCCACGTGAGAGGTGGCCCAGCCGCTAGGGCTCAGACGATGGGACGGGCCGATACGGCAGGAGAGGTTTGGGGGTGTGCCTCCTGTACACCTGTCTGAGGGTGACCTCAGTTTCTGCTCTGGCCT
This sequence comes from Balaenoptera musculus, assembly GCF_009873245.2. NCBI lineage: Eukaryota > Metazoa > Chordata > Mammalia > Artiodactyla > Balaenopteridae > Balaenoptera > Balaenoptera musculus. The sequence goes on from NC_045791.1 coordinate 109,114,701, forward strand.
GAATGCCTGTCCCCCCCGAGAAGGGGGATTTTGCAGTGAGCTTGTAAGGTGTGAGTACACAAAGGCGAGGCTGGCTCACGGGCTTGAAGGCAACTGCGCCCTCCCTGTACGTTTTTCTGAAATTTACATAAGCTTAGACTGTGGAAAACTTTGAAATGCAGGAATAATATAATGCTTCTTTTTTATGGGTTTAAAATTGTAAGCTTTCCCCCTTGAAAATACTATAACTGTGTTAAAACGTGCTATTCACTAATAACAGCTCTTTTCTAGCAGATTTCCCCCTTGTATGATGACTAAATCTTCTCCCACAGCAAAACCCACCTGTTTCATTAAGATCTTTTAGAGCAAAACTGCTTTGTTATTTAAAGGAAGCTACACTGCTTTTTCACGGGATAGATTTACTAATAAGACTGGGAAGCCATGCGTTTCATAATGAAAGGTACACAGAATATTCAACAGAAAGGAAAGCAAGATGTGATTATTTATGTAAAAGCAGTGGCACCTCATGACATTCCCATTTCTGGAGCTGTAACTATTTTACAGATAAAACAGTTCGTAGCAGCCTTCCCGGTTTCACTCTAGTTCATGTAAATGGACCTAGTTTTCCACTGCAACTTTGTTTTTCTCATGACACTTCTGCACGGGGCACTTCTCAATCCCTTCAAGAATTTCATGGACATTTCTAATTGCAGGAAGCTATTCATGGCTCTCAAAGGAAAACAACTGCCCGCTCTTTCCTACAGCAGAGAATGAGCTTTTATCCCAGAATTGGGAAAGCGGGAGCTGTGGCAGTTTTTGCAGGTTGAGGGGTGATGAGGAGGGGGCTTAATCTCAGTGATTAAAATGCTAATGTTTCGTCTGAGAAGGAAAACCTTTGGTTTTTATGAAAAGAATTCTCAGATGAAAACATTTAATTTCTGTAAATTACCAAAGACCGGACAGGTAACTCATCAAATGCCCCAACAGCCAACTAGGAAAATCACACTTCATGTTTCCTGCTCCCGAGTAGCTTGTGTTTTCTTAGTCTTGATGGAAACAGATATTACACACTAGGTGTGGGTCGTTTCAAGAGCTTTGCTGGGTGGGCCCGCAGGCTTCCCATGGGGACATTAGATGTCCCCCAAATTAATTACTGTTTTTATCAAAATAATGCATGCACCTTATTTTAAAGTCAGAGTATTGAAAAGATTATAATAAAAAAACTCTGCCTTCCAGTTACACTGTCCAGGGGCATTTATTCCCACATTCATTCATTCAAAAATGCATTGACTAGATTCAGATTCATTCATAAATCTGATCTATTTGTAAATTATGAAATTCATGCCCTGCCCTCATGGACCTGGCGCCCCCCCCCTCCCCTGCGGGGAGACAGCAAACACACACACGGAAGTCAGAGGGAGGTGAGTAAAGTGGGGTCAGGGGCGGGCACAGGTGAGGCGGGAGAAGGCCTGAAGGGACAAGCATTGAAGGCAAGGGGAACAGAAAGTACGACAGCCCTGAGGTGGGAGTGTGAGCAGCTTGTGGGAGGAAGAGCACAGGGCCCACGGGAGGAGGGTGTGAAGTGATCTAGCTTCACGTGGGCTCTTCTGGTTGTTTCTCTGTTCCTCTCCCAATGTCTAGATGATACGCTTATACTGCTGCTTCTTGATTCATCAGTTTTGGACATGGGCTCCTGACTCCCTGTTAAGGTAGGTGAGAATTTTGCTCTTCTCCACTTTCCTTTCTTTCTCCATGTAGTTACATCAGAGGCCAAGGGAGCCAGGCCTTCCAAATCCCGAGTGTGAGTGTATGGAGATGTACCTGGCACCTAAAACTCCCCACTGGCAGCCCCTCTCAGGACACCCAGTAGGACAGGCTCCACCAAAATGAGGCAGTAACAGGAAAATGAAGGGGTGACAGTCAGGGAAGGCAAAGGAAGCCCCAAGGAGGACAGCTGGCAGGGCTCCAGAAGGGAGGTGTTCAGAAGAAGAGCAGCTGGTCAGTTACCTAATGCATTCGAAGGCCTGGAAAATTATCTCGAAGGCTGGTGATAGATATGCAGAATACGAAACAAAAGACAGTGTGTACAGACCAATACATGAAGTCATGTGAAGTGGTGTCTTAACAAATGGCAGCTATTGTCTGGGACACAGCCCTGAGTTCCGGGGGCACCCCAGCCAGGCCTGTGACTTACTGCGATTCCTAGCTGGGTCCCTCGGAGGCGGCTGAGGCCAGCCTAACAAGCCATCCAACTTGTGCCGCTGTCCCCACCCATCTACCGCCACAGCACCTGGTGTGTTGTGAGCCTGCTGGTGGCATGTGCCAGCTTTGTAGCTCCAGGCTAGCATTGCACCTGCACATTGGAGTCAATCAATGTTTGTTGAGTGAATATGTAAGTGAATGGGTGCTTTGATAGGGATTGCTTGGCACCATTGTTTGTTACAGAGTTGGTATTATCTTGGTGGGAATGTCAGTTGGTGCAGCCACTATAGAGAACAGCATGGAGGTTCCTCAAAAAACTGAAAAACAGAGTTGCCATATGATCCTGCAATCCCACTCCTGGGCATATATCTGGACAAAACTGTAATTTGAAAAGATACTTGCACCCCAGTGTTCACTGCAGCACTATTTACAATAGCCAAGACATGGATACAAATTAAATATCCATCGACAGAGCAACGGATAAAGAAGATGTGGTATATATATACAATGGAATACTACTCAGCCATAAAAAAGAATGCAATGATGCCATTTGCAGCTACATGGATGGACCTAGAGATTATCATACTGAGTGAAGTAAGTCAGAAAGAGAAAGACAAATACCATATGATATCACTTATGTGTGGAATCTAAAATATGACACAAATGGACTAATCTTCGAAAGAGAAACAGACTCACAGACATAGAGAACAGACTTGTGGCTGCCAAGGGGGTGGCGGGGATGGGGGAGGGTTGGAGTGGGAGTTTGGGGTCAGCAGATGCAAACTATATAGAATGGATACACAACAAGGTCCTACTGTATATAGCACAGGGAACTATATTCAATATCCTGTAATAAACCATAATGGAAAAGAAAAACAGTTGATGTTCTCAAACGTGAACGATGGCAGGTCTTCTATCAGTAGACCTGATAGAAGATCAGACCTGCTGATCGTGGGTAAGTGATGTTTACTGCTCCTGGTTGTTATAAAGGTAAGTAAGATGGGAACGAAAACACAAAGCCTTCTGTGTCTTGGGCACCTAATCAATGTTAATGTACCCTTTGACCTCCTTCTTCCCCAATTAAAGCAGTCGCTAAATCCTGCTGGGGTCATCCTATCCCTGTGCTTCTGCCTTCGTTCAGCATCTCAGGTAGAGTGGGACCCTTGCCACTGGTGGTAAGTGAAAGAATTTCAGGAGGTACATGGACATTTTTTTTTTTTTTTGGCCATACTGCACGGCATGCGGGACGTTAGTTCCCTGACCAGGGACCGAACCCGCTTCCCTTGCAGTGGAAGTGTGGAGTCTTAACCACTGGACTGCCGGGGGGAAGTCCATGGACATTCTTATTTTATAGAACCGGCATATCAAACCTGCAACGACTTTTGATATAGTTGCTGAGGATGAGGCTCAATTAATTGGGGTAAAAACCATACATCAATTAAAAATAGATATTAAGTAAATAATAGTACCGGTGCTGTCCACCTAAGACCAGAATTAGGAAGGAGGCACGCATGTGACTGGAGTTTGGAAATATTCTACTTCACGCCCTTATTGCATTTTTCAGGAATTTCCAAATAACACTGATGACCAGGGTCACCTTGGCAGGTCATTCTGTGTTGGGATTTGTTGTGAGGGTGGGGTGGAACCACAGGAATTGGATAACCGTTCCAGTAAAGTATAATGAGAGTATCTCAAAGACCAATCCATACACTTGCTGAATGAGCCAGATTATACTCTGTGAAGTATGCTGAACATGGGAGAAAAGATTTAGGTGTCAGTGTTCAGGCACGAGTCTTAGTCTAATAGGATTAAAACATTTTACTGTACATACGGCATTGATTTTCTTAATTTAAACAATCCAGGGAAAATCCTTCTTCCCTTTCATTCCTAGCAAGAGAATGTTCAGCTGAAGTCTTAAGGGTTTAAAACAGAACAGAGGTTTAGATTAGGTTCTCATCTTCCTCTTTTACCAGTTATATGCCTTGAAGCCACCCAAAGGAATTTTAAAAGAGAGATGGACAGAAGGTCTTGGCTGTGAATTGCATGTTTGCAGCCTCTCATGATTGGGCAGCAAATTCTGCCCAACAGAGGCTGAGGCCACACTGGGTGGACGGGGCCACCTCAGTCAGCACGCCTATTCTGCTAAACTGACCTTTGTATACGTTATTTCCTTCTTCCATCATATGAAGGAAAACACTCGGTGACATTTTCCAGCCCTCACCTTCTTCCTGTGAAAGCAGAATAATACACTTGTTAATTACAGGCAGAGTTTATCTGTCGTGATCAGACAGTGAAAGGCACGTACATCGTGGTTGCTGTGACTACAGAAAAGCACGTAGACTCTTTTCTGGTTTGTGGGGCGTCTGCCCACCTGGGCAGTTTCCCTGCTGACCAGTCCGAGCAGGGAGTGCTGTGTCCACCGACCAGGGCGGGGATGGTCTGGAGACTTGGCTCTGCCTTCGGGCTCCCTGGGGTACCCCACCCCGAGTTTGGTCCTGTCCTCTGATGCTCTGCTCCTTCCTTGCTCTGAAAGCTGATGCCCGCCCAAGTCCTGCCACCTCCTTTGCCATGTTCCCGTGACCCAGATTTGCTGCTGCTCTCCGTCTGTGTTCTGCTCCGCCACTTGTCAGGTGGTGGTTTGTAGGAGCACCCGGGCTGCTCCTTTCTTGGCTTGCCTGTCCCCTCCCTGGGCCAGGAAGCCAGTCCTGAGCCCCAGCCTGAGCTGGAGGTCCTGCCAGCCTCCCTGCCCTGGGCCCCCGCTGCAGAGAGAGCCTGGCCATGCCACCCTTGGTCCCGGCTGCCTCTGTGCAGCCAGATGGGAGCTGCAGGGACACCGGCCACTGCAGCTGGAGGGTCTGCCCCGACCCCCGGCAGAAGTCCCCTTTGCCCTACACCACCAGGGCTGTTCCGCGTCGGGAAGAGCCATACCTCGCAAAGGCCCATCTGACGTTTCTGGGCAATAATGTTTGTACTGTATTAAGAGTCAGGTGCCCGATGACCCAAATCCTGGTTACTGTCACCCCACAAAGGGCAAAAGGAGGGATGCTGGTCTACACGATGTCCATGAGGAGTTTCCAAAGCAATCAAAGTGCTCTCTCTACAGCTTGAAGGAGCAGCAATAAGATGGTGAGCGCCTCTGGTGAGTCTGGGCACAGGACGTGCCCTCGTTTCTGGGACCTCACGCGCCACGTGCCGTGGTCCGGCAGCGCCTGGGTACCAGATCCCCGCCTACCTCTCCTCCCCTACTCCACGTGGCAGTCGGGAAGACACGTGAGACGAGCTCACGAGAGCGATGGGAGCTCCCAGGAGGAAGTCAGGGTGGCGGGAGGACTCTGACTCCTGCGGGGGTGGGGTGACACGGGAGACCTGCCTGCACCACAGCTCACGAAACACGCGGGGGCTATCACAGCCTCCTCGAGGGGCCACCCACCTTGCAGACCCGGGGGGAGAACCTGGACCCAGAAATCCTGGGGGCTCCACGCCTGTGGAGCAACTGACCCACCTTCCAGGCCCCACAGGAAATCAAAGCTCACGGGGGAAGGAGCCCCACTCACTCACACAGCCCAGGACACCCAGTCATTCGAGAAGAATCAGCCCGAGAAGCGCGGAGAAGACCAGTGTTGGAAAAAGGCATGTCCTTGGAGGAAACAGATGACTCACAGACAGAAAGGGGCACCTGAAATAGCTAATTAATACTCTCAGAGATATTACTCCTCTCTCTCCCCGCCTCTCTCTCTCCAGGTATCACTAAGCATTCACGGATCTTTTGTATTTTTCAGTCAGTGCGCTGCTGACGGACGTGTTGTGGCTCTTCTGGTTTTGGATACTCACATCGTCCTGTATTTGGCCTCTGGGAGCCCCTATAGGTGGTGGGTGTGCGCCTTCATGGGTAGAGGTGGAGGAGGAGGGGGAAGGGAAAGGGAGGGGGAGGAGTGCTGTTCCAGGGAGGGAGCATCGTGGAAGCGCTTTCGGCAGAGGGACCAGTCCGCGTGAGTCTGAGCTGGAAGGCCGTGTTGCCTTTGGTAACTGGAAGTTAGTAGGGCAGGGGCGTACGGAACAGGGCCAAGCAGACAGACAGAGACACAGAGACACAGATGCAGAGAGGGGACGGACTTCGGAAGGCCCATGAGCCGTGTTCCTCAGGGAGTGTGAACTTGGTCTGAGACCAGGGCAGCCACCAGGGGGTCCCCGCAGGAGCCTGGCATGAATGGATCTGCTTGTCGGGTCATGACTCTGGCTGGAGCACGGGCACAGGCTGGAGAGGGTCAGGGTGCCCACCTCTCTCGGACCAGAATTCATTTTCCCATCTTCTTCTGTGGAAAATTCTTCTTAGGTCTGAGGCAAATATCCCCTCCTCTGTGAAGCCGTCCTGGATTCTCCCAGGTCAAAAAGACTCTCCCCTGGCTCAGTAGGCTCTGCTTATCTTTCCTGGCGCCTGTTTCTCTGTGCATATTATTGGCTATTTGTGTGCCTGTCTTAGCTGCTCTCTTGGGCTGTGGGCCCCCATGGAGGAGGATTCCGTCTTGCTGATATTTTGTACCCTATATGGAACCAGCATCAGGCCTGCTCTCTAGGCGTTTGACGCATGTAAGTAAAAATAAGATTTATAGGTCTATTTGTACAGCTTTATTTCTATAATAAATATCAAGTTCTCAAGGGGAGTAAAACACCGTAAAACCAGTTTTGGAAACATCTGATCCCGATTGCACAGAATGAAAGCGGATGTTAGCGGTTCCCACGACTTTCCACGTGGTAATGACGTAACTGGCCATCACAGGAGACACCTTTTAACCAGAGAGAAAGCACGATGGAACACGTCTGCTTTCCTTTTTAGAGATATTTCTTCCTTTGGTCAATAGTTCATTGGACGGATCCTTTCCTTTGGTTGCTGTTTTAAACACTTAATATCTTGCTCATTTTGACAATTATTGGGAGAGATAAATCCCACGAGGAGGTTTTACCCTCTCAAATCCAAAGTCACTTTTTTTTCTGAATCTTTCACTGTGAAGGGGTCATACAAGTACAGCTGCACCTGTCAATGGTGCCTGCCTTGACCAACATCCCTTTCTGATGGAAACTTCTCGGCCACAACTCCCAGCTCAGCCTAGTGGCTGGAGAGTGTCTAACCAGAGAGACGCGCCTCTCCTGGAGCAGCCTGACCCCGAGGAGCTGGAATGGCCAGCCGCAATGGTTCCCTCTGCACTGGCGCGGGAACACACAGGTGGACGGCCCAGCTGGCAGCAAGGTGAGAACGTGGGTCCCAGCCACCACACGGCCTTCTTTAGAGAAGGGGGTGGACAGAGGAGCTGGTCCCGGTGGACCTGGGTCCTGCAACTCCCAGCTCCAGCCCACGCCTGCCAGGTCCTAAGCCCTCCACGTGCCCTGGCTCCATCTCATTGTCTGCTGACCTGAGCGAGCTGGTGTTGCCACCCAGTAGACCCAGTGAGTCCCAATAAGAAACAGCGTCTTAGGGCTTCCTTGGTGGCGCAGTAGTTGAGAATCTGCCTGCCAATGCAGGGGACTCGGGTTCAAGCCCTGGTCTGGGAAGATCCCACATGCCGTGGAGCAACTAAGCCCGTGAGCCACAACTACTGAGCCTGTGCTCTAGAGCCCACGAGCCACAACTACTGAGCCCGCGAGCCACAACTACTGAAGCCCGCGCACCTAGAGCCCGTGCTCTGCAACAAGAGAAGCCACCGCAATGAGAAGCCCGTGCACCGCAACCAAGAGTAGCCCCCGCTCGCCACAACTAGAGGAAGCCTGCGCACAGCAACGGAGACACAATGCAGCCAAAGATAAAAATAAATAAAATAAATAAATATATTAAAAAAAAAAAAAGAGACCTCATCTTAGATATGTCCAGCCTTTCCATTCGTTCAGAAATGTTATAAATATCACTGAGGATCTGCTCTGTGCAGACGCCAGCCAGGGATGTCCAGAGAGGGGGGCTGGCTCACCCCAGCTCCTCCTGCGAGCTAATGCCAGAGCCATGTTGCATGTTTTGCAAAAGTGCTTATTAATTGTAGAAAGGACACCACTGCAACAATGCGATAAAGATTTTAAAAATCCAAGGAAATAATCAGCTGTATCACTGTCACCTTTATCCAATGAACCTTTCATTTTTCTTTTTCTTTATTTATACGCATAGGTGATGTCTGTCAGTTACAGCATAATTATAATGATAAAAGAGTTTTGCCGGCTGAGTAGGTGAAACATAGTATTAACTTTTAATTCATATGCCTTCTTTTGGTGCCACTGAACTTTATATTGTCTTGAGTTTTGTGTGTGTGTGTGTGGGGGGGGGCTAGTTTACCAGCTTTATGACCTTATCTTGTTTACTTGTAAATATTTCCTGAGCACTTGCCGCGTGTGGAAATTTCTAGGTGCTGGGGTTACAAGGGTGCATCCTTCAGGCTCTACCTTTGGGGCCTGCCTCTGGGATCTCCTGCACTGGGATTCGCAGATTCTCACTGACCGTGCCTTGGGACACCCCTTGATGTCACACCGCCATCCCTCTTCCTGATATCTGCCAGTGTCACCTCTTACTAGGTGACTCCTGGGTCCTGAGCTTCCCTGTGACTGTGACTGTCAGATACATATTTTCCCCCGTGGAAACTGGGGGTCGCCTTCCCACCCCCCTCCTCCAGTGCAGCCCAGCCCCTTGCCCTCTGGCCTGCCTGCTCAGGCGAACAAGACCTTGGACAGCCCTGGCCCACATTCCGACACTCACTTCTTCCAGAGGCAGCCCAACTCCACTGTTAGAAAACACTTTCTTTTTACTTAACCCAGTGGAGAACATAAAAGATCTCCAATACCCCAGTTCTACCCCAGACCAGGGAAATGAGAATCTCCTCGAATGGGGCACGGACATTTTCTTAGAACCAGACCATTCTGTGCGATTCTAATCAACCGCTAGAGCAAGGACCACAGGTTAACAGAAGCCCTCTTTCCATCAGCTGAGGCCCGGTTCGTCCTCCGGGGGCGTCAGAGAATCCAAATCCTCGTCAAGCCCAAAGTCAGCTCACGGTGAAACCTTCTTGGCTCCTTTACCTACATCTCAGAAAGAGACTTCCAGATAGTTCCACCTCCCGGTTCTCTCCTATGGACAGACATGTTCTAGTCAGCCAGGCACCCAGTTAAGGAATGGTGCTGGTCTAATGGTTATAGGCGGAGCCATGGTCAGCTTCCTTCTTGGCCTGAACGTGAAGGTGGCCGGCCTTCCGGACGTTTCCATCACACCACGAGTCAGACAGCTGACAAGTCCTCCTGACTTTTCCATGTATGTCCCATGTAGACGGGTTTCTCCTACCTTGAGATTGTACTGATGGTTTTGTATTCTTATTGCTAATAAATGTCAATTTCTTACCTTTGGTCTCTGAACTGATGTTATGCTCCTGGAGGGCGGTGTCTATTATGTCTCATTCATTTTATTTCTCCATTGCCTTCCACACTTGTGGACCCACCAAATAGACGAGAGACTCGTGTTCTCACCTACCAGCCTCACACAGAGGGCTGAGTCATGGGCTATCCGTCCTCTGCATGGTCGCACCTGGTGCCACGATCTGTGGTCTGTGGCATCTGGCTTTCTTCTCTTTTTGCAAATTGAGCCATTGCCACAGCTCCGGCCTCTGGGCCGCTCTTTCTCCAGGATGCCTCAAACATCGCATCTAGCAGCAGTGAGACCTGCCTGCCTGGCCTCTCGGTCCCACTAGGAAGCTCCGCCACACGGAGGTTCTTTTCGGGCAGCTGGCTATTCTCAGATCAGCTCCCCACTTTCTTGTCATGACCCAATCCGTCATAAATCATTAAGGACAAAGCAGTTTCTTAGTAAGAATAAACCGGTGGACGCCCCTCGATTTGATTTTTAGAACATATTTATAACGTCAGTGTACTGAAACTGACAATTTTTAGTAAGTTTCCATCTATTGTGTGACATGGGTCCTTATACAACACAATTTTTTTCCTTAATCATCATCAATGAGATAGCGATACAGAGAAAAACGCAGAGGATTCCAAAAGATTTTTCGTCGTCAAATATCGTATCCTAGGTATTTGTCTTGGTGAAGTTAGCAGAGCGGACAGAGGTAAACAGTGTGCCTGCCCACGCCCCTCCCCAAATGTTAACCATTAGGATCATTTCCAGCCTGGCTTAAAGAGGGACTCAGACGAACAGAAGCCCTGTTGAAATTTTCTATGAGCCAACGTGTGCATCTGAAGCGGTCTGTGGGTGGAGGGACGGTCGGCACTTCACATTAGTGGGTAAGTGTCCAAATTCAAGTAGGGTCACATCTGTTCCGGTTTTTTTTTAAATTTTTTCGGCCACACCATGCAGCACGCGGGATCTTAGTTCCCCGACCAGGGCTCGAACCCGTGCTCCCTGAAGTGGAAGCGCTGAGTCTTAACCACTGGACCTCTTGCAAAGTCCCTGTTCCGTTTCTTAAATGGGGGTATGTGTTTCAGCATATACCTATTAACATACAAGTCCAAATGTCAGACTGATCACTTGTGGCTTTCAGATTATTTGATGGTTCCCCTAGGGTCTCTGTCCTGGGGGTAGGAGTGAGGTTGCTGTGACTGGGGAAGAGGCTGATTACTTCCCACTGAGCTGAGAGTGAAATTGTAATCCTCTTTTAGATCCAGGAGTGAAAAAAATCAGCCCAGAAGCTATCATCGTTAAAAACTGCCTTTTAAAATAAAAATGCATGATAATGTGATATCTCATGAAATTTGACTTGTAAAAATACTTCATCATCTCATAACTGTTTTCAAGCTTGCGTTTAGAATGTCATTTGCCTTTTCTGCTCTCACATTCCATTGAGACTGGAGAATCAGTTACTCAACCTTTTTGGCCTTCCCACATGAAAGATGTATGGCAGATCTGACAAAACCTACAATTTGAAGTCTAAAAATGTATAGCTATGTCCTCAATACATCTGTCCCAATTTTCTCTGCGGATATCTAGGTTTAATTTCTGTCAGAAGGAGCTTCCTGGCTATTACTGTGGAATATACGACTTTCTCCCTCGGGCCATCCAGACCGCCAGCTTGTCTCCTTCCCTGGCCCACTCACCACCATCCCGGCTCTGCACCCACCTCTGTAGTCCTCACAGGCCCCCTTTGCTGGGGGAGCCACTCTTACCTCTGTCCACCTGGTTGACCTCTCTGCCCTTTAGGAAGACTTAGCTCGAGCTAACACTCAGCCTTCTCATAGCTTAACTGGCATGCTCCAGCTCAGAATCCTTACCTTTATCTTGACTTCACATCTCCACAGGATGTGACAATTAACAGTTACTAGCAATAATGTATCTTAAGAAACTATATATATATATATATAGATATATATCAGGACGTGACAATTAACAGTTACTAGCAATAATGTATCTTAAGAAACTATATATATATATATATATATGCATAAACACATTTCTGGAAGGGTATATGCAGCAACATGTTAATGACCATTAACTTTGGGTCATGGGTGCAAGGGCAACTTCTATTTATTTTTCTCTTTCTGCTAATCAGTGATTTTTTTCCCCTCTCCACTGAACATGTACTGCTTGAGTGACGTTATATATTGCTTGATATGCTAATTAGATGAGCCTTTGCAGGGTAGGGCCAGGCCAGCAAAGGAATCCCGGGATCCTCCCGTCTTTAGTGCCTACTTCTCCTGGAAGGAAATCTCTGTGACCTTTCCAGAAAGTCACAGTGTGGGAAATCAGGGTCCAGAGAACACAGTTCACCTGCATCGGTCTGGTTCTGGTCCGGGCTACACCCAGCTGGTGGCGTGGGGCAGCTGTAGCAACTGAAGCCCGAGACGGTCCCAGCGTGAGTGGGTTCTCCACCTGCCTGTTGTCTTTGCGTGTGCCTCGCTGTGTGCTTCTTAGCTGAGCAGTGTCACACCAGTTTCAAACTTGCTTCCTGTTACACTGAGAAGCCAGAGGCCATTTGAATACAACGGTCTCCCCTTCTCCACCCTTTTTTCACTTCTTCAAATGCCTGTGCTTCTCCCGGCTTCTCCTCTGCTGCTCTTCGCTGCAGAGAAACCTTGTCTTACTCTATTCGGCATCACCTCCTGACAATTTTAAGCTCTCCCAGGCCACGGGCACTTTCCCCTTTGTCCCGGTACATTTACAGTTCTTCCCCATCTTAAAGTCCTCTCTCGACTCAAGTCATCATTTTGCAACTTCTTGAAGGAGGTACGTCCACCAGCTGCCCACAGGTCTCAGCCCGAGTGCCCTGCCTGCCTGCCATCTGCCTTCTGCACCTCCTGCCCTTGCTCCGCTTTCCTGAAATAGCCCCAGGGATGTTCTCATCACCACACTTTCTTTCTCAAGCTTCCTCCTTGACTGTTCTGCGGCATTTGACACCAGTGGTCCCTTCTCTTTAAAGAGTCTCCTGACTCTGCCTCCATTGTATTCTTAGTTTTCACTTCTGACGGTGAATGGACTGAGGGGAACAGAAGGAAAACGTTCCTTTCCTCCTTCTAGAAATTCACCCAGGTGGAAAATTAAATAGGAGCATCATCGTGCTGCATTTCTCCCTGCCGCCAGGCTGTTTCCATCTCCCTGGTTGGTTTCACCTCTTCCCCCTGCCCTGATAGATGGATGTAATCCAGGTCCTCCAACGTATACCCACACCGGTTTTCCTAAAACCCATCCATCCTCCCGCCTTCACTAGGGTTTCCTGCACAGGGGCAACTCCTGCATCGACACCGTGTCTTGACCCCACCTGAGTTCGTGCTGAACCTCCAGCTGATTGTCGGACATCTACCTGGATGTCCACCATCAAGGTTCTGAAGCCAGTTCCAGTTGCTCAAGACGCTTGGAAGCCACCTCAATTCCGGGTCTCCTTCTCCTCCTCAAACACCCAGGCCACCAGGCTGGTCATCCTTTGCGATATCTCCTGCAGCTTTTCCATGTTTTTCCATCCACCACTTCCACCCTAGGGTCCTCACCTGAGTACTTCCTCATTCCTTCAGAAATAACTACTGCACAGCTCCTGAGTTTCAAGCGTTGTTAGGAGCGCTGATCAGAGTTACACTGGAGTCTGGTCACTCTGGCTTCTGCGGGAAGAAGAGATTGCACGTGCAGGACAGGAGGTGGGGCAGCGGCCAGGAGATTTCGTTCCCCTGAGATGAGGAGACGTGCGTAGACTCCTGTAGCTCTCCTGAGGTGCCACCCCCTCCGGGAAGCCTCCACCTTTTCCGGTGCTCACAGAGCCTCGCTCTCTTCTGGGTCTGCAGTGCTTCTCTTGGCCCTTCCCTTATACAACCCAATATGTCCTTCCTGCATGCAGTGGCTTTTGAGCTTCTTAGAGAGAAGAATCCTTTGAAAACACAAAGAAAACCCATACACCTTCTTCTCAGGAGAATGCATCTCGCATAATTCCGTACAATTTCAGGGTGTGTATCCACAGGGTCCGTGTTCCCTGGGTTACGAGCCCCTACCTCTACAGCCCAGAAGCCTCTCACTTCCTTATATCCCCTCTCTTTCTGCACTTCAGCGGACACACAAGATGCTCAGTGTGTATATTTCCATAATGAAATCCTTATTCCTGATAGCAGCCTCTGGAAACCCATGACACTCACTTTTCCATCTGTGTGAAGTAGTGCAAAATTTGGCTTGAAATACTCTAAAATTATATAAGAACGTGCTTGGCTCCACGGTTCAATGTGGAGCACCTCCTTGGGCCAAGGGGCACTGTGGTCAGAGCGGCTGGGTGGCACTGCACACAAACAATAGCTTTTCAAGCTAATCGTGCTGCATATGGATAGGTCCAAGGAGCTTTCCAGAAGGAGTGAGCACCAAGTCAAGTCATTTTATGGCTGGAGGAAACTTACAGAAGACTCCTTAGTATTCGCGTGATCATGTGTTATGGGCAGGACAAAACCACTGAAAATAGTTCCAAGTGGTTGAACATACGGAACATTGAAAAACAACAGAGAGAAAAGAATTGTAGGGATGGATTACAGAGTGCTCTTTTTCTGTATTTTTGTTTCTAAAGCCAACATGAGGTCCAGAGTGAGGCAAATAAAATTATGTTGGTATTGAAAGCACATTTGCAGAGATTGCTGTTGGTCTGCAGAAAATGTCCTTCTGGCATCAGCATCTCCTCTATCAAAGCCCTCGTTTAAGGGGAACTCCTTATCTGCAATCCTCAATACTTTTAGAGATGGATTTAAAACGAAAGATTTAAAAGAAAGACATCTTTTTTCTTACTGTCGAATTTTGAGAATTCTTTATATATTCTAGATACAAATTATTTGTCAGATATATAATTTGAAAATACTTTCTCCTAGTCTACAGCTTGTCTTTTCAGCCTCTTTATAGGGTCTTCTCTCTGTCCATCTTCTCTCTGCAGAAGTCTCTGCCAGGCCCCCCAAGGGATCACTCATTGCCTGCTGCAGCCTTTCCGGGCTCCACACACTGCATACCTATCCTGGCCTCCTGTCATCCATGCTCTGAAGTTGTTCTCTGGTTCTGTGGCTTGGAGATTGCCTGGAATACTGCCCCCGCCCAGCCTTCTGGTCCACTCACCCTCCAGGCCCCTCCCAACAGCTACTCCCTGGATATTTATGCTCCTTTGCAAATGCATCCCACTTCAGCTCCCCCTCTACCCAGTTCAGCTGCCCCTCTGCCCGGTGCTGCTTCTCTCCCTCCCTCCCTTGCAGGTGATGTTCCCAAAAAACCACCAGCACGTTCTCCATCTCAGTGTTTCCAGGGAACCCATAGACCACCTATTGCCCTACTGATCTGCCTGCACCCCTAAAATTCTAACTTGTTCCAGAAAAAGAGAAGCAAAACCAAAAAGACAGCTCACTTGATACAGTTAATTTTTAAAATCCTCCTCCACCTGGCAAGATAATTTTGAAGCAGTGCCTAAGAAAAGGGACAGCTGGAAGAATTTCAATTTTATTCTAAGCATCTCTTCCTCTAAATATGCATGAGTGAGTTTGACACTTGCAAATTAAAATTCACTGTTAGCGAAGCTTGTTCCATAAAAATCTGAAACTATCTGCTACACAATCTGCTCTTTGTTGAGTGATAGTGTTTTACTAACTAGCTATTAAATAGTCACTTAATGATGAATGGTTTTGGACAAAAAAGCAAAGTTTGAGTACATCAGCATTTATGAAGTAGTTGCAAATGATGGGGAAAATCCTTCAGAATTACTTAGAAATGAATTTATATGAAAAGTACAGGTCTACACAGTGACAATGTGATTACTAAAATGTGAAATGTTCATCTCTACGAAAACTTGATACAATTAAATGATGTTGGTATGTTTCTTATAGATCAGATTACCTTTTCCATTGACTTTTAAAGTCTTATTCTAAAATCATTCCTAAAGAATCAGGAAGCATTCCTGAGACCAGCTATTCAAATCCTTGCGTGGAAATTAGTATTTTGACCTGTAGAAAAAGACGTCTATTATTCATCCTGGTTAGAGGGTAAGGCAGGAAACAGAGGAAACGAGTTTTGTTTAACTTGCAGATACTGACTCACCCCTAACTCTAACCCCTAACCACAACAGCAGAGCTGTATGGTTACTCTTTGAGTATTTTTATAACACTTGGTCATCTATCAATTGCCAGCCCCATATATATAGTAAGAAAACTTGGGAAAGACCTCATATAAAAACATCTGAATATTTCAACTAATCTCCATAAAGGGAAAATAGACCCTTTTTAAAATATCACAAAGGTAACAAGGTTGAAAGCTTTGTAAGTCCATGAGACAGAGCAGTAGCTGGTCCCTTGGGTGGGGTTCCCTGGAAACACTGAGATGGAGGACGTGCAGGTGCTTTGTTGGGAACATCACCCGTAAGGGAGGGAGGGAGAGAAGTGGCACTGGACAGAGGGGGAGCTGAACTGGGTAGAGGGGGAGCTGAACTGGGTGGGGGGGGCTGAGCTGGGTAGAGGGGGGAGCTGAACTGGGTAGAGGGAGAGCTGAACTGGGTAGAGGGGGGAGCTGCACTGGGTAGAGGGGGAGCTGAGCTGGGTAGAGGGGGAGCTGAGCTGGGTAGAGGGGGGAGCTGAACTGGGTAGAGGGGGAGCTGAACTGGGTAGAGGGGGAGCTGAACTGGGTAGAGGGGGAGCTGAACTGGGTAGAGGGGGAGCTGAACTGGGTAGAGGGGGGAGCTGAACTGAGTAGAGGGGGAGCTGAACTGGGTAGAGGGAGAGCTGAACTGGGTAGAGGGGGGAGCTGAACTGAGTAGAGGGCGAGCTGAACTGGGCAGAGGGGGAGCTGAACTGGGTAGAGGGGGAGCTGAACTGGACAGAGAGGGAGCTGAACTGAGCAGAGGGGGAGCTGAACTGGGATGCAATTGCAAGAGAATGGTAGCTGATCCCACAGGGAGCCCAGGAGCTAGGAGAACCCTTCAGAGTTGTCCTGGGAGGTGAGGGGCTGGGTCTTTGTACCCCGACGTGACTATCTTTTTTTTTTTTCCTAAGATGATGCTATTTCTTCATTTCATTTATTTATTTGTTTGTTTATTTATTTATTCATTTATTTTTGGCTGCACCATGCAGGCCTGTGGGATCTCAGTTCCCCGACCAGGGATTGAACCCGTGCCCCCTGCAGTAGAAGCGCAGACTCTTAACCACTGGACCGCCAGGGAAGTCCCTAATGTGACTGTCCTTGAAGTCCCGTGCCCCGTGGTGGCGGCTCACTTCACTTGAAGCACCCTCCTAGACCCTGAACGGTTCCTGGGGAGGGACTAACTGTGAGGGGTCAGCACCGCATCCTGGGTAGCTGGGGATTGAGCCCCTTGGTCCTGAAGGGGGCATCAGAGGGGCCCCATTCAGCATCCACTACGGTGGAGTGGGCTGTGCTCAAAATGAGTGGGGAGGGGTCTCTTTTCTTTTGTCCACGCAGCAAAACAATGGAACACAGTTAGAGAGGGCAGGACAGCGGGGGCAGGTGCTTGATTTCCGCATATCACCGTGCAGGCATGACCACTGGAAAGGGACCCTCGCCTGCAGTGTTCGCCTCAATCAAGCCAAAGGATTTTAAACAAGAGGCTGGCTTTTATCACTTGCATTTTCGTGGACTTTGGGTATTGACATTTTATATTCACCATCACCCCCCTCTCCCTTGCTCACAACTTCTGCCTCCTTGGTCCAATCACTCCTTGACTACATAGCCCGTCCAATTTCTCTCTCACTGTGATGCATCCAAAAGTCCCAGATGCATCTACCAGACCCCAGTGAGTTGCTTCTCCCACAGAGAACTTTGCGAGTCTGAGCGTCAGTGGGAATCCTCAGAATATGAGAGCGTGGCCATGGCTAGCCGGGCTAGAGCTGGGTCTCCGCTTCTGGACAGTCACAGAGGGACACAGTCTTTCAGGATCCACTCTGATTCAGATCAGGGTTTTGGTCAGCTGTGAAGCAGTATCTGTCTGGGTCAGCCGCTACAGTGAACATATTCACGTTTTCAGATGACGCTAGCTTTCAGCCTGAATTCCATTTCCCAAAGAAGGAGTTTATGCGGAGAGAACCACCACCCTGGCGGTGGTCTCTCCACTTGTTTGAGGGTGAAAACCCCTCCGATCGCACCCAGGACAGCAGCACACCCCTGCCCGCCCACCACCCAGCAGCCCCATTGCACAGGGCATGCCCGGCCCGCAGTGACTCTGAACTCTGCTTTCCTTTGGGTAGGAAGAAACAAGTCCTGTTAAAACAGGTCCAAGATGTCGACGTGAAGTGATGAATTGAAATGAACACACTTTGGTGAAAGCAGACACAATTATTTTGACTTTGTAGTGGTCACTTAGTTTGCCAAGAACTGTTCCTTATCTCTACCCTTGAGAAAAGATGAGTGGAATCATTTACCTTGAAGAATGAAAATTCAAAGCTATCACATTTGTGAATAATGTAAAGTATCTGAGTTGTTGAAACCACTCCTTATCCTAATAGGTATTTATGAGTCATAGAAAAGATGGCAACTGTCGACCAACATGAAAAAAAAAAATGAAGATGTGGTACATATATACAATGGATATTACTCAGCCAAAAAAAGGAACGAAATTGGGTCATTTGTAGAGTCGTGGATGGACCTAGAGGCTGTCATACAGAGTGAAGTAAGTCAGAAAGAGAAAAACAAATATCATATATTAACGCACATATGTGGAATCTAGAAAAATGGTACAGATGAACCGGTTTGCAGGGCAGAAATAGAGACACAGATGCAGAGAACAAATGTACGGACACCAAGGGGGAAAAGTGGCGGGTGGTTGTGGTGGTGGGATGAATTGGGAGACTGGGGTTGACATATATACACGAATATGTATAAAATAAACAGCAAATAAGAAAAAAAAGTGTCAGCTTTCATAAAAAAAAAAAGAAGAAAAAAAAGAAAAACAGCTGGTAGATAGCATGGTTCCCAAGGAAACGAGTGACTATAGTTTCAACAAATTTGAGATTATTCCACGGATTCAAAGCAAAAAAGCAAAAAAATCCCCAATTTCTAAAATTCCAAATACCTTACCTTATTTTTTTCCTTTGTTTCTTTCTTTGCCTTTCCTTTTTTGCCTTTTTTGGGTTTCTCTTCCTTTTTCTTCTTTTTGTTTTTTTCCTCCTCTTCTTGGCTTGCAATAATATCCTCAATAACCTGGTAAAAAGCAAAATCATCGTGGCATTTTCAGAGTTGGATCGAGATGAGGACTATTTTTCCTGCCTGGAAGGAAGTATTTGTGCCAGTGTCCCTCCTCTGCCCTGCTCTGGGTCCACAGACCGACCCCTCCTAACATCATTGGGCTCCCTCCTGCCATCTGCCTTTGGTTGGATTCATCAGTGGAGGCAGCAGTGGGATCTTGGAGGGCAGAGAGAGAGAGAGGGTGGACATTTCTGAACCAATTCCCTGCGGGTTCAGAGCTGCTCTGGCTCCCAGGGGTTCCACAAACACCAGGAGAGGTCTCAGCTCCCTCAGCATCTCAGCCGCAGCCCGAGCGCCAGGCCCACGCACACCTCTTCCCCAAATCCCAGCCAAGAACTCTTGGTTTCCTGCTTGGACTCCATATATGATCATGCATCTCTCCTCAGAGTTGGTGTCTTTCACCTGTGATTTAATTTGTATTTCCTACAAAAATCCATTTGTTCTCCTAAAATTTAAAATATTGGTTAAAAAATACCTGGTTCACATGTATCCTGTGACTCACATGTAATCACAGGATTAGCGTCCCTGGAGAATTAGCAGAAGTTTGTAAAGAGCTATATAATTCCATTCAGTACCGCAGGTATTTACTGAGCTCTCACCCACTGTGAATTCTGGGAGGCAGGATGGTGACCGTGACGGGACACATACCCTGTTTGACCCTCGGGCTCTGCTCATCACTGGTCATGTGACTGAGACAAGCGGCATAACCTCTCTGAGCCTCAGTTTCCTCAGCTTTAGAATGAAGTCAACACTTCCATTCACAGCACTAACGATCGCCAGGCATGGTTCTAAGAGCTTCACAAAGACGAGCTCATTTACTGCCGAGCACAGCCCACGGGTGCAAGCTGTTATCGACCTGTTTTATCGATGAGGGAAACAGGGCACAAAGCGTTCAGTCACACGGTCAACACACACAGCTAGTAAGTGGCTTGAGCTGGGATTCAAACAGGTGCTAACCAGGATGACCTGCATAATGTAGAAAGTAAAGAGGCAAGATGCCTAACGATATCTCTAAATTCATCCTTCAGTGTGAAATGCATCTAGTGAAACAAAAAAATGACACTTGATGGTTACAGTTTCAGGATGCATACATACATAGTCAAAATGTAAGAAATGTAAGGGAATGATAAACACCAAATTCAGTACAGTGGTTACTTCTGGAGAGCAAGGTATGCACTTAAAATAAAGGGCTACGGCTTCCCTGGTGGCGCAGTGGTTGAGAATCTGCCTGCCAATGCAGGGGACACGGGTTCGAGCCCTGGTCTGGGAAGATCCCACATGCCGCGGAGCAACTAGGCCCGTGAGCCACGACTACTGAGCCTGTGCGTCTGGAGCCTGTGCTCCACAACAAAAGAGGCCGCGATAGTGAGAGGTTCGCGCACCGCGATGAAGAGTGGCCCCCGCTTGCCGCAACTAGAGAAAGCCCTCGCGCAGAAACGAAGACCCAACACAGCCAAAAATAAAAATTAAAAAATAAATAAATTTAAAAGAAAAAAAAAAAGGGCTAATATCATTTCACCCCTAGTGTGTTGTACTAAACCATCCTCCTGTGATCAAGCCTACTTTGATTATGCCTTACTGTGATTTACTAAAATGCTGAAGTTTATTTTCTAGTATGGTATGTTTGAATTTATAGCTATGTTGTTTTTAGGGGCTTCATACTTTTAAAAGTGTTCAAAACAGCTTTATCATGAACAAAGCAGACTATTCAGGCACCATCTGGACTTAAAAAAAAAAACTATAGTCATGTGTCCAACTCCACAGCATCCTGAAGCTCACCCATCCCCTAGGCTCTAATGAAGATTTTGCAGGGGCGGGGGGCGCTCAGCGAGGGGGTACTGGGGAGTTGAGGTGACGTATACGTTGTGCACATTATTTGGTAATAAAAAGGGTGTCTTTAGACAGGATTAAAAGTCCCTTGTTATCAGAATAGCAATGTTTTCCTTGGGGATCAGGCTCACCTGCACTCACAGAACCAAACTGTGGCTGCCAGGACTTTTATGCTCCGGTGCACTTACGGAAAATGGACATGTTTTGGTCTCGGAAGTTTGGAAACTTTCAGAAACTTGAATATATATATATATGTATATATGCATCTGAAAAGAGGATAAAATCCTTATTTGTGGAGCATAAAATTCAGTGTATCGATTGCATCAATAGCATTGTTTGTTTCCTCTAGATCTTTACCCAGTTTATTTACTATTTTGAATAGATAAAACATTTACACCATTCACACTTCAGAAGTTACGAAAGAGCATGTAGTGAAATGTTTCCTCCCCATTCGTAACTTATTTGACCATTCTCCTACCAATGGAAATTAAGGTTATTTCCAATCTTTTGCTATTACCCACAAAGCTGCCATGAATCAACGCATGCAAATGTCACTTTGCAAGTGTGCGAGCATACCTGCAGGATAATTCCTACAAGGAGAAACGCTGGATCACGTGCACATACATGTATAATACCATCAAACGGCCTCCACCGGGTTCTGCTGATTTACACTTCTGCCAGAGATGCGGGCAACCACGCGTTTCCCCACATGCTCACCGACACGGCGCTTATGTTTGCCAGTTGAACGGGTGAAAAAAGGCATGTTGTTGTATTTGTTTTGGGGTTTTTTTTTTTTAGGTGTCAATATGGAATTTATTTTGCTTATGCTCTTCAACTATAGCAAAACCTCCCAAAATGAGAGGTGCACTTTAGTGCCTATTAAGTCAGCCATCACGTTTTTGGTAAACTAAGGGGACTGAAGGTCAAATCTGGCCTGCTACCTGTTTTATTTTTCTTTTTGAAAATATATGTATAATTTTATTGAAGCATATTTTACCTTTTTTACATTTACCCATTTCAAGTGTACAATTCAATCATTTTTTAGTAAATTTATCAAGTTGTGCAACCATCACCATAAATCAGTTTTAGCACATTTCCATCACCCCACTAAGATCCGCTCATGTCCATTAATTGTTAATCTGTCTTCCCTCTCCTGCTCTTCTCCCCAGGCTCTAATCAACTTTCTGCTTCCATAGATTTACTCTTTTTGGACATTTCATATGAACGGAATTGTATACTATGTGGTCTCTCATGTCTGGCTTCTTTCACTGTGCATCATGCTTTTGAGGTTCACCCAAGTTATACCATGTATAAATCGTTTGTTCCTTTTTTATTGCTGAATACTATTCCATTGCATGGATATACCACATTTCACCTACCCATTCACCAACTGATGGATATTTAGGTTGTTTCAAAATTTTGGCTATTATGAGTAACGCTCCTATGAATAGTCACATACAATTTTTTTTTGCGTGGACATATGTTTTCATTTTTCTTGGATAAAGTCCTAAGAGTGGAAGTGCTGAGTCATTTGGTAAATTTATATTTAACTTTTAAAAAATTGACAGACTGGGGGCTTCCCTGGTGGCGCAGTGGTTGAGAGTCTGCCTGCCAATGCAGGGGACATGGGTTCGAGCCCTGGTCTGGGAAGATCCCACATGGCGTGGAGCAACTAGGCCCGTGAACCACAGCTACTGAGCCTGCACGTCTGGAGCCTGTGCTCCGCAACAAGAGAGGCCGCGATAGGGAGAGGCCCGTGCACCGCGATGAAGACTGGCCCCCACTCACCACAACTAGAGAAAGCCCTCGCGCAGAAACGAAGACCCAACACAGCCAAAAATAAATAAAATAAATAAATAAATAATAAAAATAAAGGAATTCCTAAAAAAAAAAAAAAAAATTGACAAACTGGTTTTCCAAAGTGGCTGCACCATTTTACATCCCCACCAGCCACATAGGGGGACTGCCTCTTCTCTACATCCTCAACATTGGTTATTGTCTTTTTTTTTTTAATTACAGCCATCCTAGTGGTTGTGAAATGGTACCTTATTATAGTTTTAATTTTCATCTTCCTAATGACTAACAGTGTTGAGCATCCTTCCATGTGCCTATTAGCTATTCATATATATTCCTTTGTGAATTGTCTATTCAAGTCTTTTGCTCATTTTTTGATTGTACTGTTTGTCTTATTATTGAGATGTAAGAATTCTTTGTACATTCTGGATACAAATCCTTTATCAAGTATAAGTTTTCAAATATCTTCTTCCAGTCTGTTCTTGTATTTGCATTTTCTTTTTTTTTTTTGGCATTTTAATAATTTTTATTAATGTTATTGAAATGTTATTAACATTAAGTATTTTTATTATTAATAATGATTTTTCTTAATTCTGTATTCTTGCCAACATAGCAAGTGGTATTTATGGTCCACTAAGGTTTTGTACTTTTGCTTTGTTTGTTTTGTTTTGTTTTTTAATTGGAGTATAGTTGCTTTACAATATTGTGTTAGTTTATACTGCACAGCAAAGTGAATCAGCTATAGGTATACATATATCCCCTCTTTTTTTGATTTCCTTCTCATTTAGGTCACCACAGAGCATTGAGTAGAGTTCCCTGTGCTATACAGTAGGTTCTCATTAGTTACCTTTTTTTTTTTTTCATTCCATCTAGATTAACCAAGAACTCCATGTTATGATATTTTTAAATTAGAATTGAAACATGGTGTTTTGCATTAAAGATATGCAAATTTTGTGGAGAAAATAAATGTTATATACCCTCTAATGTTCTTTCACCTAATTAGCATTTAATCATGTGAATTTGCTTTCTTTTTTTTTTTAAAACATCTTTATTGGAGTATAATTGCTTTACAATGGTGTGTTAGTTTCTGCTTTATAACAAAGTGAATCAGTTATACATATACATATGTTCCCATATCTCTTCCCTCTTGCGTTTCCCTCCCTCCCACCCTCCCTATCTCACCCCTCTAGGTGGTCACAAAGCACTGAGCTGATCTCCCTGTGCTATGCGTTTTCTTAATGGCATCTTTTGAAGCCCCAAAGTTTTGAATTTTGATGAGGTTTAATCTATCAATTTTGTCTGTCAGTGTAGCTTTAATTTGCATTTCTCTTATACATGTGAGGTTGATTGTCTTTTCATATGTTGAACATCTTTTATTATGTTTCAAATCCATTTAGATTTTCATTTCTGAGAACTGTTCATAGCCTTTGGCTTTAAAAATATTGGGTTATTGAGTTTTTTCTTATAGAGCTGTAGGAGCTCTTTATATATTAGAAAAATGATCTCTTATCTGTGATACTCGTTACAAATAATTCTTGCAGTGTGTCATCTGTCATTTGACTTTACTTGGGGTTGGTTTTGCCATGCAGGTTAAAATATTTTTTTAATGTAGTTTAATTTATGTTTTTTTTCTTCTATGACTCCTGGGTTGTGCGACAGAGGTAAAAAGGTCTTTCCCACTCTGAGGTTGTGACATATTTCTTTGTTGGCTGCTTCTAGTTCTTTTGTGTTTTTGTTTTGTTTGACATTTAAATCTTTGATCCATTTGGAATCATTCTGGGGTAAAGTATCAAGAGATAGAGATTAATTTTCTTCTTTTCCAGTTGACAACCTGGTTATTATAATACCATTCATTAAATGGTCTTTTTCTTTTCCTTCTACAAGAAAGATAAGATGCTTCTTTATTATACACTAAATTTCCATGTGTATTTGGATATATTTCTTGATTTTCTATTCTTTTTCATTTAGTCATTTGCCTGTATCAATGGGCTCTTAAAAACATGTTTTAATACCTGGCAGGGCTGGTTCCTCCTCATTACCCTTCGTTCTCAGAATTTTACTAGTTATTCCTGGTTATTTACTTTCTACCTAAAGTTTAGAATCAAATTAGTCACCACCTGCATGCCCTGACTCCCCACTCCAACAAAATGCTATTGGTATTTTTATTTTGATCGTACTACATGTATAGATGATGTTTGGGAGTGTTGAAGTATTTATAACATTGAGTATTCCTACCTAAGAACACAATATGCTTTTCCATCTGTTCATTTTCATTCTTCAGAATGTTTTAAGCTGTTCTTCCCATAGAACACACATTTATTATTAAATTTATTCCTGGATATTTTATCTTCGTGTCATTGCTGCCATTGTAAATGGACTCTTTTATTATATTTTCTATGTAGCTGCTGTTTGAACATAGAAAAGCTTTCTCTTTCTGCATATTAATTTTGTAACTCCCTGTCTTACTTCTCATATTGTTTAAGGTGTTTTTCAGTTTATTCTCTTTGCTTTTCTAAGTACAGAACATATCTGCAAAAAGTGACCATTTCCCCTCTTCCATTCCAATTCTCTATCTCTACATTCTTTCTCTTGTGTAATAGTGTTCAATAGATCCTGTGGGTCAATGGTGATAATGGCCATCCTTGTATTTTTCATGACATCAGTGGAAATGTTTCTTGTGAATTTCATTAAGCATGATATTAACTTTTGAACTAAGAAATATTTTGTCATGTTGAAGAAGTATCCATATATTCCATTTTTTGTTCTACCTTTTAATATCAAGAAAGGGAGTTGAATTTGTAAAATGCCCTTTCAGCATCCACAGTGATGAGCTTATGGTTTTCCCTTTTGGATCTCTTTATATGATGCAATGTATTCACAGAACATCCAAAACACAACCATGCTTGCGTTCGGGAATAAACACCACTTGATTGTAGTGTTTCGCTAATATTTCACTTTGCATTTTTGCATTTATACTCATAAGGAAGACTGATCTGAGCTTCTATTTGTATTCCATCTTTTGGGGGGCTTGGCATTAATGTGATTATGCTCACTTCAGAAAAAGTATTTGCACTGTTTTGTTTTTACAAATATAAATTTGACTGTATACGTGCATGTTATAATGATTGTGTTTGGTCTATCTCTTCTGCCTCCTCCCCCTCCCCTTCCTCCTTCTCCTCTTCCTTTCTTCCTCTCCCTCCTCCTCCCTCTCCTCCCATTAGTAACAACTGCTAAGACTTTCTGAATGATTTCAGGGTGCCAAGCTCCATTCTGAGTACATTACATGTATCATCTCATCTAATTATTGCATCGGCCCAGGGAGGCAGGTGTTTTTAGCATCCCCATCCGCAGACGAGAAAACTGAGACACAGAGGGGAAGTCGCTTGCCTAAGGCTGCAGACCTAGTGGAACTCGGATTCTTCACCACAATGCTGTCCTGACTCTTCAATCATCTGCCTTTTAAAGTCATGCTGCTTTGTGGCTCCCTTTGTTTGATTTTAGTGTACGTATTAACCAGACGTTTTCAGTTTTCTTTTGCTTTTAGTTTGACTGGACATTAACTCTACTTTTGAGAGTTTCTGATGGACAATTTAGACATTCCACCAACATTCTTAGTTCTGTAATTGTTACCTTTAAAAGCTAACATGAAACATGTCTGGCTGCTTATCATGGGCTTTCAAGATACAACTTGTGCCGGATGATTTAGCTGGAGGGACAAGACCTAAACATGTAAAAAAGTGAAATAACATCACGTCAAAATGACAGTCACTCAAGGGAGGGCTTGAACTGCCAACAAGAGGGTGGTTATTAAGTGGTCACACAGTTCAGGGGAGAAGGACAGGAGGGTGGAGAGAAGGCTTTGGGAGCTGATGCTGGCTTTTGACAGGGAGTTGGGAGAAGAGCTGTTCCCCTTGACCCTGAGGGCTCAGGCGGGGAAGCAGAGGAAGCCAGGGATGCTGACTGTGGGGTCAGTAGTGCCGACAAAACCTCATCTACAGCATGGTTTTTACTGCTGCTTAGTTAGTGTTTCATGTTACTTAACTAATTCCCTAGTAACGAACATTAGCCTGTTTCTTCTCTGTCAATGCTGTGAACAGTGCAGACAAGAACAGCTGTTTCAGTCACCTATGGCAAGTATCAGCAAACCACATCACATGGGCCAAATCTGGCCCACCGCCCATGTTTGTAAATAAAGCTTTATTGGAATACAGCCATGCCCATTCATTTACATATTGTCTGTGCTTTCATGTTATAATAGCAGAGTTGAGTAGTTGCAGCAGAGACTGTATGTTCCACAGATATTCACTATTTTGCTGCTAATGGAAAAAGTTTGTTGTTGCCCATCTATGGCAACTTGTTTTTATTTTTTCCTTAGTATAAATTCCTTGAAGAGCATTTATGGGTTAAAGGGTATACACAGTAAATATTTTGATATTTACTTGGCCCATGGCCCTCAAAAAACGTCATGCTAATTTATGTATCCAGCCACAATGTGCGAGAGTGACTTTTTTCCACACGCTCACCAACTCCAATTATTATCACAAGTTAAAAATTTTAGCAATCCTATAGGTGAAAAGAGATACAGTAACATTATATTTAAATTTCTTTCCTAGTGAGTTAAAAAACTTTTTAATTACTTTAATATTTTTTGCCTTTTCTACTGAGGTGTTCAGATTTTTCTTATTACTTTCTAAGAACTACATACGAAAGATACCTAACGTCAGCTATGTTGCTAATATTTTCTCCATTTTATCATATGATTTTAATTTCATTTATGATATTTTTTGCTATTTAAGTTTCATTTAGTCAGAGATATCAGCTTATTCTCTTTATGATTTCTGCCTATGGTGATATACTTATAAAATTACTCCCCATTATTATTAAATATCAAACAATTTCTACTGGTAATTTGTGGTTTAATATTTTACATGTAAAAACTTAATGCATCTGAAATTTATTTTGTATATTAAGGGAGGTAAAGATCAACTAATTTTCTCAAATGGAGAGCCAGTTGTCCCAATATTATTTATTGCATAGTTCATCCTTCTCCACTTAGGTCATGATTATATTTCTGAATTCCAACTAGTACCTGAATCAATTTCTGAGCACACTATCCTGAAGTCAGATTATTTGGGTTTGAATCTCAGCTCCCCAACTTATTAACTGTGAATCTGGACAAATGGCTTGATCTTCGAGGGTTGGGAGGATTGAATGAGTTAATTTACATAATGTTCTTTGCATAAGACCCGGCACAGAATAGTTGTCCAGTAAATGCTGCACATGACATACTATTTTTGTTATTGCTGTTATCTGTCTATTCCTTTCCCAGTACCGTGATGGCTCAATTACTTTATAATTTGATTTATACCAAGTAGGGCAAGTTCCCTTGATTACAGTTCTTTTTCATAAACTTTTTGGATATTGTCATGCTTTCATTCTTCTCTATAAACTTGAGAATAATTTTGTCAATAAAAAATTGTTTTGATTTTATTGGAATTGCACTAACTGCATAAACAATGGAAAGATAATGTGTATTTGTATTTTACTGAATCTTTCTATCCAGAGAAACAAATCATCAGTCTATTTATTCATGTCTTCTTTCATTCTCTTCAGTGAATTTTGTCTGTATAATTCTGTACAATTCTGCATAATATGTCAATATAATTTTTTGATAAGTTTGTGTTTTCTAGGAATATAATCACATAATCTGAAAACAATAATAAAATCGTCACTTTTTAAATATCTGTAACTTCTTTTCTTTTTCTTATGTTATTGCATTTGTTAGAACTTCCAGAGAGTATTAACTAATAGTGCTGATAGCAATTATTCTTTTCTTGAGTTTCACTTTTAATGGTCATGCTTCTAAACGTTTCACTGTTGAGTAATGCAAACCTTCTCTTGGTTTCTATGATAAATACTCTGAGGTTAAGAAGAGTTTTCCTATTTCTAGTTTATTAAGGCATTTCTAAAAGCAGCTTTGGATGTCAATCATCAAATGCCACTGGGGCATCTACAGAGATGGTCCAAGGGTGTTTCTCTTGAAGAACGTGAATATGGCAAAGAGCTGAGTCTTGACAGGCAAGCAGGAGCTAAGCAGAGGAAGAAGGACAGAAGGCATCCTGGAGTGAGGGGAGAGCATGAGATGCACGAAGGCACTAAAGGTGCAGCAGCATGAGCGGTGAGGAGGACGGGCAAGTGGACCGCTGGAGTTGACGGTGTGAAGATGGGGTGAGGGGGACAGGATATGATACTGGGAGGCAAGCAGGGACCAGAACATAAAGGGTTCCTGAAATCAAGCTGCTCATCACTGACTAAGAAGATGAGACTCATGTTGTCACATCGCTTTCAAAGACAGGAGAAAGCATGAATTCATCTAAAAAATTTTGAAAGTACATTAATTGATAAACAGCAAAAGTATTTCCAGGTAAACATCTGTAGGGAAATAACCAAGACCTAATAACACTGCAAAAGTCATTATTTCTAAAGTTTAAAGAAATGCGATTATGATATATTTACATTTTATTTCTCACGCATATGTGTACCTGTTGTCGCGTCTTGTTGGAAAAAATAATAGCTGAACCTCCTTCTTCTTCTTTAGGGTAGTCGGGAAATGTGCCCGTTAAGTGCCTGAGGAAGAAAAAGGGCAGAATAAACATCCATGAGCACAGCCCTCTCTGCTGCATTCCCCACTAGCTGGCTCTGGTCAAGTTCACTGAAATGAGTGACAGTTATTAGGATAGGTGTTCCCTGCCAGTTGCTGGCTGGACATCCGGTCTCTAAGAAGCAGAAGGACGTAGTGGCATTCAGGAGCAGGTTTCCTTCCTCAAGGCAATTGTTACTGTGAGACAGACACACCTCTCTTTGAAGCAGATTGTAATTTTCTGCTTTTTCAAATTATTGAGATACTCTGTGCTTGCATTAAAAATGAAGACAGAAGCACAAATTATTTCTTCCTGTTTGAAATTTAGGATAAACACAGGATTTTGAAATAAAACAGAAGCATGGCATTGTTCGAATTACAGATTTAGGACTAGTGCATGAAATACGCATGCATGCTTTAGATTTTAGTGAGTCTAAGGCCCCATATGTTAAGAGTTCCGAATAGTAATTTCTTTTCTGTAACCATATAGTTTCTATGTTTTAAAATGCAGACTTTGAAATTTAATGTTGAGGAATTTCAGACGGGAAATGAAGTTAATTTTTCCAAGAGAAACTGACTTGGATACGAGTGTTATATTTATTCCATATATAGAAAGAAAAAATGACCAAGTTAGTTCCATTAATCCACGGAAGAACAGAATCTGAGGGTTAGAGGAGGTGCCCACGCTCCAGATGACTCTATAACAGCGGTTCTCAAACTTCTGGCCTTAGTTGCTCTTGACACCCTTGATAATTTTTGATGATCCCCAAAAGCTTTTGTTTATGTGAGTTCTAGCTATTGATATTTACTGTATTAAACATTAAACCTGACACATTTCTAAAATATGCATTTTTCATTAAAAAATAATAATAAGCCCATTATGTGTTCACATAAACAACATTTTTAATGAAGAATGTATTTCCCAGAACAAAAAAAATTAGTGAGAACAGTATTACTGTTCTGGCTTAATGGAAGTTAGCAGGATGCTTATATCTGCTTCTGTATTCAATCTGTTACAATATGTTGTTTTGGTTTAAGTATAGAAAGAAAATCTGGCCTCACACGGATGTGTAATTGGAAAAGAGAGGAGAGTTTTAATAGCCTTTTAGATAGCTGTGAATATTCTGCTTTGATTCTACACCAAAACTCGACAAGTGGTAGCTTCCTAAAGGCTGGTGGTGATGTGGAATCTGAAAGCATATCAAGAACTTTCCCTTCCCTGTCACATCAAAATCCACGTGCCTTGTGCGTTGAATAGATCTTTCACCCCAGCATGACTCTGTAACATGACTTTGTAACATCTTGGTCATTTCAAAACTAATGATTCATTGACGTATGTGGATCTTCCCAATGCTTACACATTTCATTGTACCAAAAATCATGTTCATTAATAACACCACCAATCTCATACCCCAAAGCTAAGTAACGAGAAGCTCTCAGACTCACAGAGGTGACTACAAGGTTTCCAAAACTGTAATTTTCGCTAGAAAGCTTGCATTTTGTTATTAGCAACAAATGCCCTCAGTTGTTTTCCTTCAGGCTCACTTGGTTCATTTTTGAGAAAATGTTGTCCCAAACCTGAGTCTGAATAGCCAGAGTGTCAGTCGTTTTCTCAAGGAAAAATGAGGTTCCATAAAAAGTGTCTGGTTCGGTCTGAAGCTGGACAGGTGGCAGGTGCCCTTCCTGAGCGGCCCTCATACTCTGGGGCGCAGCAGAAGGCAGCCACCTCACCTCCAGGTTCCTCACGTACAATTTTGAAAAGCTATGTATTCAAGGGTTGAGTCTTACAATTATTTTTTACGGTGTCCTCAAGGATATTGTTAAAGGAACTTTTTAAAAAGGCAGGTGCATGACAGTGAAGACTGCGATGACTCTGAACTGGGTCTGAATTGCGGCCACTGCCTCGGGCAGAGGTCGGCAGCCAGCACCTCCCTAACCGTCCCCACCGCAGGGCTTTGGCCCCATCCCTTTCATAGACTGCTTCTCAAACATCTTAGGACAGTTACATCACTGTCTAGACAAAAATCTCTCAGGTCTCTTGAAACTCTCCTATGGGCTCATTCAGCAGGCACGTGACTCAGCTCCTCAGCATTGCTTTGAAAGGAACTGAACACAGTGCACTGCCTGGGGTGGGGGTGGGGGGTTCTATGGACATATGCACCAGCAGTGGGGACGTCGGGTGGTCACACACTATGTGTGCCATTCTGTCAACGGAGCTACCGTGACTGCAGCTACTTTAGCGGCCTCATGCACTCATCCATCCATCCATCCATCCATCCATCCATCCATCCGTCCGTCCGTCCATCCATCCATCCGTCCATCCATCCTTCCATTCATGCACATAGTCAATCAACAAACATCTATTTAGTAGCAACTAGATTCTGGATGCTGCAATGGAAGACAGTGATCTGAAGGTTAAAAGATGTCAGACCTCGTCCTCATGCAGCTCACACTCCACAGCCACAGGACAGATGCACAGATCTGGCCCCAGATCCTGCTTGTCTACGAGACTCGTATCTCAAACCTTGTTAACGTGCCCGACCATGTTCTGTCTTATCTGTGCATCATTCAGCCTACACGATCTTGGATAAAAACCAGGAATACAACTGAATTAAAAGTTAGAGCATGCGCCTCCTTGGTGGCGCAGTGGTTGAGAATCTGCCTGCCAATGCAGGGGACACGGGTTCGAGCCCTGGTCTGGGAAGATCCCACATGCCGTGGAGCAACTAGGCCCGTGAGCCACAACTACTGAGCCTGTGCGTCTGGAGCCTGTGCTCCGCAACAAGAGAGGCCGCAACAGTGAGAGGCCCGCGCACTGCGATGAAGAGTAGCCCCCGCTTGCCGCAACTAGAGAAAGCCCTCGCACAGAAACGAAGACCCAACACAGCTAAAAATAAATAAATAAATAACTAATAAAAATAAAGGAATTCCTAAAAAAAAAAAAAGTTAGAGCACTTTCCCTTCTTCACAACCACTCACCTTATTCCTTTGACGACCAACTTCACAAGCAATTCCATTGCAAAGTGTTACTGTTTCATTGTAAAGCTTGGGTGTTTTTGAGGACTCAAAACAAACCTAGACACTTATATAAATTAAAGCCAAAAAGGATTTACATGTGCCATTACTAAAATGGAACTCTTAATTATGTTATGCATCAATCGTCAGAGTAAGATTTGATAATTTTATATTTTTCACAGTACTTTTTGCAAATATATTATTAAAAATATATTTATTTCTAATAGATAAATGAACATATTTAGTTTTTTAGTGACAGTTTAAATAATTAATCATAATTTAAAATTGAAAGTCTTATCCTTAAAGAATGTAAGAACTGTTGTTGGGCACACATTTAAAAGATATCTTTTAAAATTCGTATGTAGAAAATGACAGCCTAACCTGACAGCTCTTTCTCTCACACACACTCTTCTCTGTTCTCACGACGCCCCACGCCCTCACTCTGCGGCAAGGGGACCTCTGTTCCCGCAGCTGCTGCACTCCTGCCTTGTGATGTCCAAGGCTGCCCGGGGTTCGCACTGAGACTCCGCCACTTACAGCACGCTGGGAGAAAACAGTTCTCGAATTCCGTTTCACGTTTCCTTGGCTGCCGGCTTTTCACCACCACGTTCTCAGCTGTGCTCTGGGGCAGAGATGGGACACGGCCTTCCGTCTCCGGAATAACGACGCTCAGAACCCAGACGCAGTCAGCGCCTCCCTTGCTGAGCGTAAGGAAGCTGCGAGGTGACGAGCGTGTCAGCACTTGGAACTCAGCGCAGTGTGGAGCTGGGGAGCTCCGGGGCACAGATGACTTATACTTGGAGACGAGTGACCGGAAATACTATTTCGGCTCCCACGGTGTTTCAGGTGCAAAGGGCCGGGGGGCTGACCGCGTCGACCGCAGGTGACAGCCCGTGTGGGGACCTCTAGGGGAGCAGCCGAAGACCCCCAACGACATGGTGTCAGGAAAGATTCAAAGTGGAAACAGTGTCTGGTTTACGTTTGCCGGGACACCCGGGGTGTCTGTTCAGGCCCGTCAAACCCGCCACGGAGCTCAGGGCCGACACATCGTGTGAACATGGACGTTATTCAAACACCTGGAATTGCAGAGTGATGGGGTCTCGGCCCAGAGGGGACCCTTCCCCTTCCCCCCGCGCCCCCCCAACCAGGGCTCTGCCCAAATGCAGCGGGGTGGAGGAGAGGGAAGCTGCCATTGGACAGGGACGGTGGTCCAGCCCAGACCCTCTGGCTCTCCCACCCTCATTAGTGGAAGGGAGGCTGCTCCCGGGACCCAGGCCAGCCTGGCGGTGCGTCTCGAGGCCCCGTACCGTCTCACTCCTCCCACTCCCCCTGGGCCCTTTCTCTCTCTTGACTGGATGCTTCCCTGTGCATCTGAAACAAGCTCTGGCCTCTCTCACTTAGAAAACGATCATCCTCCTTTTTGTTTTACTAAAACTTTTCAAATCAATTTTTAAACGTTACACTCCATTTATAGTTATTACAAAATACTGGCTCTATTCCCCGTGTTGTACAGTACACCCTTGAGCCCATCTTACACCCAGTAGTTTGTACCTCCCACTGCCCACCCCTGTATGCCCCCCCGACTGGTAACCACCAGTTTGTGGTCTACGTCTGTGAACACTCATCCCCCAGCTTCTCACGCATCTCCCTGCTCACCTCCACGCTCCAGCTTTTCAAGTCCTTCACATTCACTGGCTCCATTAAAATAGTTCCCACGAGGTGTTACGGACCAAACTGTGTCCCTCCCCAAATCCATAGGCTGAAGTCCCAGCCCCCGGGACCTCAGAATGTGACCGCCTGTGGAAACAGGGTCCTTGCAGATGGAATTAGTTAAGATGAGGTGATGCCCTCATCCAATATGACTGGTGTCCTTATAAACAAGGGAGATTGGGGCACAGACACAGACACACCAAGAGGGCAGATTGCTGTGAAGAGACTCAGGGAGAAGGGGGCATCTGTAGCTTCTCCCTTCAGCCTCGGAAGGAGCCGACCCTGCTGACCCCGTGATCTTGGGCTTCCATCTCCCCCACAAACTAAGTAAACAAGTTTATCAGTGAGTTTGATGTGCTGGCTTCCCAGGGTGTTTTACCACGTTGCTCTCTCTTGATCCATCAGATGACAAAGTCCTTTTTTCTGGAAGGTTCTCTTCCTTGGCTTCCAGCTTGGGATCCTCCTGGCTTCCTTCCATCTCTCACCTCCTCCTCTTCTGTCTATTTGGCACCTCCTTCTCTGCCTTACAGAGAAGGGGCTCACAGGACGTGGCCTGGAAGCAGTGTGAGTTCTGGACCCTCCCTTCCTCCCGAAATGATTTGTGATTGGCTTCCCTCTGAGTTCTCCTCCCCCCACCGACCACCTGCTCAGCCTTCTCTGCCAGAACCTTGCCTTCCCACCTGTAAATGCTGGGGGACCCTGGGCTCGGCCCTTGGGTTCTTCTCTTCCATGCTCACCCCTTAGGATCTCATGTAGCTTTTTGGCTTTAAACACCCCCTGCAGGCTTCACTGCCCCATCACCACGTCTCCTGCCTTCGTCCCTCCCCTGGACCACACACTCATACACTCGCCTGCCTGCCCAGTGTCTCCCTTCAGAAGTGCAGTGAGTGTCTCAGACGTAAATGCCCCAACCTCCACCCTTGTGCTCACCTCCTCTCCCAAACCTCCCCCTCCTCTTGTATTTCCCCATTTCAGAACATGGAAACTCATCTTCCAGTTGCTGCAAGGGCAAAACCCTAGAGTCCTGGGCTCGTCTCCCTCGTTTACACCTCAGTTCAATCCATTGGCAAACCCTGCTGGTTCTACCTTCCAATTCTATGCCTAGAATCCAACCACTTTTCTTACCCGCACTGATCCGAGCCATCCTCATCTTGTACTTGTGTTACTGGGATTAACTGGTCTCCCTGCTGCCCCTCCGCACCCCTGCTCCCCTCCACGTAGCAGCCAGAGTGATGTTTTTAAAACATAAGTCACGTCGTGCCGTTTCTCTGCTCCAAGTTTGCCAAAACTCTCCCTCCAAATGAAACCAACGCCCACATAATTAGGTTAACTTATGGCCCGCTTTCCTGGGGACAGGCCCAGTTATGTGTAATTGACAACAGCACCCCCTTTCATTCTTACAAGTCTCCTGGTTCGGATGGTGATTTACCTGGTTCCTGCACTTACTACGGCTGCCCTGGTACTACGGCTTCCCTGCTGCCTTCCTGCCCTCCTCCACCTTCTCATCGTTCCAGCTTCTCCTCCGTCTACCCCGATGCTCCCTCCTCAGACAGGTGTTCACGTTCAGAGAGAAAAAACACGCACCCACTCGCTTTAAGGCTTTGTTCAAATGGCATCATATCACAGAGGCCTTCCCTGACTACCTTGCGTAAAGTACATGTTTGACCAAATAAAATAGGTTCTCTCTTATCTCACAGCCAAAGGTCTTGCTGAGGGATGTGCATTTGGGATGGAGAAGAGAGGGGATGTTAAGTTGTTTCTGGATGATTACCCCAGTTTCTCTCTGTAGTTTGGAAAGTACTTTCATAGACACGGGAATTCTTTTCTACTTAAAGGAAATGTTAACACAAAATCCTCTGCAAAATCATTACATGGTAAAGATCCTGACGTGGTACATGGTGATTATTTAAATCACAGCTTTCCCTCAATTATAGCTTGAATCTTAATTCCACAGACATTTGATTACCTTTGAACTTTCATCGTCTGGCTGACTTTCAAAGTTAACGTGCGGGCGTGGGCTAGTACCCTCCCCGCTGTGCCACTCCCTCCCCCCGCCCGCCACCAACTAATTTCCATTTGCCCTCAAATTGCTGCAATAGGCAAGGCCAAAGCAGGTTCTTCAAATGGGCATCCAAACCATCAGATGCACCAAGTGATGCAGAAAATGGATCTCATCACATGGCTGCATGAAAAATCACCTCAACTATATACATTTCACCCGCATCTACAGAACAGGAGAAACGAGAAAGGTGAAAACCACCCAAGAACACAAAGCTTGAGAAAGGGATCTGGAACTTGACAAGACAGGATTTACCAGATATTTTTGCACTCCTAGTCCCCGTTTAGTCACCGCCAAGCAAATGCTGGCACGTCTCATGGGGATGACAGTTTTTTCTAAAAGCAAGAATTCAACTTTTTGGAACAATATTTAATTAGTATTAAGTATAATTTCCAAAAGATAAACTTCCAGGTATTCATTAAATCCATTCCCTAAAAACTATTTAGGAAGAGCAGTTCTCCTGGGTTCCCTTACCCTACTGCTCTCCACCCAGGCACCCCTTCCCATTAAAGTCTTCTTGCTTTGTCAGTTAGAAAATAAAATAAAATAAAATAAAGTAAAATTAAAAAGTAAAATAAAAAGTATTTAGGAAAATTTGAATAGGAATGCTGAATATGAAATATATTATTTATCAAACTTTAGATTTATCAACAAACTAGAGATTGTTGAATATTTTTCAAAGACAAGTGACACCTCCCTACCACTAAATTTGGATCTCCCCTGGAAACTTACAAAAGAAAGAAGCTGAGAAGCCACCAAGCCCTTCTCCCCACCAGAGAATTAGCCTTCTAAGTGATGGCACGTGGCAGTTGCTCCAGGGTTGGAAAGCTCTAGTAATCTGACATTTCTTCCAGCTTCTTCTCTTGATACCAATCTTAGTTACAGACTCAGAAAGGATCCCATCCACATTTCATGATCAAAGTTATCTAGGATAACGGCCTCCAAGTCCTCGCCTCTTAAGTGGGACCTGCACCATTTCTCCCCTAGAGGAGCTTCCAGGCAGGGTTCACGTGTGTAAAGCAATGACTCTGAATCGCCAGCCATCCCATCATCTGATCCCAAACTGTTCTCACTTAATTTCCTCCCCAAATCCCCATCCAAACCCTTGGTCCAAACCTCCATCCAAACCCTTGGTCCATGATCGGGCTTTCAATCTGTCTTTGGCCCTGCAGATATGACATGCGTCCTGCACATCTTGTAGCCTAAGTGAAGAACTCCTGCCTGGGGCACTGTGGAAGCCTGTCTCCACTCTGTCTGAGGCCAGGGGCAAACAGACCTGCCCCCCTCCCTAATCTCACACAGGGAGGTGGGAAGTAGCCCACATTTTATCTTGTACAAGTAGCGTTTGGCCGGCATCTGCGTGACTCAGGCAATGTTGTTGCCATTTCCTTTTTGTGCCTGAAAAATGGCTTCACGGTCTGGAGGCAGGCGCCTGGGCTCTGCGGCACAGCACTCAGACACCGAGGTGCCAGCCTGGCCCATCCGAGCATCAAAACTCACATCAATTCAGGTGACCTTAGTTCACACCTCACAGGCATCTCCTAACAGCAGCAACCTGTTCTTGAAAGTCAAGATGCTCTGGGCAGGATGCTGATGGCTCATTATTTTAAATGGGAAGAATTAAAATTCGGTATAACTACAACCCCGTCCCAGCCAATTATTCTGGGGCTGGGGGTGGGGAGGCGGTGCCCATGATGGAAGTACCCAGAGAAAAGCTCTGGTCACTTCCTGGAAAGAACAGAATTCAAACACAAACCCACCAGGCAGTTCTGAGTGCCCCCTGCAGTCTGTTTCACCTATCACACCAACGCATTGGCTTTCCTCTTCCTCGGATGCCTTTATGGGTTTTGGGTGTAAAATGGAAGCCCAAATTGAATTTGCATTTCTTTAGCTGCTACTGAGGTTGGCACTTTGCTACCTGCTATGTGCATGTGCATTTGTGTAACTGTCTCCTTACCTCTTGGACCCACTTACTTAGCAGAAATGATCATCGACTGTGTGTTTGTTGCATGCAGGTTTACAAAGCGTTTTCACACACGCCTTTCACAAATTGTTTCTCATTTCATCCTTACAGAAATTCTGTGAGCTAAGCACTTTTGTCCATTTTGCAAAGGAGGAAGTTGGAAAATCCGAGAGTCTAAGTAACTTTTCCAAAGGCAAACGGTTCCTTACAGAAGTGCCTCAATTCTAACCTTGGGATTCTGCCTAGAAGCCCAGGATGTCTCTACTAGTCACAGTCACTGACTGGCTTTGCATAAACCCTTAGACAATGGATTCCTTAATTCTTTAGCTATCGAGTTTGTGTTATATACCTTTCACATGTACACAACTTTTAACCCAACAATTCCACTACTGGGAATCCTTACTGAAGTAAAAGCAGAGATATTTTGTGATGCACAATTTGTACTAGCAAAAGCTGTAAAAAATAAAAACTGTAATGAGAGACTGCAAATAATCACCCAATGGGGAATGCGTATGTAATTCTGGTAAAGCCCCACTGTGGAATCCAGCATCGGGACTAGACTTCACCTGTTCCTCTTTACCTTTTCACCACCAGCACTTAATAAATACTTAGGTGGATGAATAAATTCAATTCTCATAAAGACTAGTCTGCTCTATGTGGACAGAGGGGATGTTAAAGATAGACTATTAAGGGGAAAGACTGGGCTGGGGAGCGACCTGGGTTATCAAAAGAAAAGGGGACAGGAGAGCCTTGTACGCCTGTGTTTATGTTTGCAGGTGCAGGAGGAATGCGTGCACCATCCACCAGAATTAGCTCAGAGACAGGGCCTGGAGGGAGGAGACCATTCATTTTTTTCTGTACATATTTCAGTATTGCTTTCCTTGCTATGACAAATAGAAATCATGTTTGTAATTAAATAAAATGGTAAGGTAAAATAATGTACAATAAAAAATAAATTTTATTTTTGGTTGACTTCCTTTTTTGTCTTATTTTAGGGTTTGATTATTATAAAGACCTTGTCATTTTTACAGCCAGTGGAAAACATTTTTGTTTCCATAGTTAGAAAATTGTGACCTTTCTCTAGGGAAGTTATATTCTCCATTCAGCTTTCGACTGCTTGTTGGCTTTAGCAATTAAGGCAATCTAGTTATTGCAAGTATATTTTTTCTATTCTTATTACTTTTTAAACTTAATTTATCATATGCTATTTATTTCCATTTATGTTTGTCAGTTCCTGGGCTCTCTACTTTGTTTCACTGATTTATGCTTGTGCTTTTATATTAGTGTAATGCATTTATATCAATACTTTATTTTTCTTTATAATATTCTTGAAAATAAAGTGCCATTTGTTCTTCCTTATGGTTCTTATTTTCTTATTTTAATCCTAATGACTTTAATAATTATGTTTTCAAGTTCAATAAATAATCCTGTTGGGATTTTAATTGAAATTGTGTCCTCTCTATCAATTACCCAGAGCAATCATGTCATCTTTCTGTTTAACCAGAAACATGGCATGTCTCACCATTTATTCAAGTCTTTTAAAATTTCTTCCTTTTAACATTTATAGACTTCTTAAACTTTCATATATTTCTCTTTCATACTTAGTCTGTGGTTGATTTTTTAAAAAATGCATTTTGCTACATTTTAAAAAATAGTTTCCTTTTGATGTCATTATATTGATAATAATTTATATTATGGCACTAATTATTAGGGGACAAAGTCATCTATATTTTCCTTTCCTTTTGTGGGACGATCTATAGTGTTTCCTCATTAAGTGTAGAGCTCTCTTTTGTTTTAAAGAATACTTGATGTTTCATTCATTCATTCACTCATTTACAACTATGTGCCAGACACTGTACTAGGCACAGGGGAAAAAGCAGTAAACAGAAGATAAAAAAAATCCTTGTTGTTATTCAGTTTACATTTTATTATGCTAAGAATTAACCCTTGTCTTTGTTTTTAAATTTTTACAATAAGAAGTGGGCGTTCCATTTCATCAAATAATTTTTTTGCATGACCTGAAATGATAATATTGTTTTTCCTGATGTACATAATATTGCATTCTCCTACCACTGAACTATTTATATTCCTGGGAATAAACACTTGTGTCTAATTTTGAATGACTTGGAAACCTAAAAGTCCTATCTGAAAGAACAAGTGAGACAGAAAAATCAAAACACAAACAAGTTGGAAATGACTCAAGAACAATAATCATGACACATAATTTTCTATCCTGCACACTGAGGATTCAGTAACGCAAGTGGAAGCCTCTAATTTCCCTTCTCTCAGATTTCATTAGAAGAAACCACAAAACATGCACGGGGGACAGTTCTGGGAGCAGAGACTGTGGAAGCATATCTCCCAGGCACTAGAGTCCCTGTGGAGGAGGCTCCCGGGGCCTGGTCACGGCGACGCTCCAAGAAGGAGGTGCCCCTGGGCTGCCCCAAGGAAAGCCAGGACTGTCAGTGGCCGCAGGCACCGAGCCCGAACTTGCTTTTCTGGAGAGGAAAGGGAGCCACTTTTTAAGGCAGGGTCAAGACCTGCCTTAGGTTTTTGAAGGATGGTTCTTCCTCTCTGTGTCCACAGACTCTGAGGCAGCCCCTGAGTTCTCTGTGTCTTGGTGTCCACACCTTTGTGTCTCTCCTTCCTTTTGAGTGGGGCTGGGACCCAGGACTGGCTTGTAGCCAATAGAACACAGGAAGCATGAGGACAGGACGTCACTTCCCCAATGGCTCTCCACGGCTGTAATCCCCACCTCTCTCCCAGACTCT
The DNA here is from genome assembly GCF_009873245.2 of Balaenoptera musculus. Taxonomy (NCBI): domain Eukaryota; kingdom Metazoa; phylum Chordata; class Mammalia; order Artiodactyla; family Balaenopteridae; genus Balaenoptera; species Balaenoptera musculus. Next base: position 109,155,318 of record NC_045791.1, read on the forward strand.
CTCTCTTGCTGGCTTCGGTGAAGCAAGCTGCCATGGTGAGAGGCTCACCGGGCAAGGAGCCGGGGCGGCCTCCAGCCAACAGCAGAGAACTCAGGTCCTCAGGGGCCGAACCCTGCCCACAGCCAGGAGAGCGTGGAAGCAGGTGAGACCTTGACCGCAGCCTTGTGAGAGCGTGAGCAGAGGATGCAGCTAAGCCCAGACTCCTGACCCACAGAGACCGTGGGAGCTGCAGTGGGTGTGGTTTTTAAGTCACTAAGTTCATAAGTCTGAGTGACAACTGTTACGTACGCAGCAATAGGTGGTGAATACGCTGGCATCATCCTGAAAACAGATTTTGGGGAGCCCGGGTGGTTGCGGGGAGGTGGGTTCATCAGGCTGGGGCTGATGCAGCTCAGACCTCAGGTGGTGGCGAAGTCAGAGGCCTGAGAGGTCGGTGGGCTTGGAGCACATTTGGAAGGTAGAGCCAATGGGATTTTCGGGCCGACTGCAGGCTGGGCTGAGAGAAGATGAAGAGTCGGGGTGACGGTAAGAGACTGGACGGGTGGGTTCACATCTGCTGGGGTGGGAGGCTGTGTGGGGCAGGTTTGGGAGGATAAGATGCCAGTGCACTTCTGGATGTGTGGAGCTTGAGATGCCGCCCCCCCAAGTGCATCTCTGCGGGGATACTGAGTGGGCAGTGGGATCCCCACGGCTGGAGTTTAGGAGAGCGAGCGCTCCGGGCTGGGGATTCGCATTTGGGAGTCAACCAAACAGGGATGGAATGGAACACTGTGAGCCCGGATGAGGTTACCATGGACACCGAGAAGGGCAGGGAACAGAGGGAGGCAAGGTCTAGGCCCTGGGCTTCTGGCCGTTAAGAGGAGGGACCAGCAACGCATTTGGGTATATTTTGTGTCCGAGGATTTTTCTCCTCTCTTTTCAGATTACTGGACTGTCATTTATATCACGTAACCAAAATCAGCCTCAAGACAGGGGATATGTTGGGCAAAGTTGATGATTTCACGAGTAGCAGTGGTTCCTTCAAGTCAAATGGCCTGTCCAGCTGGAAAGGGCGAGGTCCTAGGACCCCACTGGGCAGACTCCGTTCTATATTGGCTGCTGGTTCTCTCCTATAAACTGAATGGCTTAAATGAGATGACCTTGGATCTTTATTTAAAATGCAATGTTATTTCTGGATAACCTGATCTAGTGACCGCACTGAAATGATTTGCAAAGGATCTTCCATGGTAATATATTCCTTTTTAAGCACTATGTGCTCATAACTTGAGATCATGGTCTCCTTTAATCCTCCCAACAGCCCTGTGAGGTGGGTGCTATTTTTGCCGTCAACATTTTTCAGATGAGAAAACTGAAGCTTAGCAAGTTTCACCGGCTGCCCCAGCAGAACCAAGCTTGGAGCAACTTGAGAACCTGTAGGCTCCGCTCCCCTGCCTGGCACTTTACACAGGCAGAGCTGAGCTGACGGCCAAGGAAAGCACACGGGTGGTTTAGGTTCCAGTAATAAAGCTGGAAGAACTTCCCTGGTGGTCCAGTGGTTAAGTCTTTGCCTTCCAATGCAGGGGGTGTGGCTTTGATCCCTGGTCGGGAGCTAGGATCCCACATGCCTCGCGGCCAAAAAAAAAAACAACACAAAAAAACCCAAAAACATGAAACAGAAGCAATATTGTAACAAATTCAATAAAGACTGTGAAAATGGTCCGCATCAAAAAAAATAAAAAAATAAAAATAAAAATAAAGCGGGCTGCTCCCACTAATCAGAGGTGTGATTTGAGCAAATCGCTCCATCACTGTGGGAGGCTGGTACGTTTCCCTCTCCTCCAAACGATGCTGTTGAACTAGGTTTATTCATTCGTTATTAAAAAGTAAGGAATGTGTGTCTATCAGACAGTTTCTAAAGTTCCTTTCAGCTCTAGAAGCTATAATTCATATATGACAATGTTAATGGGGGAAGGGCAATGTTAATTTCTTACAGAATATTCAATGATTAATGTTACTTTCTTATAAAAATCACCTTCAACAGACCCACCTGCCTTTATATTCTTTTATTTAAGGGAGCCTGAAGAGAAAAACACCCATGCCTTCTATGTTTCAGTTAGCAAACGTGAGGCACAGAACATTTGGTAAAGTTAGGGCTGATTAAAAATTTATGCATATTGTCAAAAATTCTTTCACAAACGTGAAAAGGACCAGCTCTAGAGTCTGCAGTGATTTAGAAAGCAGAACTACTAAAATGATAAATTTTTCCCCTGAGCTCTGACACTGAGCTTCAATGGTCCCACCGTTTCAGACGCCCAGGGCAGAGATTTATCTGTGTTTCACCAAGTATGAAAAATATATGGAGGGAGGGGTTTCCGGCTGGTCCCCCCCAAGTCATCCAACCACCTACATTAATGTCAGCAGGTTCATAAATTTCTCCTGCGTTCTAAAGAAAGCAGCTTGTGCCATCGCACAGAAGCCTCCAAAAGTGTCACTTGCTGCCTATAAATTCACTTACACTCAATAAAGGCAATTGGCTACACATGGACTTAATTACCATGGCCCTCGTTGGGAAACTGAGGGGTTCGCCATCTCTCAAAGGAGAGGTGGAAAAAGTCTAGTGCAAAGCAAGGCGATTTCTCAGTGGCACATTACAAAATCTGATTTATTCATTGATGGTTCTACTTATTAGTGGGTTATGATTAGCAGTTACTACTCCAGGAGGAAGCTTCCTTCTTGATTCCAAAGTATTATCGTTGCTCATGCTTGAATCCTACAGGAACCTCCCTGCCCTGCGCTCACTTTTTTTTTTATTAAAAGGAACAATATACTACAGATGACGTAATTGATTATTTAGACTTTGGTGACTCTTTTGTTGAGAAAATGATATATATGCTTTATTTTCACCTTTTGTCTGAAATATTTATCTGTATAAAAAATTCATACCTAAGCAAGAACAAATCACTTTAGGAAGGAATGCAGAGAATTTTCTATTTAAATAGACGGCCGTCCATTTCTGTTCATGCACCTATAGTTCTAAACCCCAGACATCATTCATCCATAGACTCTTCCTCATTTAAAGGAGTGAGTCACTGCCCTTCCTAACTCAAGAGTCCAGAAAGTTTAGGAAACGAAACTTTACAGATGTTTACATTTTAGACTCATTTCCTATGCGTTACTTTCAAAATTAATCTTTCATAAACAGCAACAGAGTGAATTACAGAAAAGGGAAGCTTTAGAGTATAAAGGTTAATTCTGAAGATCCTCTGACCTTAATTCTATCAAGTGACAAACACCTATTTATGAAACATAAAGGCATGATAATTTCTGTCTGAAGCAACACGTGTGTTGACATATGTCACCATACGACACAAAAATCAAGAGCCTGCTGAAACAAACCCAAAGGCTCCATATCCAAAGAACAGTTTGCCCTGCCTTGCAATGTATTAAGTACCTATGAAGGAGGCGGCTTTCAGTGACTTCAGCAGAGAGTCAGTAGATTTGGGGGCTTTCACATTCCCAGGATAATACTGGTTTTAATTTTTTCAGTGGTTTTCTGACACTCCTTGAGGCGACTGCCTACACTTTCCCACCTCCCTGGAAGGCGCGCAGAGGGTGGCAGTGCCTCTAGCCCAAGGCTGCTCCAAGTATAATCCCAGGACCAGGACTCTTAGCAACTCCCAGGAGCGTGTTAGAAATTCGACACCAAAAACACAGGCAACCAAAGCAAAAACAGACAGGTGGAAGCACATCAAACTAAACTTGTGTGCAGCAAAGGAAACCATCCACAAAATGAAAAGGCAGCCTACAGAATGGGAGAAAGGATTCACAAAGCATACATGTGATAAGGGACTAATATCCAAAATATATAAAGATCTCCTACAACTCGATAGCAGAAGACCCCCAAATAACCTGGCTTAAAAATGGGCAAAGGAAGTGAATAAATATTTCTCAAAGAAGACATACAAGTGGCCAACAGGTACATGAAAAGATGCTCAACATCACTAATCATCAGGGAAATGTACATTGAAATAACAATGAAATGTCACCTCACATCTGTTAGGATGGCTGTTATCAGAAGAGGAAAGATAAGTGTTGACGAGAATGTGGAGACAAGGGAACCCTTGAACACTGTTGGTGAGAATGTAAATTGGTTCAGTCATTACGGAAAATAGTATGAGAGGTTCCTTAAAAAATTAAAAGTAGAGTTACCATGTGATCCAGCAATCCCACTTCTGGGTATATATCCAAAGGAAATGAAATTGGGATCTCAAAGGACCATGACCCGGTGCCTGGATAAGCCCAGAGAGCCTGTAGCTGCTGGCTGTTCTTAGTTTGATTTACTGTGACGACTGACAGCAAAATACGTGATTTCACGCAGGTGTGCACCTGTCCCCAAGGCTTCGGTGAATAACCTTGATTTCTCACCCACCTCTTCTTATGTCCTCCATTCAACCTAACATATTTTCCACCAAAGCGAATGGCAGAAAAGAAAAAGCTATTCACCTTCTCATAGGAGTAATCCACATGTGTTCACATCTCCTCCACAGACCACAGCTGCTTTTGAGAATTCACTGAAAATATAATTACACAAGGAATTCAAAATAACGACCCCTAATCACCTCCCCTGGCCATCCCTTTCCCATTGTCCTCCTGAAATTTCTTTTTTCTTTCTGAAAGTAACTAATGCTCCATGCAGAAAATTTGGAATACGCAGGAAAAGAACAAGCAGAGCCGTGGTCCCAGTCCCGGGAAGATATCTATCATGAACATTCTAGTGGTTTCTTTCCGATGTCCTTAAAAGTCCTCGGAACAATTCTGAACCTTTCCCTGAGAACCGATCTCGTTTTACACAATGACCAGGCTTCAGAAAGCCTCTGCTCACCCTGGTTTTAGTTCTGCCCGTAGCGACCCAAGTTTTTGGCCAAGTTACCTGACTCCTCTGAGTCCCTTTTGTCACCTGTAAAATAACTGGAGTCAGCCAGTTTTCTCAAATCCCACGATTCCTCTCTGCCTTTCTCCCTTTTACCTACACAGACCATCACCTCACTCTGCGGGAAGAGGCTTAGAAGCAGGGACAGAGAAGGAGTCAGGAACAAGGAAAGCTCCTGGTTTCCAGGCGGTACCTAGTGAGCAACTCGGCCTTGGGCAACTGCCATCTTTTCCTATGAAATGACCACGGAGCCCAAGACACACAGGACGAGCCTTCTGTTGCTGGAATGCTCAGAACGAGGAGACACATTTGCCGTTGTGGGAGCATCATGGCTTTTGGAATCAACAGACTGGAGTATGAATGACCTCTCATGAGCCATGAACCCCGAGTAAGGCACTCAGCCTTTCTAAGCCTCGGGATCCCAGAAGAGCATCCGTGGGAAGCACCTGGCGAGGTCCCTCTTGGAGGAGCAGTAGACAGGTACGCAAGTTCAGGAGTGAACAGTGATGGAAGCGGGTGCAGGCCCGGGAGGTCCTGGCAGGGGGGCAGCATTGGAGGCTGGATGGGAGAGATCCGAAAGTCTTTTCCGAAAGAGACATCCACTTTTCCAGGCTGATAGGAAACTCTGTCGTTCCACCTCGCTCCGAACACATCCCCATCCTCAGCAAATTTCTGCACATGTCCGGGAGCTCTCCTGGGTGGTGAGTGCACCATTCTCTTCACTTGCAGATAATTCTTGAGCCCCCTCCAGTGTAAACTCCTGGACCCCTAAACTGGCATAAACTGTGGAGGCGAGAGACAAATCTGCAGGTCTCTCCAGGTCCACATACCTTAAAATGACAAAGCTTAACCCGCAGAACTGTACACAGAAGGGTGAACTGTACCGCATTTAAATTATATCTTAATTTTTTTAATCAAAAAAATTAACAAAGCATTCCAAGTCCTCTTCCAGGAAGGATGTACGTCTGCTGGTGATCTGTAGACATGTCACGTCCTGGCTTCCCCGCCCTGGGGACTAAAAGCACATTCCACCCTGTCTAATTTTTGTCTGCCTACCCTGTTATTATCCCTCAGTTTTATCCCCACCCCCAGCCCTGGCAGCCCTTCCTCCCCCGCCTCCATCCCCAGCCAGTCTCTCCTGCAGGATGCAGCACTTGAAAAGATAGATGCTTACGGCTGCGAATATAAAGGCTCCAGACCCAGGAGTGAAAACGCAGGGCACTATGGCCATGGCAACTCTTCCAAACTGCAAACTGTGTGTCTGAGAATGTGCCGGCCTTCCTACACGTTTAAAACAATTACTGAGGCTGTATCATGTGCGACACATTACTCTAAGGGCTTTATATGTATTAGTCTATGTTATCCTATCTATGAGGTCGATACTGTTAATATCCTCATTTTAAGTTGAGGAAATGGAGGTACAGAGAGGTTAAGCAACTGGTTCAAGGACACACAGTCTGTAAGTGCTAGAGCTGGGACTTGAACCCAGGCAGCCTGGCTCTCAGACCACTCCTCCTGTGTGTGTGTGTGTGTGTGATTTGTAATGTATTTGTTTATTATAGAGAGCATGATAGATGCCATCACATCGCAAGATTAAAAGGCACTGGCATTTCATTTCGCAGTCAGGCTCACCCTGCTGAGGACGAAGATCCTCCCAAGCCCCCAGAGCTCTTCCTCTTAGCCATCACCTCTGATTGACTGTGTGTTGGCTTAAAAAATGGAATAAGGCTGTGTAATTTACTATCACTTCCAGATTCCTCAAGATTACATGGATTAAAAGGAATCTGCTAAAATCCCAGGAGAACTGCCGCAGGGCCAATCCTAGAGCTGTCACCCCATTTGAGGGTCTTACTTCTCTCTAGGTTGAAGGTGAGCTGGATGCCAGGCATAGTTTCAACAAACTAAGTTAAAAAATGCAGGTGGGGAGAAATGGTCCACACAGGACCAACTGCAAAGACACAAAGGCCTGGATTCGGCCCGGTTTTCAGAGCTGACAGCTACTCAGGTGGCCCTGATGCTCGTGAGGGAAATGGGGGAAAAGGCTGTTGCATCTTCAGGGACAAGAGCCCACAGTCCCATGGACTTTATCTCCTTTATCACCCTAAGGGGTTGGATGAGGTTACTTTATGATACTTTAAAATGAAGCTCATCCGTGGATCGTAACACTTAGATGACGGTTTATGACAGGTCCCAAGCCAAAAGAAATACTAATTATAGCAAGAGATTTTCTGGAAACAAGTATCCCCACGACTGTGCCATCCAATATGGTAGCCCCTAATGACACGTGGTTATCCAAACTTAAATTTGAATGAATGAAAATTAAATTAAATTAAAGATTCAGCTCCTCAGTCACCCTACCATCTTTCAAGTGCTCAACAGCTGTACGTGGCTGGTGGCTACTGGAGTAGACAGCGCACATCAGACCAATTCCACCACTGCAGAAAGTCCTATTGGACAGGGCTGATCGAGAGTACTACAAACTTCTCGTTTTGTCCTTCATCAGGAACGCTGCCAGCGAATGAAGGAAAGAAGAGTACTTACCTCACGGGGTTGTTGAGGGTTGTGGTAGGCTGAATAACAGCCACCAAAGATACTGGGTCCTGATCCCTGGAGACGCTGAACGTTATTTATAAGAAAACAGATATCTATATTTGAGATGTGATTAAGAATCTTGGGATAAGATTATCCTGGTGGGCCCTAAATGAAATCCTAAGTGTCTCATAAGAGAAGAACAGAGAGACATTAGACACACAGAAGAGGAGGAGGCCAGTGACCACAGGCAGAGATTGCAGTGACGCAGCCACGAGCCAAGGAGTGTCGGCAGTCTCCGGAAGCGGAAGATGCGAAGAACCGACTCTCCCCTAGAGCTTTCAGAGGGAGCACAGACCTGCTGAGTCCGTGATTTCAGACTCCTGACTTCCAGAACGAGAAGAAAATAAATTTCTATTGGTTTAAGCCACCAGGTTTGCGGTCATGCATTACAGCAGTAATCACAAATTAATGCAAGGGTTAAACTACTTTATATATACATACTACATTTTAGAGGTCACTTAAGAAAAAAGACATCACAAAGGGAAGCATATGAATGACAGGGCAGTTCACAGAAGAAATGCTACTGACAAAAAGTCCAAAAGATTTTTCAACCCCTCCAAATAATAAAATAAATGCAAATTAAGGGACACCACTGTTCTCTTATCAATTTGACAAAATATTAAAAAGATGATCATTGATTCATTAGCTAGTCCATCCATCCAACAGAACGTTAAGCAATCATGAAAGACATCTTTTTGCAAAATATTTTAAGGACATAGGGAAACCCAGTGTTAAATTTTTAAAAATTAGAAAAAGGATTCATAAAACTGTAATTAAAATATATACATGAGAGAAAAATACTGGAAGGCAATTTACCAAAAATTTTTATAGTAGCTATCTCTGTCTACTAAAGTTATAGACAATTTAAATTTTCTTCTTTAAACTCTGTCTTGTAAATTTTCTACAATGAGCATGTATTAGTTTTAACATTGGAAAAAAAAGACTTCCTTTAAAATAATTGAAAAATCAACTTGAACCACAAATCCTAGTATTTGATAAAATACTGGGCAACTTTTGGCAACTACAAGTATTGATTAAATCAGCTAAGAATTAGTATTCAAGATTGTGGGAGTTTATATTTGTAACTTCTAGTCATTTTTTAGTTGTCACTGTATGTCCTGTTGGAATTTATCCTGAAGACTGATCATGTTTCATGTTTCAAAAGACAATATTTGCTTTTTATTTGTCTTTGATTTAAAAAAGCAAGGAAAGGGATTTTATCAAAGTCAATCAGATAAATGTAATCCAATTATGAAAATAAATCCTCCCTCGACCTTACATCACTTCAAAAGGAGGGATCTTTACGTCTCTGTGAATTACACACAGCATACCCATGGGAGCTGCTCTAACTCAGCCTCCAAATTGTCAGGTCAGTAACAGCAGGATGGAATGTTCTCAAGGGGACTGGCCGGGAGGGCTGGGTCTTCAAAGAAAGCCCAGAGCCAATGGGAGGGGCTGCTCCCAGGAGGCCATCAGGAGCCTCCCATGACCCTCCCAGCACCTCAGATGGGGGAGCAACGCGCAATTACTGCCAGCCTCAAGGCGCCCTATTCTTTCATCAAAAGAATTTCCAGGAGTGTTCTGCAGGTATTGCATCAATATACTTTTTAAAAAATTAGGGTGTTTTAACATTTCAAATGTTTATTTTGGATTATCCCAAATTAACTTCTTGCCTTTCTTTTTCTTCTAATATATTTTTAACTAGGCTTTTTCATTATAAAAATAATACTTATTGAAAGAAAGACTTCTAAGCGTACAGGAGAATATGAGATAAAAGTAACATCACTACTCTTGTCCCCAGAGGTGGCCATGCTAACAAAGTTTCTAGTGTACCCTTCCAGAAATTTCCCATCCATATGCAAACATATATTTAATAAATTAAAGGCATGTGTGAATATATCTTTGTATATATGTATATGTGTGTATACGTATATTTTATATATTTTAGCTTATTTGGAGTTATAATTGTACATAGTGCTTTCAACTTGGTTATATCACCTAACAATAAATTGGATTATAAAAGTCTATCTAAAAGTAAAGAATTATTTCATTTGTAGAAAACATGGTTGTGGGCATCTGTTCTCTGATGTCCTGAGAAAAGGGAGGAAAGCTGCTGATAAGGAAAGTTCATGAACACAGGGCATATCATCTTCATTAACTATGAAAATGAAGGTTTCAATTATAAACCAAGGTGATTTAATCAGAAGACAGTTCTTTTGAAACAATGCCTTTCTACTTAAATTTCCATGATTGCACAAAATCATCCTGAGTATATTTCCTCCAGACACAATTATGTAATTAGATAAGAAAGGAAAACGCCAATACTGCTGGCTTGCACTACCCACTGCTTGGATGGGAAATGTCTCCACCACTCTCTCCTCAGCACCAGGCACTGTCCTCACGGGGCTTGCCATTTATCTGGGGAAGGGGCATATGAATGAGCAGATGTGCACAATACGGTAGGAATAATAATGGTCTGCATCCTGGGGTCGAAGTTTCTCATATCTTAACAACCCCACAAAATAGGTTCTCGTATCACAGATGAGGAGACTGACAGCACAGAGAGGTTAAGAGACTTGCCCAAGGCTGCACAGCTATTTCTCAGGAAGCAAGGCTCCAGTTTCTGTGATTACGCAGATCGCCTGGAGGGGGAAGGGGAAGATGCGGGCAGAGCTCAAGGAGGAGATGGAGAGGAACTGCAGGGAAGCACTCAGGGAGGGTTTCATAAGGAGGATGGCTTTGAACAAGAAGTTGGTGAGGCAGAGTGGTGGGGGAAGGGAGGAGAAGGTGGACAAGTGGGGATGCCATCTGCGTCTTGGGCCCCATCCTCCAGGGGTCTCAGCCGAGGCGGGGATGAGTGCTGAGATCCCAGCAGAGACCGCGGAGTGGCTGAAGAGCATCAGGGACCGTCTGGGCAGTGCTTGTCTTTCTGGGTGTGCAGCATGGGATGGGGTTGGACGGAGCCAGGAGGGGGGGACCTGCTGGTGGAGGGTCTGAGAGATCCCGCCCGTCCCCCAAGGCCTGAGAAGGGCACCCCGTACGCTCCTGCGGAGCGTGGGTCCTGAAGGAACCAGCATCCCAGAGGGATGAGGCCTGTTCAGGAAGTGAGAGGCCTGAATCGCAGCTGCCCAGTGACTGAGGCACGTGGCAGAAACCACAGGCCACAGGAGGGGGTCCCCAAAGACCAGGTGGCCTGGTCTCTCCTCGTGGACCAGATGGCTACACCGCCCGCCTGCGGAAACCAGCCAGGGCGCCGGCACAGCCCGAGCCCAGATGCTGTTCACTCTGCTGGCCCCCAGCCGATGCTGTGAAGGCTGGTAACTTCCCTTTGCCGGCAGATGCCACAAAGGGAAGAAAAACAGGGACATTCACGATAGGGGGGCATCTGAAGTGACCGCAAATTTACTCAAAATAGACAGTCAACCTTAAAGAGACTATTTAAGCCAGAAGAGATTGTTACCTATAATTGTTACCGATTAAGTTTTTCTTATACTGTGAGTGGGAGTCTGGCAGGGGGGTAGCGGGGTAGTCTGAGAATAAGGCTAGTGATTGGAATACTGGGTTTTGGTGTTTGAATAACAAAAAAACATGCTATTTTTAAAAACTCAGACACTAACATCTTTGCTGATATAATATCTTTGATCTATTTCTAACAGCTTTATGGATGTGTAATACATAATGAACTGTTCATATTCAAGTGTACAATTTGATAAGTTTGAGATATCTATCTATCTGCCTGTATGTGTGTATATATATATATATATACACACATGTATATGTATATCTTATGTCTCCATGAAGCCATCACCAGAATTAAAAGTAAGGAGGAAGCTGATAAAGTGAAGAGGGGATATATGCATATATAAATATCTCCCTCCCTATCGGCATATTTTCTCTATCTCTTTATTATTATCAGTTATCAGTACAGAATTAATACAATGTCAAATTTCTCATTTTAAAATATTCCTTTCATTTAAAATATCCCGTTTGGCAATAAAATATCCCTGATAAATACGACATAAAGAGAAAAGCTCACAAAATTAATCAATTTTGAATTTTAAAAAATCGTAAGTATTTAAAAGCTCTATTTATATAATAAAGGACAGAACTCCCCAATCAAAAGCATGTAACTGTTATATCAAACATTCCTGAAAAAACTTTGTTATAAAATTTAAGTACTATTGAGGAGATAGCATGTTAGAATCCTATACAGAATTAACACAAGAGAAGTTTATGACTGTTCAAGTTTTTCTGAATCACTGTAAAATAATTGATGTATGTTAGACATCTCTTGCTGCATGCTAAGACACCCCAACACTTAGTGACCGAAACAACACATGTTTATTGTGTCACTGTTTCTGTGGGTAGGGAACTAGATGTGGCTCAGGTGGGTATCTCTGCCTTGGGGTCCCCCAAGAGGCTGCAAACAGTGTTGGCTGGGGCTGCAGCCTCATCTGAAGGCTCACTTGGGGGAGAATGCCCTTTCAGTTCACGCATGTGGTTGTGGACAAGATTCAGCTCTTCTCAGGCTGGAAGGAGGCCCAAGTTCCTTGCTGGCTGTCACCAGGAACCTCCCTCCGTTCCTTCTACGGGGCCCCTCTGCTGGGCAGCAGCTGACCCCTCTCAGAGCCAGGGGTGAAAGCAAGTGAGGGGGCAAGAGGCAAGCAAGATGGCAGTGCCACCCCATCGCTTTTGCTGTATTTTTTTTTAAGATTTATTTATTCTTATTATTTATTTATTTATTTTATTTATTTTTGGCTCTGTCGGGTCTTAGTTGCGGCACGCAGGATCTTCACTGAAGCACGTGGGATCTTTCATTGCAGCGCTTGGGCTTCTCTCTAGTTGTGGTATGCGGGTTTTCTCTTCTCTAGTTGTGGCGCGAGGGCTCCAGGTCACGTGGGCTCTGTAGTTGAGGCGCGTGAGCTCATTAGCTGTGGTGTGCAGGCTTAGTTGCCCCGCGGCATGTGGGATCTTAGTTCCCTGCCCAGGGATCAAACTCGCGTCCTCTGCATTGTAAGGTGGATTCTTTACCACTGGACTACCAGGGAAGTCCCCTGCCATATTCTTTTTATTCTTTTTTTTTTTTTTTTTGGTTGCGCTGTGCAGCATGTGGGATCCTAGTTCCCTGACCAGGGATTGAACCTGTGCCCCCTGCAGTGGAAGCACGGAGTCTTAACCACGGGTCCACCAGGGAAGTTCTCCATATATTTTTCTTTAGAAGTGAAGTTCTAGGTCTACATCACACTCAAAGGGAGAACATTACCAGAGGAAGAGGTGGGGTCAGTGGAGGCCACCTGGGAGGCTGCCTACCACAGATATAAACATCTTTTTTTTTTTTTTAATTAATTAATTAATTTATTTATTTTTGGCTGTGTTGGGTCTTCGTTTCTGTGCGAGGGCTTTCTCCAGTTGCGGTGAGCAGGGGCCACTCTTCACCACGGTGCACGGGCCTCTCACTATCGCGGCCTCTCTTGTTGCGGAGCACAGGCTCCAGACGCGCAGGCTCAGTAGTTATGGCTCACGGGCCTAGTTGCTCCGCAGCATGTGGGATCTTCCCAGACCAGGGCTCGAACCCGTGTCCCCTGCATTGGCAGGCAGACTCTCAACCACTGCGCCACCAGGGAAGCCCCTAAACACCTTTTAATGTAATGTTTTGAGAAGGAGGTTGGTTTTCTATTGCCAACAAGTTAAATTCCCTGGTCCTGACGAGCTCATCAAAGTTGGAATCTGAGTGTCTCTGAACCTAACGTGGTACAGCACAATACCCATCAAAGAAAACAGGTGGTGAGTCTGCTTCCATGGCCCTGGGACTGATCACAACAATCTGCTCTCTTTCCTTCCCCTCTTGAAATAGATTTTAAAGCTGCTCCAACTGGGTTGCCTACAAAGCGTTTGTTCTACTGGGTGGAAACTTGTACTGTGTTCTACAAGTGTTTGTTCTACTGTAATTCTCTAATAAAGGAGCACATCTTTTGTAAACAAAAACCATCTTTTTAAAGAAGCTTTAAATTGCTTAACATTTCACTTAAGAGCATTAAAGAAGACCCTTAATATAGGCGGACCCTTAATACAGGAAGGCCTTAATATACATAATGCCTTGTCCCCAGAACTGCTACCTTCCCATCATTTCCTGGGAGGCCTGGGGGCCAGGCATCAGGTCCCAGAGTCAGCAGCTGCTTCAAGGGATTATGACAGAGAAGGAGCATGACTGAGGCTGTGAAGCCTCATACAATTAGGGTCAAATCCCAGAAGGAAGGGCAGCATGAATTGCTTGTGGCCAGACCCCTCGGATTTCAGACAGACCTGGCCTGTGAAAGCCTACCATCTTGGGGCTGTGTCATCCACCCATGATGTTCAATTTCATGTGGTTATAGAGGTATTACATAGACTGTATTTTTTAAAAAAAACCAGGAACAAAAGCAATTTCATTAAAAAAAGAATTAGTTCCTAAATTCTTAGCCTTCACATTCTATTTTTCTAAAATGAAGCCAGAAAACCACATGAATCTACATCAACATGTTTCTGTGCTTAAAAACACACAAGAATATCAACCACCACAGAAGAGACTGTCAGGATAGATGTCCTACACTCACCTGCATTCGATGAACCAGCGCCGGATCTGATCTTGGAGGTTCTCCTTGATGTTGGGACCTTCTATTAGTTTCAAGTCATCCTTGATTGTAACCAAGGCATCTCTGTATTCCTCTTCATGCTTTACCTGCACCTTATCCCGCAGGTGCGTCACCCTGTCAGCCTGGATTACTGCAGCACTGACTTCATTAAACAAAGGAGGTGGGTTCTGAAAATATAAGCCAAAAGGTTTGAGATCATAAAGGTTACAGAGCTGGTGAAAAATATTAGACACTAATGAAATATGTCAGTATCTTCAATGGTGTCCTACCAAAGACCCATAAGAAATACAAACAGAACAAAAGAATCAGATCTTGCAGGAGAACTTGAAGGAGTAATTCACAACCATGGGGAGGAAGTATGGGATCACTCTGTACTATTTCCCAGAAACTGGTCGTTAGCTTAAAAAATGCTTATTCGGTAAATCATTCAAAAAATCATTCAAGTTACAGAAGGTAAAGTTTTCCAAATCTTCTTGGCTAGTGGGAGAGAAAAGAATATAGCATTAGAAAGTAAATGAAGCAAGAATTGATGAAAAGAGTTTGGGTGTTCTGATTTCAAGAAAAATGACACCAAAATCAACTCTGAAAATATCCCCTCTATTGTTAAAGACCTCCAGAGCAGGAAATTCTCAGCTGACTCCAGACATTCACGCTATTACATCTTATTGTGAGAATGTTCTCTCTCCACATCTGCTGATCAGAAAGGCAACAATGGCTGGCTATAGAACGCCAACCAAATGCTCAGCACTGGTCCAGCAACATGTGGAGGATTGTGGTAACCGAAAATACAAAGTCACTTTGAGACATAATCCCTGTTCTTTAGAACCCCTAAAGAAATGAGGTTGGTGGGATAAGAGTAATGTCCATCACAGTAGGGAACCGTGTCAAATAATCTATAAAAGTGCTACCTTGTGGGTTTGGATGGAAAGAACTAAAAGGGACTTGGAGAAGAAGAACACACATGGGAATCATAGGTATGAGCTAAAGATCCTGAGCTCTAAGGAGTTCAGAGATTCAGCCCAGGTAAGTTAGCAAATTAAGGACAAATTCAGTGGTGTGCTGGAGCCAGCCTGTAATGACTCATGAGATCCAGTTGACAGATTTTCAGGAATTTTGCAAGCTTGCTGTTAGGCACAGTTATTTTTAAATGCTAAATTATATAAACTTAGGATTAAATTATGTTAACAATGCAAGTTACCGATACCAAAAACTCATCGCTTCATAATTATTTTTACTGGATTTTATTGTCATCTATGCTCTTGATGTCATTATGTCTGTTGTATCTCTAAGGTGAAAATACTGTAATAATGCTGTCACTTCTGTGCGTGTTTTCCTGTGTTCATTCAGGTTAGCAGCTTGCAGTTGGCTACAGGAATACTTACACCATCGAAATTAGCAAATGCTACAAATGAGGGCTTGATTTACTACTGTGATTTGATTGTATAGACTTAAGAAAGCGGTAGAGAAAATAATAATGCAGATAAACATAAAAGTGTGTCGTGTCTGTGTCACTTACATTGTGAATAGCACACAAAACTCAGGAAAGATTCTTCCAGAATCCAAAAACTATAATCTGATTCAGCAAAGGATGGCTAGTATCAAGTAGAGAAAAGATGACAAGTGTTGGGCATGGATGTGGAGAAATTGAAACCCTTGTACACTGTCGGTGGGAATGTAAACTGGTGCAGGCACTATAGAAAACACTATGGAGGCTCCTCAAAAACTTAAAAATAGAACTACCATATGATCCAGCAATCCCACTTCTGGGTATACATCCAAAGGAAATGAAATCAAGATCTTAAAAAGATATCTGTACCCCCCTGTTCACTGCAGCATTATTCACAATAGCCAAGGTATGGATACAACCTAAAGCCAGGGACCATTTTAAATCTGAAAATCCATATCCTTTTGTTACAAGGATTTTTTTGGTTACTGTTCCTTTACAATTTCCTTCCTCTGTTTTCTTAGATCTTTTCTTCTCAGAACTTTACACGTATCCCTCATCCATCTCTACACGTATCCCTCATCCATCTCTTTGTCATTTTGCTATTTTCTAGGAGATTTTCTTAATTTTTTCTTTCAACTTTATTTTTTGAAGTTTCTATTATTATATTTTAACTCTTCAACAGCACTTCAACTGTTCTTTGATTCTCCTTTTTTGGGGCATTTTGTTCTAATTTCTGGATTCGATAATCCTCTTTTATTTCCATAGGGTTATTACTTTTAGAATTCTGTTTTTTATGTTTTATTTTTCCTCTGTTTTTTTTCTTCCAATTTCTTTTCTGTTGGGTCTCTGTCTTTCCTAAGTGACTGGTGACCCTTTGTGGTTC